>NC_083605.1:5114850-5426993 GCF_029168945.1 Cannabis sativa
TTAAATTTTTGGGAAACCTCAAACGAGATATTTTTTTCTGCTGCGTCGACTGATAGTATTTTGGTCATAACTCTCTCGATATTGCTCGGAATTGGACGATTCAAGATGTAAAGGAAAGATAAAAGAGAGATCTAGAACTTTCATGTTTTGACCTTTTCCAAATCTAATCAAAACATCGTCGAATTTAGGCTTGAAGTTTCGGCTTGCACAATTTTCTCTATTTTAAATATCATGATATTTTTATCTTTTTCCCATCTTTTTCTCTAATATTTTTCTAATCTTCTTCTATTTTAAATCTGCAAAAATAAAATATAACAAGCGTAAAAATGCTCCAAACACGATTAAAACTCAATTAAAAATATACTAAACTTAATCTAAAATTAATACTAAAAATAACCTAACAAATTCCCCCAAACTAAGCTTTTACTCGTCCTCGAGTAAGACACTAAATAAACATTAAACAAGTCAATCATCAAAACATGGTTAATTTTTAAGTAGCTTCAATAACATGATTATGAAAAAAATTCACTTATGCATATAATCCAGAATTTGAGTTCAATTACACCATTGACAGATTTTAATTTATATTCATTTAGCTCATAAAACCATATAATGCAATTAACTAACAATTAAACCACTTTATGCATGCCAATTACAATCATCAATCCACTAACCCAGAATTTCATATGCTTGTAATACTTACTATTCTCCACTAATATAGATTAATGCACAACCAAAAATCAAGGTCTTTCTAGGCTTGTAATGTTAGGCTTAGGGTAAAGGTAGTTGAAATGGTCATTTAGGCTTTACTATACCATAAGCTTCTCCAATCATGCCAATCCTAATACCCCTTTTTCTAATTACATGAGAGATATATTTTTTTTTTCTTTTTTTCAACAAGATTACAACAACTTTCTATTTATTTTTTTCTAGATTTGACACTGGTTGTCAGATTTTCTTTTTTCTCTTTTTTTTCAAGTTGTTGTCAATCATTTTTTTTTATTCTCTCAATTTTCACACTTTTTTCCACACACATACAACAAACTTCCCATCCAAATTCCCCCAAACTAAAGATCTACTTATGGTATAATTAGGATTAAATCTTTGGATATTCATGGGTTTATCTTTTCAGGCTCAATATGTGTAGAAACAAAGAATAAGTTAAGGCTCAAAAGGGTAACTAGGATAAAATTACAGGGATGACTTGAAAGGCACAATCGATCCAAAAAAAATGCCTAAATCACTTTCCTAGTCATGCATAATTTATTATTTCGCCTCAAATAGCAAGCAAGCAAATTCTAGAATTTTCCAAACAACTTTTCACATATCAAATTAGCATACATAAACCAATTCAATTACTAGAAAATTACCTAATATGATTCTATGTTCTTTTAAGTATAATATACAACTTAGTCAAGAATGTAATATCACCAAGCACACGGATTTTCGAAAAAAATAAATAAACTTTTCAAATCATGTTGCCTACCTACTTTCAAATTGACTCACATTAAGCAAATTGACTCACAACAATAAAAAACTAAAAATTAAAAATTAAAAGACATAAAACTTAAAAACTCAAAATAAAATTAAGTCACTCCTCCCCCGAACTAAAGTGACACATTGTCCCCAATGTGACATTAAAGAAAAAGGAAAGGAAACTTACCTGGGTGCCACATCAATAAGCGGTTGACGCCCATAATAAGCATCATGCAAGACAACTTGAAAATTATTATTGTACTTGCCTTCAAGCTTGGCAAGCGATGAGTTTGAACAAAAGTCAGCACCAACAACATAAGACTTTGGATGATGAGCTTGGGGAGAAGCCTTTCGTAGCTTGTAGAGGATATAATATGGTGTTGATGAAATACATGGATTCATTGGTGGTTTATTAGTCAATATCATTGATGAAGTCGAATCAATGATGTCATGTGCTTCCTCATCCTCCAATATCACAATATCTACACTTTCATCTAACAACCTTTCTTCTTGTTGCTCACTCTCCACTTGGCTATCCATATCATTGCTTGTGATTTCATATTCAATGAGTTCTTCTTCACAAGGATCTTGATCTTCAATTGTAGGCTCAGTATCTTCCTTGTATTCAACTAATGACCTTTCTTCATTGTAGCAATAACTCTCATAACTTTCATCATTGGAGTTATTACATTCTGAACCATGAGCCATTGAATTATCACATAAGGATCTCACCATGTCAGTTAAGCGATTAATCTCTCCTGAAAGTGATTGCATAAGTGCTAGCAGTTGTTCCTCTTTTTCAGATTGTTGAGATGAATTTGGGCAATAAGGTGGGTATTGGTGACTCCAACCCTAAAGTGATGGATCTCAATGCCAGTCGTAATCAAAATCTGCCATATTATTCAATAGATCTATTACGCCATAGCCTCTCATTAATAGAGGCGCTCCAGTGACCTCTGCTCCATAATCAACCCAGCTTCTTGTTTCATCATTAAGTCCGTTATAAAATAGCCACGTAAAACACCCACTTGAGAAAGTACGATAACATCTCTCTCCATACTCTTTAAATCTCCTCCAAGCAGAATAGAATGACTCATTGTGTTGTTGGGCAAAATCCTCAAGGTATAGCATCTGGATTTACCTTGCAGGTCAAGCTCATCAATAAAACATTAGTAAAATTAAAAAAAAAAAAAAAAACTAAATTAGTACTAAAAAGATAAAAATTTGAAAAAAAAAAATAATACTAAAACTAAAAAGCAAAACCAAATTAGAACAAAATTTAATTTTTAATAATATTAACTAACACTCCCCGGTAACGGCGCCAAAAACTTGTTGCGATATGTTGCACAGGCAAGTGTACGTATCGTTTCAAGTAGTAAAACTCACCAGGAGTGAGGTCGATCCCACAGGGAGTGTAGTTAAGTACGTTAAAATTAAACTTTTACTTCTATTTGGTTAAATAAAAATAAAGAAAGAATTAAAAATAAGAAACTAGTAAGAAACAATTATTCAAGAGAATTGAAAGTTAATAAAAACTAGGGCTTCGACTTCAATTGTTTCTATTGAATATGGCCTAATATGATTATTTTCCTAATGTTAATTTCTATGCAGGTTTACTAAGGTAATTTATAGTCTTCTCAGATATATAAATCTCAATTACATATGCAAACTTTATACTCTCGTGATAAATTTAACATGCAACAGGCATTAAACATAGAAACCCCATAAGTTATCTAAACCATATAGGTACTCTCGTCCTATATCGAAATTCAGTTCTATTTTACTATAGCATATTCGACACTCACTTCTCAGATCTCGCATCAAACTCATAGACAGATAATTGGTGATCAGGCAATTAAAAGTAATTAAGCACAAATAAAATAGAATACATAGAAATTAGGGGGAAAATAAATCATATTAAAACCATAAACAATGTTAAACAATCTCCATCTAACCCTAATTAAATGTTTAGCTACTCATGTTTATGAGAGCACAATCACACATATTAACTTTTAGAAAAGAGATGAAAATAGAGAAGAGAAGAATGCTGAAAACCCTCTGAAGAATGCCTCTAATATTGCAGTTGATCTCTCCACTTTGCATCTGCATTCTCTTTATTTTTCTCTCTGAAATTGCTTGCTGAAATCAACTCCCTTCTTCCCTTTATATAGGCATTGAAGGCCTAAAAAGATGGAAAAAACGCACATGTTTAAATTCCAATTTGAATTTAAATTTTTGGGAAACCTCAAACGAGATATTTTTTTCTGCTGGGTCGATTAATAGTATTTTGGTCATAATAAAGAGAGATCTAGAACTTTCATGTTTTGACCTTTTCCAAAATCTAATCAAAACATCATCGAATTTAGGCTTGAAGTTTCGGCTTCCACACTTTTCTCTATTTTAAATATCATGATATTTTTATCTTTTTCCCATCTTTTTCTCTGATATTTTTCTAATCTTTTTCTATTTTAAATCTGCAAAAATAAAAGATAACAAGCGTAAAAATGCTCCAAACATAATTAAAACTCCATTAAAAATATACTAAACTTAATCTAAAATTAATACTAAAATATACTAAAATATACTAAAATATACACTTTTTCTAAAATATACTAAAAATAACCTAACAAGAACCACACTGTTGTAATCTTGGCGGTTGGTATAATCATTATATCAAATGCATAAAAAGATGTAGCAAATGCACAAAACAACATGTGACAAATAAATATATTTATAGAATTATATGTAACTTTTTTATCAAATACTTATAACATACAATCACAATAAAATATTTAAACTATATTTTTAATATTGTAAACTATTATAAGTTTTTAAAAATTTATAATTAGTCTTAATAATAACTATCATACAAGATAATAAAATATATTTGGAGTTTAGAATTCTCTAAATGCCGAAATAGATAGAGTGTGCAGTGAAACACCCTTTTTTTAGTACAATATAGATTTTTTTTTGGGAAATTTACATAGTATACTAATTTTTGTTATTTTTTTATAAAAATACTGTCAGACGGTATTTTTTATTTTTTTACTGTATTTTTTTATAAGTTTCATACTGCAGTATACTGTGTTAAGTTTTCACTAGTGTTCTACTGGTGTTTTACTAGTGTTCTACTGTTGTTTTGAGTTGTTCTGCTTTGTGTTTTACTGGTGTTTTATAAAAACACAGTATTTTTGAAAAAAATTCCGTGTGACAGTATTTTTGTAAAAGTTAATCTAAATTCCAGTATTTTTGTAAATTTCCTTTTTTTTTTTTCTCTATATTTTACATTATGTTTCCACTACCCCTGAACTTTTTTTTACATCTATCAAAGCCCAAAATCAATGCAATTGAGAAATATTAGTCATTTACATAAGTTGTAAAGTGATACTGATGTTTTAACAATTGTGTTAGTTTTACGTCACAATCACTTTAGTACTGACACAATTAAGAAAGCCCAATTATGTCAATTTTAAAGAGATGCAAAGGGTTGTTTTTTTAAAAAATAAAAATAGGTAAATACTATTTTAGATTTGGTATTTTGCAAAAGCTTGTAATTAGATTTTTTATTTTGTTAAATGATAAAATGAACCTTATATTTTCTAAAATGGTAAAAATAAAACTCTGAGCTCAATTTTTAATAATGTTATTTTTTAATATAACCAACTTTAAAATAATTTCTAATGTGAATAGAGACAGAAAATGTAACTAATTTTATCATAACATCTCTATATCAGATTATTATTATTAAGTTTTATTTTGACAAAAAATTAGTTGAAGATCCTATTTGTATAATTTTAGAAAATACATGGTTTATTTTATTATTTAACAAAACTAATAATCTAATTGATAACTTTTGCAAAAACTTCAAAATAGTATTTACCCCATAAAAAATAATGGTTAATTAGCAATTTTCCTCCCAAACTTTGACATATACCAAATTATGCCCCTGAACTTTTTTGGCCGTTAAAAATTCCTCTGAACTATTGAGATTGTTAGATTTAAGGGCTTTTGTCTAATTTCATTCAATTTTACTGTTTCAGTGATTGTTTATGTACTAAACCATGCTCCTCAGATTTTGATATCTACCAAATCATGCCCCTCAAACTTTAATATGTACTAAATCATGTCCCCTGAACTTTTCATTTATGTTAGAATTTTTTTACTAAAATTAAATAAAAGTCTTTAAATTTAACAATCTTAATAGTTCAGGGGAATTTTTAACGACTAAAAAAATTCAGGGAGCATGATTTAGTACATGTCAAAGTTCGCGGGAAAACCAAAAATAATAAATGAGAAATGGGTTGAAGCCCATGAATTTGGAAATGTAATTTTTACAAATGAATCCTAAACACATTATCATGTTCTTAATCTTTTTCATGATTTTTTTTCTCTCATCTCTCCATCTCACTCTATTTTTTTTAGTAGATTCAAACGGATCATCACTCGTGGTGATGTGGCTCTCACATGAGATTTGTTTTTCTTTTTGGCATAACCAAATCTCATATTTGGGTCGTTACCCAAAAATATTTTGTTTATTCTGGTTGAATATCTCAAATTTGGGCTCGGTTCCATATCATATCTGATGTTAAAAAAAAATGATATTTATGTAAATATGAAAAAAAATAAAATTAGTTTAGATAAATATGAATAGAAACTTAATAGAAAAAATATGGTATTTAAAATAAAAATTTAACATATGAGATTTATTTACTGTAAAAAATATTAAAATTTCTTCTATATATATTTTTTTAAAAAATTAAATAAATAAAATTACAGTAATTATTGGTGTTATTACTGGTGTCGGAATTTACTGGCGATGCCTGAAAAGTCACTAAAGTAAAGTAGTTGTTGGCACTTAGAAAATTGCCGGAATTACTTTTCGGAATTGGCATAGTTGCCGAAAAATTACCGAAAAAATCAAATTAATAGAACTTTTTTGTTATAGTGTTTCCAAAAGAGTAATGGATGGTCTTAAAAAGAAAATAAAAACCTTGAAATCATAGGGTACGTGCCACGTGGTCGGTAGATGGAATAGTTTCTTTGAAATATGGGAAAGTGTTATATGCTGGATAGCCATATATATCTCTTTTCTAGAAGATATTTTTACTGATTATAATATCCACGTTTTTCTATCTTCTTTATTTGTGACCTTGCATTCAAATAAGAGAGAGTTAAGAGTGTACTAGTTAACAGTCATCGCTGTTGTAAAATTAAATATTAAGTCTTATATATTCTAAAAAATTGCTTTTAAAAAATATTACTAAAATACATATAAATAGTAGGTATATGACGTGATATACTTTTATAGAATGTATTCTGTGATGTACGACAGCCAATAGATGAGAGACTTATTTGATCTGATGACTGGAGTTAATTTAGGAGTAATTAGAGTTAAAAAATAGTAACGTACCCTGAGACCCATCTAATGTAATCTGAGACCCATCTAATATATCATAAAATATATTTCGTAAAATACATCACGAAATAAAATCGTGTCCCATCAAAAATATTGAATACACTAATACTTAATAATAATATAATCTGAAAATAAGTGGGAGAAAATCACAGCGTCAAAGTGTGAAAAAGCTGACCACCTAGCTCCAATAAAAGCATTGATCGTTCTATTGTAATATTTTGACTATTAATTTATCCTAAATAAGAAAAGAGAAATATCAAAAGATTGGTATTTAGTAATTTTTTATGTGTTAATATCGTTATTGGTTCATTTAAGTATTAAGTCTCATATAATTTAATTTAATAATTCTTAGAATGTATCACTAGCCAATTGTAAGAATACATTTAGAAAGTGCTAGGCACCACTGGTACCCAATAACAATTCTTATAAAAAAAAATAAAAAACTTTGAAGTATGGTGGTGGGATGTGTTCCCGTTTTTTAATTTTCATAATTATATTTTTAAAAGTGAGAATAGAATACGAGCCATTTTAATAATTTAATAATGTAGCTCTAGTTTTTTTAAAATATTTTCAAATTTTTTTATTAAAAAAATTAATATTTTACATCATACTATGACATGAATTCATCTTATTTCATATCGGACTTGGAAGGCCGAACTAAAATTCAAATTCAGACCTCGGATCCAGACTCAGACCCAGACCTCTAACCCAAACTCAGACTCGAACTTGCTTCTGAGTTTGGATCTGGGTCTAGGGCCACAGTTCGATTAGAGGTGGGATGGGTCAAGAGTCCAATCTAAGGTGGGATGGGTTTATGTTCGAGTCCAAAGTAAGAGTCTGGGTCCCGATTCGATTATGTAAGTAAAATTGTAAAAATTATTACTATGTTAGACTAAAAAAGTTAATATTAAAAATAAAAATAATATTTTAATATTTTTCTGTTTTCTAATATTAATAATGAATATCACCCTATATATAAGACTTTAGAATTGAAAAATAATGGTATCAATTAAGTTTTCATACACAATTAATGTGGTGCTTATTTTCTAACATTCTCTCAAGATAATAGTGTTATTTGGTTCTTTTTGACTCACAATCCCTAAAATTCTAAATTAATAAAGTATATGTGTAGAAGGGGTGTTTATTAAACCGCTTAAATTGTCCGCACTGCAAAAAAAAATATGGTTTTAAATTCTTTACGATGCGGTCGCAGTTTGAATTTTTCCTAAATCGCGCGGTGCGGTCGCAGTTTGAATTTTCCTAAACCGCGTGGTGCGGTGCAGTTTGCGGTTTTGAATTATTAATACGCGGTTCAAATCGCACTGCACCACACATTATAAAAATACAAATTTTTATATTTATTTAGGTCCAATATGTGAATGTCCAACTCAAAGCCCACTAATTATTGTATTGTTGAAACTTAATTTTTTTTCATATTTATTTTCAAGCCTTATGATATTTTTGATAAGTGTTGCTTAAGCTTTGCTGTATTTGCAGTGATAGTTTAATTATTCAATGATCAGTCCAAAGCGCAGAAATTGTAAAAACCGCACCGCACCGCAGTATTTTTTGCGGTGCGGTGTCTACGGTTTTTTTAGTTTTGTGGTGCAGGTGTGGTTTGAAAAATTAGAAAAATTGTATGAGCGGGTTGGTTTAAAAAATTGGTCAAAAACTGCACCACTCGCATCGCGAACACTCCTAATGTGTAGTGAGAAGTATGAGATTCTATATCTTAGAATCAATTACTGAGATTATAAAGTGATCAAGTACCTCATACTACTAAATTAAGTTGCAACATACTATCAAATCAATGTAATAGTCTTTAATAACTTTTATAAGAAGGGTGCTTAATTAGTATTTAAAATAACAATAGAGCACTGCAGTTGTGGATGAGAGTGTTTGGTTTTGGCATTATATAATTGGTGATTAATCAATGACGGGTATATTTATGCTTTTATAGCTTGTTTGGCCATTTAATAGAGATAGCTTGTGCCTTGTACCATCACATAATTTGGATAATGATTTTGGGCTATAATATTATTTTTCATATATTGACTGGACTATTGATCTATATTATACTATATTTTAATTATTAGTGAATATGGTTATGATGTTGTCTTGATTAAAGACATTATTATTAGTTGGAAATAGTGTGTTATTATATATTATTATTATTCTCTCAAATATCCAAGAATGTGGCAGCTCTAGCAAAATAATGTGATATGAACTCCTTATTTACTGCAATAGAGGGATTCTCCTTGTCTATAATTTAAGAGCTATATAGAATCAGATTCTAGTGCTGCTGAAAATTTTGTAAGTGTTAGGTTTTTGATAGGGGTGTTCGCGGTGCGGGTGGTGCGGTTTTTGACTATTTTTTCAAACCAACCTGCACATGCGGTTTTTCAAATTTCACAAACCGCACCCACACCGCGAAATTAAAAACCCGCAAAAAATAGTACGGTGCGATGCGGTTTTTGTGGTTTATGCGGTTTGGACTATCACTAAATAATTTAATTTTCACAAATACAACAAACTTTGAGCAAAACTTGTCAAAATACCTTAAGGCTTGAAAAAAATATTAAAAAAAAAATTAAGTGTCAACAATACAATAATTAGTAGACTTTAAGTTTTTCTTTTGAAAGAATAGTAGACTTTAAGTTGAATATTCACATATTGGACCTAAATAAATATAAAAATTAATATTTTTATAATATGCGGTGCGGTGCGGTTTGAACCGCATATATTAACAATTCAAAACCGCAAACCGCACCGCACCGCGCGGTTTAGAAAAAATTCAAACTGTGACCGCACCGCAAAGAATTTCAAACCGTATTTTTTTTACGGTGTGGTGCGGTGCGGACAATTTGAGCAGTTTGGGCGGTTTGATGAACACCCCTAATTTTTGACATTGGAGAGAGGTGATTTGAATTTGAATTTGATTTTCTTTAATAAAAAAAAATTGAAGAAAAATGTAATATAACAATTATCAAATTAATTAAAAGATGTGAAAACTAATATTATACTTTACAATGTTTTCAAAAAGTAAAGTTTGACCAATAAAGTATTTGCTTAAAAGAATACCACAACTCTTTTATAAAAGGAGATTAAAAAAGTGGTGGGTATTAAATTATTGAAAAATATTATAAAAGTACTCATGATGTGTTGAGTATTTTTGTGAGATTTAATATTGTTATTGGTGTAACTTAATATTGAGTTCACTTATTTTATTTTAATAAATATTATAAAAAATTACTAACCAATTATAAGACAATATTTTATCATTGTGCTACGCACTATAATATCTCATATCAATACTATAAATTATGAAACTTCTAAAACACTTAAGAGGCCTTATGTATCTTATATGACAAGTAAACTAAGTATACTATGAGTTAGAATAGAAAGCCCCATGTTTATGTAAAACTATACATTAAAATTCCAACTTTACTTTTATTTAAAAGTATTCCATAATTCTAAAAAAAGAATTATTCCATAATTTTATCTCCGTTGTTTTCCAAGGTGGGGCCATCAAGCCTCTCCAATCATGTATTATTTATACTTTGTCTCCCTCAACTTCCCTTTTAGTTCCTTTGATTTCTTTTCTATATTGTTTTTCAATATATATATATACATGCCACAACTTTTCACTTAATTCTCACTTTGATTAGAAAATTAAACTTTTTTTAATGCTTTATTAAGCATAATAAGAATGTTCTTCCATACCTATTATATTAATACTTATATTCTAATGCTTTTAACAAACAATCAAAGAATAATATAAAATTAACTTTTTCCCCCATAATTAATTTATTATTGCTATTTAAAATCCTTTTTCCACACCACGTGGAACCACATATATATAAATAAATAAATATATATATAAATATATATAATAAGGTAAGACAAGTACATCAAGATATGCTATATAGTTTTTTCCAAGTTTTTTATTATAGCTATTGTTAATTTATTTATACTTTCATATTAAGCATAACCTTTATACAATGATGTTTTGCGACTTGCGTTAGCTATTATAATATTCACACGATTAATTAAATAATATTTCTTATATGTTTTAATATTAATACACCAATTATATATAGCTTACTTTTTGTATAGTGATGAAAAACTAACCATGGATTCTATAAAGCTAGCAATTGTTTATATTTTTCAAAGAGATATATATTCGAATATATATTGTAATATCATAAAATATTCGAGCTTGTTTGTGGCTGTTAATGGTTGATAAAATATTCGAGCTTGGTTATATTTTTTTTTTTATATATATATATATATTTTTAATTAAGTAATTAAATTAAATATAAAAATTAAAATTTTTGTTTTATTATTTATTATTGCATCAAATTTAAAAAGTTTAATATTTTTAAAATTAATATTTATAATTAAATTTTTAATAACTATCAATAAATAATACATATTAAGAAGTGTTTTATATCTTTATGCCTATCTAACGACATTTCTTGGTTTAACATTCTTGGTTTAACAGAATATACTTAAAAATAAAAGAATATTCTGTTAAATTTAACGATTAGGTTTGATCTCCCGTTAAAAAATAAACCCAATAATTAAACCCAAAAAATTAAACAATCTTTTAAATAAACAATCTTTTAAATATTAATAATCTCTTTTTAAATTAAAAAAATCATGTTAGCCACATATCTCTCTAACAAACCTATCTTGGGAGAATATTAATAATTTTTTTATTTATTTTTTAAAAAAGAAAAATATAGATAAAATATCTAGAAAAGATAATATAAAAGAAGATTGATTGTGTTGGCTTAGAGATTTTTGGGCTTGAGCTTAAAAAAATAATAAAAAAAAAAGATGAAATGGACTGTAATTAGTATTTACCTTATATGTTTGTGCTTATTTTTAGTTTTATTTTTAATTTTACCACCAAGAGGAGAAGGTTGAAAAATATTAGAATATGAAAATATTATTGGTGCTTATTAGTAATTTGCAAAGAATGTGAAAGTCTATAAATATATAGTTGTGTAGCTATTATTAGATATGAAATGAGATAATAGAACTTTTTTCAATTAGAAGATTAATGTACATTTTACTATTAATAACATACATTATTATAACACAATTATGTTTTACTTACTAAATATACTGACACATATTTTATTTTTATAAAACAAATCGTTCAAATAATTATACTATTTTAATTATTAATTAAAATAAAAAAACTAAAATATTAAATAAAACTAACACTATGTGGCTTGGCACGTAACAATCACCTAGTCTATATATTAATTATGTATTTTGTAATAGCATAAATTAATGGAATATTATTGTCCCTTAGAGCTCATCGCATTTTTCTATCTGAATATGAGATGCACTATAAAATTATCATTCCTATGTTGTGATTGAAAAGTCTGTGACTAAAGGTATTAGTCACAAAAATTATAATCTGTTGTGACTAAATATATTTTTAGTCATAATACTTGTTGTGATTAAAACTAAATTATTTAGTGACAGTAACTAATGACTATATTTAGTCATAAGTAACATTTTATTGTGAGTAAAAGTCATATTTAGTTACAAAAAAAATATGTTGTGATTAAAATATTGTCACTTAAAGTAGCCGTTTTTTGTAGTGGTGGTTATTTATTATTATTTTTTTTTTGGGTGAAAGAGGGGCTGTATTCCACCCATTCATTAAAAAAAAAAGGCAAAGCCAAGAGTACAAACTACCAGTAACAAATAGAAAAAACACAGCTTTAATTCTAAAGAAAACTCATTCCCACCATTAATCAGGTTACCATTCCATGAAGTCAGAGAAGATGTTCTCGTCCATGGTTCCTAGATCAAGAACTCCAGTTGCACCATTCATGGCCGCCCATTTAGCTGAATTGTGCGCCATGTAATTGAATTTCCTATCAATTTTTCCCAGTTTAAAATCCTGCAGAGATTGAGACGAGTGCTTGAAACGATCAGCTACTCCAGAGATGTCGATATCCCTGTTTGTGATGCAGTTGGCTGAGCAATTGGAGATCGCCACTTCATTGTCGCAATAGAATGCAACTTTCTCCATGTGATTTTCTCTTGCAAACTCTGCTGCTAAAGCCAGCATTGTGGCTTCCACCAGTGTAGGATTTGTAGCAGAGATCCTCTCCGCATAGATGGCCTCAATTCGATCCATATGATCTTGAAACACAGCCACCCCGAAAGCTTGGTTTTACTGGATTGATACATCCGTGCAGCAATTCCACCAGCCTGCTTCAGTAATCCGCTTGTTTACTCTCACTTCAGTGCGCATTCTCCATTTGGACATGTGATCTTTGTGTAGCCGGTTGACTGAGTTGATGATCTCCCGAAGAGGGCTGAGACTTTTCCCATGTATCACTTCCTTTCGAGCGTCCCAAATTTTTTGGAAAATGCAGAGAGCCCCCGTCATAAATTCATCAAAGGACAAGTTCTGCGGTCTATGCACCCGGTCACGAAACCACAACATCCAATCTAACCAATTGAGGCAGTGCAGGTGATCGGTCCTCATTCCCCAAAGACTACCAAACCAAATAGCCTTTGCAAAATAGAACTCCCAAAATAGATGTAGAGTTGTTTCCTCTCCCTCTCCACAGATGGGACATTCACGAGTTTGAAGACATATGACCATTCCAAGCTTGCCTCTAGTTGGAAGTGTTGGGTTTTATGCCCTAAATAAAACTCATTTCAATATAATCAGATTTACTTATTAATATAGATCAGAAATAACATTTAATGTTGCATGGTTCACATGATTTATTTCATGATTATATGTACATAATGTATAGATTCATCTGAAACCCTTTTCACATACTTGATCCTGTTTATTGTGCCGTCAACACATTGGAAAGTAAACATGGCTATGTGAATAAAGTTTCCTAGATTTATCAGACACAGGGTTTTACTGATATGATAATCTATAACAAGAGTTTACTTGTATTTGGAGAAATACTATGTTCTTTCCAGAACATTGGTTAAAGTAAAGCTCAGGTTGGATGCATGGAGTATGCATCGGAAGGGACCGATATTGAACTTCGACTTAGATTTATTAAACTTACCGTAATATCTATTCAAGTCAATATCGCCTAGTTGATCCTAGATCAAATGTTCTTAATCCTGTTATGATTAGGCTCAATCTTGAAAGGCTATTCGTGTTCTTTGATTTGTTAGTTAAGCCTACTTTTAGGTCAGGGTGATACGTACATTTTGGGAACACGGTAGTGCAATTGAGTGGGAGCGCTAGCATAAACATGGAATCTATAGCTTCTATCTGGCGAATAGTAAGCAAAGGATGATCTCCTTCGAGCTTGACCAAACGAACATAAATGGTGGAGTACTCATTTCACATAAGCTGAAATATCATTTATATGGGGTCAAGTGTTTTAAGGAATAAATACATTGTAGGGTGTAACGGTAATTTAATCCCTTTACAGTGTAGATCATTCATATAGAGAATCATTGATCACATTAGGATTATAACAATGGATAACTAATGATGTGTCTATATGGTTGAACATATAGAGCATTCTATATACTGAGAGTGCAATTCTAAGTTCTATGCGTGGATTCAACGAAGAATTAATAAGTTAGTGAATTTTAGTGCTAAATTCTTGATCTACTTATTGGAAGCTCGGTTATATAGACCCATGGTCCCCCCACTAGTTGAGATAATATTGCTTGTAAGACTCATGTAATTGGTTTTGATTAATCAATTATAATTCACGAATTAGACTATGTCTACTTGTGAAATTTTCACTAAGTAAGGGCGAAATTGTAAAGAAAGAGTTTATAGGGGCATATTTGTTAATTATGATACTTTGTATGGTTCAATTAATAAATATGATAAATGACAATATTATTTAATAATTATTTATAGTTATTAAATAGTTAGAATTGGCATTTAAATGGTTGAATTAGGAAATTGACATTTTTGAGAAAATCAGATACAAAAGGTGTTAAAATTGCAAAATTGCAAAGCCCAAGGCCCAATCCATTAAAGGCATGGCCGGCCACCTATTGTAGCATTTTAAATTGATTTTTTTTCATTATTTTAATGCCATATAATTCAAATCTAACCCTAGTGGAATGCTATAAATAGATAGTGAAGGCTTCAGGAAAATAACACTTTTCTTCAGACTTTCTGATTCAGAAAAACTGAGCCTTCTCTCTCCCTATCTTTAGCTACCATTTTTTTCTTTCTTCTTCCTTGATAATTTCGAAATCCTTAGTGTATGAGTAGTGCCCACACACATCAAGTGATACCTCAATCATAGTGAGGAAGATCGTGAAGAAAGATCATCAGCAAAGGAGATTCAGCATCAAGGATTTAGAGAAAGAGATCCAGGTTCAGATATTGATAATGCTCTGCTACAGAAAGGAATCAAGGGCTAGATATTTGAACGGAAGGAGTCATTATATTCCGCTGCACCCAATGTAAGGTTTCCTAAACTTTATATGTGTTTATTTCATCGTTTTAGAAAGTTCATATTTAGGATGTTAATAAACATACTTGTGAGTAGATCTAAGATCCTGATAAAATAAATTCCAACAGGAAGGGCATCTGTCATCAATTGCCACCATAACATCTTTAACCTCCCATGGATCGGAGAGTTCCAGAGAGTCTTCCAATCCCAATTGGGTTGAGCTTGAGAGCTTTGGTTCATGACTAGCTTATAAGCAGATTTAACCGAAAAGGTGCCCCTCGGTTCTCCGAGCCACCTCCAGGAGTCCGGTTGGGGTTATAAAGGGAGACCAATGTTGACGATGTTTCTTGCATCCCTTTCATGGAACCACTGTCTCACTCTATCTTCATTCCATGTCAAGTTCTCATTAATAAAATGGCTTACTAGATTTGCTCCTTGGGTTGCATCCATCAAAGGTTGTGGCATGTGATCTCCGTTAGGCACCCAAGCATCAAACCATATTGATGTAGCTCTACCATCTCCTATTTTTCGGCAAAGACCTTCTTTCAATAAGGGCCTAGACTTTAAAATTGCTTTCCAAAGCATTGTCTTTGTCCCTTTCAGTTCAGCATCAAAAAAATCCCCCCCTTTAGGTACTTCTCATGCACTATGGAACTCCAAAGATTATGGGGATCAGTGATAAGTTTCCATCCCCACTTCAAAAGAAGAGCGGTATTAATATTTTTAATCTTTCGAAAACCAAGTCCTTTTTTAAATTTGTATTTGCATATTGAACTCCAAGATATAGTGTGAATGGATTTCCTCTTTTCACTGTCGCCCCACCAAAAATTCCTTAAGCATTGTTCCATTTTATTTGCTATCCCTCTTGGAATCACCTCTGAGGCTGCTACATAGATGGGAATCGAAGTTCCTACCGATTGTATGAGGAAAGCACGCCCTGCTTTGGAGAGAAGACCGGATTTCCACCCATCAATTCTGGCAAGCACTTTTTGCACCAGATATTGCATGTCCTTTGAACGATTCTTTGAACTGAATAGAGGAATTCCTAGATATGTGGCATCCTTCTTCATCTTACTCATACCTAGGAGACTTGTTATCTCATTAGCACGAGTTCTAGGCACCCCTTTGGAGAAGTGAACTGTCGATTTTTGAAGGTTTATCGCTTGACCCGACCATGAGCAGTACAAGTGAAGGCAATCCATGAATGCTTGTGCTTCTTTGATGGTTGCTTGGCCAAACAAAATTACATCGTCCGCAAACATAAGATGAGTGATTGAGGGGGCCGAGCGAGTGACTTTTATCCCTCTAATCTTGCCTTTGTGAGTGTATTCCTGTAGAAGACGAGATAATAAATCCGCAGCTAGGATGAATAGAGTGGGGGAGAGTGGGTCACCCTGTCGAAGGCCACTTGAGGGAGTGATTATGCCTTGTTTAACCCCATTGATCAACAAGTTCATTTTCTTTATTTGAATACAACTCTTTATCCATCCCAGCAGAGGGTTCTTTATCCCATGAAAACTAAGTGCCTCCATTAGAAACTCCCAATCCATCTTGTCATATGCCTTCTCCATGTCAAGCTTTATCAGCATCAAGCCTCTCGATCCCTTTCTCTGGGACATAGAATGGATAATTTCTTTTGCAATAGCAGTGTTTTCAGTGATGCATCTCCCTTTGATGAACGCAGTTTGTGTTGGGGAGATTATAGATGGAAGTACATCTCGCAGCCGTGTATTGATGATTTTGGATATGCACTTATACATAACATTGCACAAGGCTATTGGGCGAAAGTGATTTACCTTTGATGACTTTCTTAGGTACCAGAACTATATTTGTGTCATTGATGTAATGAGGTAATTCTGCCGTGTGAAAAAAGTGTTTGATGAATTTGATGAAATCTTTTTTAATGGTGTCCCAATGGGTTTGGAAAAATGCTACTGGAATCCCATCCGGCCCAGGTGCTTTGTCGATTCCCATGGTAGATAGAGTTCTCACGATTTCCTCCTCATTTGGCACTTCCATGAGATCTTGGAGAAAATTGAACATTATTCGAGCGCCATTCTTGGAGAAAATGCTTGTAAATTTCTCTATGAATAATTGGGCTATGTCATTCACTTCTTCAATTGTTGCCCCCTGCTCATTCTTTAGAGATTGAATGTAATTGCGTCTTCTCCTTGTTATAGTGCTGGCCATGAAAAATTTTGTCGATCGATCCCCATCTTTTAGCCAGGCAACTCTCGACTTTTGGCGCCAAAAAATTTCTTCTCTTCTTAACCCCTCCGCCAGTTTTTCTCTAGCTTCAGAGTGTGCCTTCTCGTCAACATTATGCGCTTCTTCGATCGAACTGAGAGCTAATCGGGCCTCATTTATCTGCGTTGATAGCTTCCTGAAGTGGGTCTTGTTCCATTTGGTTAAATGAGCCTTGGTATGTTTGATTTTGCAGTACAAGTTAACCATCGGGTGGTCATGAGATGTCTCAAGACATGCTCTTTTAACCACCCAGAACAGATGTTGGTCTCTTTCCCACATCATTTCGTATTTGAATTGGGGCTTAGTGCAGTGTTTTCCTCCTAAAGTATCCAAAAGAATGGGATTATGGTCTAAAGAGGAGGCTGTAAGGTGAGATAAAACTGCATTCGACCACGCTATTCTCCAATCCGTAGAAGCTAGTGCACGATCGAGACGCGCTCTCTTGAGAGAAGATCCCCCCAAAGGATCAACACTTTTCTTGAACCAAGTGTATTTGACCCCAAGATAACCCAAATCAATTAATCCAATGCGATGAACCATTCGTCTCAAATCAAAAGAGTATCGTGTTGGGCTAGATGAATTTGCATAGTTCAGGCATTCCCTATCTCTTAGAGTTCCATTAAGATCACCCAAAAGGATTATAGGAAGGTTGCACTGATCAATGAAATCCCCCATATTCTTCCAAAAAGCTTCATTTTCCCCATATGCCGGAGGCCCATAGGTTCCAATAATCATCCACGAATGGTCAATAGGATCAGAGGCGATAATTCCCGTGATCATATTTTTATCCGCACTCTGTATTGAACAATCCACTCCCAACCGCCAACATATAGCAAGTCCGCCTGCCGTACCAAGAGGAGGAACATAACATATACCTGGATAATGCAGTTTTCTCATGACAATTGAACTTGTCTTGTGGCAGCCTAACTTCAGAGAGGATCAATACTTCGGGATTCGACTTCCGGATTAGCTCCTTCAGTTGTCGAACTGTCGCTGCATTCCCGAGACCACGACAGTTCCAAGCCAAGGCTCTCATGGGGCGTTGGGAGACATTTTCGGGCAAGTCTCCACAGCCCCAAAACGAAAAACTTGGCTTATTTTCCCAACACTAGCTTCAGTCTCCTCATTTATTTCGTGAATGGTGCAAGTAGGCTTTTCCTGATAACTTCGATCGACAAGTACAAAATGATTATCAAGGTCCACTGTCAAGTCAAAAAGCTTATTGTCCCAATGAGCTTTAAGTGTTTGCTTCTGTTTAATCGCTCTATTTTTGTGACTTCTTTTGAAGGAGGTGGGTTTGACTCTGACATTCGTGTTTGCTTTTGAGGGTCTTCCTCTTCGTCGCTGAGCTTGTATTGGCTCTAGACTTTCAATCGTAGCCTTTTCATTCATCCTGGTTACCAGTCTGCCCCTCTTTCTTCTGATCGTGGCTTCTTCCACCGATCCTAGGGAGAAACTCGAGCCGTCTGCGATTACATTGGGGGAGGTTATCTTACCTTCGATAATCTGGGTAGATTGATTGTGATTTTCATACATATTGACCGCCTCTTCTGCCTTTGTGTCCAGTTCATTACATTTAGATGGTCCAGGCCCGATGATGATCCCATCCAAAGCCTTTCGTTTCTTTGGGCCGTTCTCATAATCCATGGACCTAAAGTCACTTATCTCCATGAGAGGATTGAATAAAGATGGCTCCCTCATGTACTTGTCCACCGTTCCAAGCCCAGTTAAAGTTTGAAAGCCCATTTCCCATAAATGTTTAGAGGGCCAAGGGATAAGTTGGGCTTGGCTGCCAAGTAGGCTTGAATATGGGTTTATTGTCTTTGGATCCAGCTTGGGCTGTCCCAGGCCCACTTTAGCTTGGGATTCCTTGAGGGTTGACTTCTTTGGTATTTTGGGACTACTGTTCGCTGTTGGGGGGATTGTTTCAGCTTGGTCTTGAGAAGAAATGGAAATAAAGTGATCGTTTCCCCTGCAATCATGCATAGCAGACAGGCTATTGGACAACAGGATTGTTGCATCCGAAGCACTTCCAGGTACGGCGTTGCTGTCGACAACCTGTATCAGAGCCGAAGGCACGCCGGAGGAATGGTCACTGTCTGGGTTGACAACAGAGGCTTCTGGGTTTGGCAAATTTGCAGTCGTTTTTTTCACCACAAGCTTGGCAGTATCCTCAAAAGGACAGACTTCCCCTATCCCTGGTAAAGAAACCACCAGAAAACGACTCACCCGTTCTTCCTCCGTTTCCGGCAGGTCTTCAACCACTTGTTCCACCATTCGTCTTTTCCCTGGACATTGGTTTCGTTGTTCTCTAGCCTCCCAAGACTCAATGGCCTTCATCGAGTTATCTATTTTCCAAAGTTGTTTGAATTTGTTATCCACCGTGAGGCGTTTTCGTATTATCTACTCTTCAAACCATTTAGGCAGCAATGGAGAGAAAGGCCATCTTGCATCGTCGTCGTATTTCATCCATGAGCCAAACATTGGGAAGAATGCACCGTTGACATCCTTTATAACCGTAGGGGGCTTGAAGCAGAACTTTTGTTCATGTGATATGACGCTGCATTTGAGACAGAACTTGGGGAGTTTTTCGTATTTATATTGTATCCATAAGTCCTTGATAGATTGCCTTTTCATATAGAAGCCCGAGAACAGAGGTTTATCAATCTCGACTGTGGCCTTGAATCGCAGTGTTCCCATTCCAAACGAGCCTCGCTCGAAGTCTATGTATCGGGGTAGTTTATAAACTGTCGACACTTTAGCTGCAAGTTCTTCCAAGTTAGTTTTATTCCAGTAAAAAGGGGGGATGCCGCTTAGTCTTACCCAGAATGGTGATTTGTCGAATTGAACTTTAGACGGAGCTAGCCATGATGGCCAAGGCATGATAACCAACAGAGCACTGCAAATGATCCAAGGGCATCTATTCAGAACATTCCATGCATCCTCATTAGATGCGAACGTGAAATGTAGGATCCCCTCATCATCCTCCTTCCAACTCCATCCTTTGAAAGAACTCCAGGCTTTTTTCAAAGTTCCAGCAATAGCTTTTCGCCCTAGTTTCCCTTTGCAAATGAGTTTCCCCAGCAAAATGTTACTTTGAGGCTCTTGGGCTTCGGATTCTCCAGGATCAAGGCGACATGTTAAGTCCTTCGTGGTAATTTGAATTGTGTCTTCGAAGAGGTGGCTAAGGCTGTTGTCTGCCATATCAATGTTCACTCGTAGTAGCATCCCTGAAAGAAGTGTTTTTGTCACGATGATGTCCACAGTCTACCTGCAAAGTGCACTAGGCTCTGGTAAAAAAACTTCCGATGAAGTCACACTTTGTAGTGGTAGTTATAATAATGTACTGAGGAATTAATATATAACTAATTAATAATTATTGTATGCAACCTTTGGAACAGTACTGATGGTATATATAATAAGCTATATATACTAGAGTTTGTCAAAGATATAAACAAATACAATAGTAGAGTTCTTGAATATAGAAACGTCCAAATAAGGCTGAGGACTCGAGGTTTATAATATTGTAATATTGTAAATTTACATGTACATCTAATGTATATAAAAGATTGACTTTGTCTAAGAAAAACATTTGTAGTAAATAAAAAGTTAATTAGTACCAAATCTCTATTTCGGATTGAATATAAACCAAGAAAAAACAAATTATATAGATAGCATACAATATGTATAGTGTTAGAATAATATGAAATGAATCTAAAGGTATGAACAATCCTATAAATATGGAATAATGAATATTTATATATATATATATATATATATATATTGAACATATATGTAAAACAAAAGATTGAGATTATATTGTTAGAAATTTTATATGAAATATATAATTGTGTATATGAAAATGAATATGTACACGATATAACTAAAGGATTGAAATACTATTATTTATTGAATCTTTGAGTTTCAATCCCACACAAGTTTTGGATCCGCAAAAAGAAAAATAAAAATGATTAGTGTGGGTATTCGGGATTCTAAGCTCTCTACTCTCTTTGGATAGATTTATTGTGTTTTCACAAAACGAGTAGTGAGCTCAGAGACTCTATATTTATATAGGTGAGATTTTCCATCAAAGTACATTAATTGTCAAAATATTTTAACAATTAATTAGAAAATTAAATTTAGAAATGAATTAATTGGTAAATCAAAAACTCACCAAATGTAAAATATTTATATTTATTAAATAATTGATTTAGAATCAATTGTAATGAACAAGAAATATACATACACCCAAAAATCAATTAAATAATTTTATATTTAATATAAAAATATTATAATATTCTTCCACTTACTCAATATGTAAGCCCAATGTTCCTTATTACTTAATAAACATATGAATTATACCGATAAGTCCTTATTATATTTCGAGTATTATCTTTCATGTATTATGATATATTTATTACATAACCATGTACTTAATGTGAAAATTTACTTAAGCGAAAAATCTCATGTTTCTTTTGGTCCTCTAATAATAATTTTCTCAAATGAAAAGGTGCACGTAAATATGAGAAAAGATCAAAATTAGAGTTTCTTGAATATATTTAGTTGTACAGCCAAAAATTGCATTAGGGATAACTATATCCCATATAAATTTTATGATCCTTGAATTTGTGTTACGACATGCATTTAGTCAAGGATATGCGATCACCCAATTTATTATAGCTAGCGTGCTTAATGACCACTTATCACGCCTTTTATGGCTAAATACTTAATATCGATATGCTAGCTTCAACTAGAACTGTTATAGTTCTTATCCATAAATACTGTAGCTAAATGTATCGCAAAATTTTCTTAATGACCTAAAATATAATTTTGAACTCTAGGCCTAATATAAAAATCTATAATACATCATACGAGATGTATCCTCAAAACAATAAATGAAATTGACTTCTATAATAGAAATGACAATTAAGATTCTTCACGATACAATTTACTAGTAATCTTAGGATGTAATCACATGATAATTTACGTGAATCAATATAACAGTGAAATTGGATTGTAAGTGGTTAACTATATTTTTCAGAGTATCAATTCATTTCAATAAAGTATGCATGAATGTATGTATCTCAAGAAAGATATTTCATCACTTTGTATAAAGTGGTCTTAAATTAAGTTATTCTGATACTACTTTATATTCTTAAAACAAATGCAATACAAAGTCTTATTCAGACTCTTAGGCATACATTAGGCTTCCAAAAATAGAAACAAAGGGATATTCTTAATTTATTCTCATTATAGGAAAGCTTTCTTTAGCATTCCCAACTCGAAATCTCCTGGTTCGGATGGATTCAATTCTGGATTTTTCAAAGTGACGTGGGCTGATATTGGGAAGGATATTTGCAAGGCCAATTCTGATTTTTTTGTCACAAGTAATATGCCTTCAGAACTTCACTCCTCCATGATATCCTTAATTCCTAAGCATGATCACCCAACTAAGGCAATAGATTACAGACCTATTGCTTGTTTCTCCACTTTATACAAGTGTGTTTCAAAGCTGCTTTGTTCTAGACTGGCCAAGGTTCTTCCTCTACTAACTAACCAGAATCAAGGTGCCTTTGTTCAAGGCGAATCTATTGCCCACAATGTGATGATTTTGCAGGATCTTTTGAAGAACTATAACAGGAAAAACATCTCACCCTGGTGTGCTATAAAAATTGACATCAGTAAGGCCTATGACACAGTAAACTGGGACTTCCTTGAAGACTTATTGGCTACCTATAATCTGCCCCAAGGATTTATTAAATGGCTGATGACTTGCATAACATCGACTTCCAATTCTATTG
The DNA here is from genome assembly GCF_029168945.1 of Cannabis sativa. NCBI lineage: Eukaryota > Viridiplantae > Streptophyta > Magnoliopsida > Rosales > Cannabaceae > Cannabis > Cannabis sativa. Next base: position 5,138,223 of record NC_083605.1, read on the forward strand.
TCATGAATGGAAGGATCCAGGGGAGTTTTAAAGGTGAAAAAGGGTTGCGGCAAGGTGATCCTCTTTCACCTTTACTCTTTGTTCTTGTTATGGAATATCTAACGAGATTGCTTCAGTTTGCAGCCAACAACTTCAGCCAAAGATTTCATCCGCTTTGCAAAAAGCTAAAGCTCATTAATCTTTGCTTTGTAGACGATCTCATCATCTTCAGCAAGGGCTCACATCAATCCATCACAGTTCTTAAACAAGTTCTAAGAGGAGTTCAGTAAAGCTTCGGGGCTGCACATGAACCTCGACAAGTCTCAAATTTTTCTTGGTGGAGTTAGTCCTTTGGATAAGCACATCATTCTTGAAGATTTTAAACTTGCTGAAGGTTGTTTCCCGATGAAATATTTTGGGATTCCCTTGAGACCAACTAAGTAGAAAGCTGAAGATTGTGGCATAATCATCAAGAAGATCACTCAGAGACTTCATAATTGGGAAAGTAAGCATCTCTCTTTTGCTGGTAAAATTTAGTTGATTCATTCAGTGTTACTAGGCCTTAGAAACTACTGGATTAGAATATTTTTGTTGCCTCAAAGTGTTACCAAGGAGATTGAGCGTTTGTGCAGAGGGTTCCTTTGGGGTTTAAATGGTAATATATAGAAGTAAAGTTCATGTTGCTTCTTGGGAAAAGGTCTGCCTTCCTAAAGCCTATGGAGGTCTGGGGTTCAAAGAAGGTGTAAAATGGAACCATGTGAACCTGGAAAAGTTTGTTTGGGCCCTTTCTAATAAAAAAGACTTGTTGTGGGTTAAATGGGTCAATACCATTTACCTAAAGCAAACTTCTTATTGGTAGTATGATTTAAAGCCCGATACTAGTTGGTATTGGTGTAAGCTTTGCCACTTGAGGAAGAGGTTCACGGAACAAGACATAAAGGCGGCTGAGATTTCAGGTAAATTCAAAACTCGTATTTAATACAATAACTTAGTTGATCAAAATCAGTTTCATTGCCATAAAACTATTTGGAGTTCTCTTAATTTACCAAAGCACAATTTGTGCTTTGGCAAGTAGTTAACTCCCATTTGTTAACAATGGACAATATGGCTAGATTTCACATACCTATGGAGTCGAACAAGTGCCCGGTGTGCGATGAGTTCAATGAATCTCATGAACACTTGTTTTTCTCTTGCTGCCTCTCTCCCAAAGTTGTTGAGTTAGTGTTTAATTGGCTTGGTAACCGAATGTGGCCTTTGGATTTTAAAGGGTGGATAGGCTGCCTATCTTTGAACTTGGATAACTGGATGAGAAAATTCAATATAGCAGCTGCTACTTGCTATTACTTCTGGATCAATCATAACAGATATGTTTTTGAGGGGTACTTGAATACGGATACTCACATTGTTGCTGATATTAAAAACATAGTGAAGTATAAAGTCTAAAATGTAAAGTATAGAAGATTGGATAGAGTAGAGAGTAGATTCTTACAACAGTTTCAAATGTAATTTACTCTGGTTGATTTGTTTTGGATAAGGGTTGTTGGTTCTTATCTTGGCTATTTGTATTGGTTTTGTTCTTGATTAATGAAGTTCTTCCTTCTTGATAAAAAAATGAAGTGTGATATAATTTTCTTAATTATACAGTAAAAATTTGTACATTCTAGATGAAGTTATCAGAATAAATTTTGGAATTTTCTACTAGTTGTGTAGAAATATATGAATAGTGATGTAATAAAGTTACGTAATTATTAATTTTTAGTTTTGAAGTTTAAATAAATCATGTTTTTACCAATATAAAAACATGCTTAAATATGAAATCTTATTAAATAAAAATTACATATGGGCTAAATTTTTTAATTTAATAAGATTAGATTTGGATGTAGATTATGATATATTTAAACAATTTATGAAAAACTTAAGGTCAAGATGCATGTGGCTGACCAAGAATGCACTAACTTTCGAACAGATAAAGGGGTATACTATTACCTTGTCATGCCCTTTGGGCGCAAGAATGCGGGAGCAACTTACTAACGGTTAGTCAATAGGATATTCAAAAATCTGCTGGGAAGAAACATAGAGGTTTACGTGGATGATATGTTGGTCAAATATAAAATTGTTAAGAACCATTATGATGACCTCTGTGAGTGCTTTAAGGTGGTAAGAAAGCACGAAATGAAGCTTAGCTCCAAGAATTGCTCTTTTGGAATTAAGTCAAGAAAAATTCTGGGATTCGTAGCAAGCTAGCAAGAAATAGAGGCCAACCCAGAAAAGATACAAACCTTGCTAGACTTGCCATCCCCCAAGAAACATAGGGATGTGCAAAGCTTGACAGGAAAGATAGCAACCTTGAGCCGCTTCATCTCCCAGTCTACTGATAAACGCATCCCGTTCTTTAATATATTGAAGAAAAGTCAAAAATTTAAATGGACCGAGGAATGCGAAGAACCATTCAAAAAATTGAAAGGACATACGGCCAAGCCTCCAACTCTATCCAAACCATTCAAAAAATTGAAAGGACATACGGCCAAGTCAACTCTACCTTTATTTGGCTACCTCCAAAAATGCAGTTAGCTCAACCCTAGTCCGGTAGGAAGGAAAGGTCCAACATTCTGTCTATTACGTTAAGAAAAGGATGGTAGGGGCTGAGGTCAAGTATCCTTTGATAGAACCGGGTACAATATTTTATACTTTTTTGTATTGTTATAAAATCGGGTATAATATTTTTCTTTTGAGATAGAATGCTATATATTAGTTTAATAATGTCATAATACAATCGACAATAGACGATGTCGTAAATCCCCCATGATCATCCATATATATTATGAGTCCACCAAAAGAGCATACTTTAATCTCATGAGATGTGTCGGAAATCGATAAACATGATAGAATTGTAATCCTAAGAAACTAGACATAAAAATAGAAATATTTTCTATCAAACATTGAAAATTCAAAACATTAGCTCGATTAGCTTGCAAATCCTTTAATCATCATAAGAGAATCATTCTCAATATAGTGTATTGAAATTTGTAAATTTCAAAGCCATCACAGACTAAACATGATAGTCATTATCACTCCTGATTTAAAATTAGGTACAATTCTTGTTTAATTAATATAATATTTTGTTATATTAATTTTTTTAATGTAGTGTAATACCTATTTACGAATAACTTAAGACTTTTGGGTTCAAACTCATGTCTTCTCTATTTCCCACATCTCCTTCACCACTGATGTAGCTTCAATGACTTAGTCTTAACAATAAAAATTTTATATTTATTAATGTATACAATTTTATTTTTATTTTAAGTTCACATAAATTAAAAATAGATTTTTTTTACTTTTACACTTTAAAATTAGGGGTGTTCAAAAATTTTAAACTGCCCAACCTGAATAAACCGCCCGAACTAAACTGAATAAACTGACAAAAAATACAATCTGAAATAATATAATGATAATCCAAACCTCTTAATGAATATATTGAGTGGTTTACAAATTATTCTAGGCCGCCCAATTAACTTGAATAAACTGAATTAAACCGATTTATATATATTTTAATAAAAGTGTATATAATATATTACATAAATTACATTCATTAATTAAACTATTTTGTATTTAAAGTTTGAAGTTTATAGTGTTTAACTTGAAATTTAAATTTTATAGTTAATACTTTTTATTGTATTTGTATATTGAAATTAAAATTTAAAATCTACACCATATATTTATTACTTTTTATTTATTTTTATTTTTATGAATATTTTTTTTAATTATTTTATGTTCACTCAATTATATTTATGTTGGAAGTTATTTTACCAGGAACTTAGATCTACTCACAAGTATGTTGATTTAACAATCTAAATATGAACTTCTAAAACGATGGAAAATTAAACACATAAAAGTATCAGAAATCTTACAGCAGAATATATGTCTCCTCCCACTCAGATCTCTAACCCTTGATTCCTTTCTGTAACAGAGTATAATCAAGATCTGAGCCCGATAGTCCTTCTTTGTTGTTTCTGAATTCTACACAGCCTTCCTCACTATGATTGAGGTATTACTTGATGTGTGTGGACACTACTCTAACACTTATAGATTTCGAAACAGTGAAGGAATAGAGAGAGAGAGAGGGTGGCGGCTCAGAGAGAATTTTCAGAGAGAAAATTCTGTCAGAATAATGTTGTGAATGTGTTATGAAAACTGAAGCCTTTGCCTTCTATTTACAGAAGACCACCCAGGGCTATGATTGAATTAATTGACATTTAAAATTGAAAAAATCAATGAGAAAAGGAAGCTTGAGTGGCCGGCCTAGGCATTGTGGAAACAAGGCTTGCCACTTTTCTAACTTTCCATTTTCTACATTGATAGTTTCCTGTTTTGTCAAAAACTGTCAATTCCTTTGTTCAACCACATAAATGTCAAATCTAATTATTTAATAATTAAAATAATTATCAAATAATATATTGTCATTTATTTTATTAATAATAAAACTAATTAAAGTTTCCTAATTAATAAATATGCCCTTCAAAATCTCTATTTACTATTTTGCCCTTTGTTGACCGAGGTTTTCGGCAGCTAATAAAATATGATTATACTATTGAGCTGTAAGAAAGTGAGAGAAGGATTTTTACGTGGTTGGGGCGTTAATGAGCCTTAGTCCACGAGTCTTTGTTATTTATGGATGTATTTAATACAGAATTTATACTTGGGAGGATGTCACCCTTATAAATACAGAGAATGTTCTTGGTGAGTATTTACTCTTCTTGCTCATATGCAGCCCAAGATTCTCGATCCCATTTAATGAGCTTTGAGGGGGTATTTATAGTGTTTTGGTGGGGTAATCCCTAGGATTGTTCTTACAAGTGTATCTGTAAGTATCCATAAAGTTGGTATTCCCAATGAATATACCATGAGTAATGCATGGTCAAATCCCTAGGTGCTGTAGGGTTTTTATGAGGAATGTCCTTTTTGCCTTGTGATTGATGTGACTCTTCACAGTATAGCCGTCGCTAGACTTAAATGATCATTATTGTGGCACTGCTGGTTGGAGGTTGTGCCGTCAGACTTTATTGCGTGTTGCAGTCTCAACATGCTTCCTCCCATGCAGCATTTAATGCGACTTGATTGCTCAGGAGAAGCCTGACACCCCATGGAGATGGTTTAGCGCTATGTGAGCCTCCGGGAGCACCTTGAACTCCGGGTGCCTCCTCCGAGACCTATGTCCAGGATGTTTCCTTGTGGCATAAAAGGACTTAGCAAATATTTATAAATTGTCTGATCCACACGTGTCCCTGTCCGGTTGGTCCACGTATATTGGGCGAAATCAGGGGCAACATTTACCCCCCAAGCCTTGCTTAATTTAAAAAATGAAACAAGGCTTGCTCAGGTGCCTCCAGTTGACTCCTCGGTTTCCTGGCACGAGCTTAGAGCGCGTGAGGGTGTATTTAATGATGGCATTCAATGCAACGATTCGCTTTTTGCAGAGGTGTCTCCGGTCGACTCCTCGGTTTCCCGGCACGAGCTTAGGGCGCGTGAGGGTGCACTTGATGATGGCATTTAATGCAGCGATTCGCTTTTTGCAGAGGTCGATTCGTTTCATGCCCGTTGATTGATGCGGCGCATTAATGGTGTCAGACGGATACTCAAACGTTTCCACCGCCTTTATTGTAAATCAATCTGGCCCGTTGATCTTTGGGTATTTGAATCGTGCGTTTCCCCCACCGTTCGATTGGTAGGTGGTGACGCCTGTTCCATATGCATTTTTGCCTATAAAAGCCACCATCTTTCCTTCATTTCGGTTACTTCCCATTTCTTGCCAACTTTGCTCGAATTTCCTAGAGAGAAAATTCTCAGACCCAGCACGAAACCTTTGAACACTTTGCAATTTTCTCAGTTCTTCCTTGCTTGCTGCTACCAGTCATTCTCGTCTTTACTCGACTCACATCAGGACCCCCAGTTCAATACTTCATTGTATGTTTCTTGCATCCTTTGGTAATGCCATGCTATTACTCGTTCTGTTTGTTCTTTTTTGGGTTCGCATTCGAGATTTCTGGGCATGTAAGCGTTTAAGTCCTTCATGTATTCTGTTTTGCATTTACTGCTTTAGTTGTAGGATCGCCATTATCATGCCTCTGTTGTTATTGTGCATTTTCATTGTAGAAGACCATACGCTCTTCGTTCAATGGATGCTTAGGGCATAGAATAGGATCTTTTCTTTCTGTTTCCTTTATCGTGTAAAACCACCTTCTGCAATTTTACTGCACCCGACACCTGTTCAGGGAATCTCTCTAGGGTTTCCCGTGTGACACGTGTCCGGAGGGGGCCTCTTTCCAGCGGTTAGGGGACCCCCATTCCCTTTTTCTTGACTTAGGGTTTGGTACGGGGCCTAACTGCTGGAATTTTCTCTTTCTTTTTTTTTTCACAGAATAGAAAATGTCTGCCTCTGGCTCGAAGTCCTCAAAGAAAAGCGGGAAGCGCATGGCTACTCTAGAGGAGGTCTCCTTGGGACCCGTTGCCCAGGAAGGGTATAAGTCCCGGGCAACTGGATGGGAAGCGACCGAGCTTCATTCCACCTTAACCTGTCCCCATCAACTGGAGAATATTGTGGAAGTTGCTGGGATCAAGCCTTCCACCTCAGGAACCTACCATCGGCCACCTCGGGATGCGGAGACGCCCAACCATAATTATGGCGGCTTCGGAGCTTGGAGCCAGACGCACTTGATGGCTGGTGCCATGCTTCCTCTTCAGGACTACTTTGTTAATTTTCTTGTTTTTGTCGGCCTTGCGCCATACCAACTCATTTCCCAAGCTTATCGCCTGCTCTCAGGCTTATTTATTTTTTATGCCGCCCGCGGATGGGGATCTCCCCGCCCGGCGGAAATTTTGTACTTTTATGAACTTGTATCCGTCCCCAAGAAGGGGGACAAACTTAAGGACGGTTTTTATGGGTTCCGGATCCATCCCGCTAACGAAGGGGTGGTTCCGTATAATAGGCAGACTCACGTCAAGGAGTATCGCCACCGCTTTTTCTTTTCCTCCGGGTTCAGGGCAATGGACCACCCGGAGCTCCTTACTGAGTGGGTGAGGATCCCTCCATATCAGCGGACTGCCCCTACCCAGACCTTCCTCCGGAGGGCCCAGGCCTTTGCTTCCTATGACCGAGCCGATCTTGACGTCGGGGGTTTGGTCAGTACGGAAAACTGCAGGAAGGCCAAACTTATCCTTCCGCATCAATCCGTGGAGGACTCTAACCTCTCCCGGGTCATCTGTCCCAATGTAAGGGCGCCGGTCGCGGAGAAGACCTTTTGGGACGAGATTATTGCCACGGCAGAAAAGAAATACGAGGACTATCTCTACCGGAAGGCCCAGGAGAAGGCATACTCTAAGGCCCAGGCGGCCTTCGAGAGGGGGCTTCGTGTGGGGAGCCCGGTGGAAAGAAGAAGCCAGGCGATTGCCGGGAAGTCCGAGGCTAAATTTTTTGACAAGATTCTTCAAGAAGAGATTGGAGATCGTCCCGCCGGGAGGCCCCTTCGCATTGAGGATTCTTCGGAGAGAAGGGCTCCATGGCCACAGCCTTCGGTTCCAGAGCCAAACTCTGGGGCTCCTGGTGCCAGTACTTCCGGTGCTGGCGGTAAGTCTCCTTTGATAAATCATTATGTTCCTTCCGTTGGCGAATATGACAGTCGTAGGCCCGTAGGGTTCGACGAGCGTCTATTTAGGTTTAGGATGCCCTCGACCCGGTGGGGGGATCGTTTGAAGGAATTTTATTTTTTAAACTTAGGAGATTTCCTAGGTCGGTCCCGGATGGGTTCTGGTCCTCCGGAACCTGTTCCCTTAGGTCCTTCAGCTTACATTACATCCAGCTGGTTCCGGCCTTCGGACAGCTATCTCGGAGATGATGCTGCCAGCATTAAAGTTCAGGACTTTGCTAGGGCCGAATTAGGAAGCCCGGGTAGGAGTAGCTTATTTGCCATATCTTGTGTAAGTGGTTTCCCACGGATGTCTAACACTTGCCTATTTTTGTTAAACAGGTATCTCCATGGACGCCATCTTGGACCAGCTTGCCGGAGTTCACACTCCCGAGGCTCCTCCGGCCTTTACTTCTTCCCCAATAGCCCCTGCCCTAAAGGTCTCTTCTAGCGCTCCCCCTGACACTAATGATTTAGTGGATGACGAGGAGGTGCTACCGGGAGAAGGTCAAGAAAAGCAATGGGGCTTTTCTGAGGAAGTCGCAGAGGGTGCGGGAGAGCTCCGGGCTCTTCCTGAGGAAGCTGAAGAAGGCGAAGAAGAGCCTGAAAATTCTCTGATTCGCAAGCGCAAAGGCAAGATGGTTGCCCAAGACGAGCCCAAGCGACCTCGGAGAGCTGACAGTCCTGCCCATGGTCTTGACGGTGGGGTCTCCCCCATGGAAGAACATCCTGCTCCTCCCAACATTGTCCTGACTCCAGTTCCTGGGGATGAGGTGAGGCAAGAGCTCCGGATAGCCAAGCATAATTATGCCATGGACGAATACTCCCGGAGGTATGCCGAGGTGGAACCCCTTAGGAGGATTTTGCGGGTTGAGGTACAGGAAAGTATCAACAACCCGGAGTACCAGGATCCGTGGGACCTTAACTTGGACCCCCTGTCGGACTGGTTCCGTCGCTTCCTTGGGCCCACCTTGGCTCCCTTCGCCGCGGAGATGACTGGCGAGTTCGCTTCTCAGCTTACCCGGTGCGCGCCTAAGCGGTTCGCAACTTGCGCCTCCCTGAACTCTATCTTCCAGGTCCAAGACCTCAGCCATTCCCTCACCGTGGTAAGTGCTTTACAGTTTTGCTTTTCCCTTCATTTTTCTTCTTGGGAATTCTTTCTTACACTTGTGTTATTGTTCAGCTTGCTGCTGAGGCTGGCCGCCTCTCCAAGAATATCATTAATCACGCCTTCGTTCTGTCCGACTTTGGGGACATGAACGACGTCAGGAAGGTCCTTCAGGACCTCACTGCGGAGAGGCAGCTCTACCAGGAGGCTGCTGAGCGCCGGGAGGCTGCTGCCAAGGCCCATGAGGAGGAGGCCAAATGGAGGGAGGCCCAAGCGGAAGCCATGATCTGGGACGAGGCCCAGCGGAGGGACAGGCTGGAAGCCCAGCATCAGGAGGAGCTCAGGGCGGAAAGCGAGGCTGCTGCCAAGGCCAAGCGGGAGCTCCGGGAGGCCAGGGAAGGCTTGGACAAAATGGTTGCCAAGGTGAGATCCTTAGAGGAAACTCACCAGGCGGACTTAGAGTCCAGGACCGCTCTAGCCGCGGAGCTGAAGGAGCTCAGGGACTTCAAGGAACAAATCACGAAGAAGGCAAAAAGAGTCGAGCTCCTTTCTCCTGTTTCCTGCGGCCGGTGCCCAAAGCGCTTCGACGATGGAGTCTTCATGGCTTGGTCTACCAACGACCAAAATATCAAGCTTACCTTCTACCCCAAACCTGAGGAAATGATTGCCAAATTTTGGGAGAAGAAGAAGAAGTTTGATGCCATGGTAGAGGCGCGTATTGGACCTCGCCTTCCTCCGCGTATTGACTGAGCTGCTTCGAGATTAACCCAGTACAACCAAGATTCCACCCACTTCTTTTATTATTATTATCTCTTTTTTTTGTGTACATATTTGCTGCTGCCTTAGAACAATACATTTAGGTAGCAGTTTTTATTTGAAGGGGAGAAAATTTTTTAAGGCCTATCCCCGGGCCGTTTGTATGTATATGACCTGCCCTTTGGGTCAGGATATTTATATGTGATCTTTCTTTTGCCACATATTTCTTCTTTTAACCTGTCCTTTGGATCAGGATTTTTACACTTATGCTTTTTATTTTTGTGCATACTTTTTTACCTGCCCTTTGGGTCAGGATATTTTACTTAGTTTGCTTCTCTGTCTGTCCGTGCGGTATACCCTAGTACCCCCCTGAGTGGCATAGAAACTTTGTTTTTAAGCACTCAGTTTTATTTAACATGTAGAGGAGGTATACATTTGGACGGTACAAACTCTTTGAACAAAGTCTAAGTTTTATTTCGCTATTGGTAATATCTTCTGAGGTGATCGGCATTCAAGGCTCTTGGCACAATGGTTCCATCCATTCTTTTTAATTTGTAAGTGCCGGAGCCGATTTCGTCCTCGATCTCATATGGTCCTTCCCAATTTGGCCCAAGTACCCCCACTCCGGGTTCCTGGGTGGCTGGGAAGACTCTTCTTAGGACCATATCCCCAATAGCAAATTTTCTGTTTTTAACCTTAGAGTTAAAATACTTGGTCACCTTCTTTTGATAAGCAGCCATCCGTATTTGAGACTCATCCCGGAGTTCTTCGACTTGATCCAAAGCCTCTTGAAGCAGAGCTTGATTCGTGGCAGGATCGTAAGTCGTCCTCCTGTGGGATGGGAATAATGTTTCTACCGGGACCATCGCTTCACAACCGTACGCCATTGAAAAAGGCGAGTGACCGGTCGTGGTTCTGGGGGTCGTCCGGTAGGCCCATAATACCCTTGGCAACTCTTCGAGCCGCTTGTTTTTGCAGGCCAGCAGCTTCTTCTTCAAGGTGACCTTTAGGATTTTATTGACTGCTTCCGCCTGGCCGTTTGTTTGAGGCCTGGCTACCGCGGAGAAGCTTTTCACTACTCCGTGTTGGTCACAGAAGTCAGTAAATTCCTCGCAATCAAATTGCTTTCCATTGTCAGAGACTATTTTGTGAGGCAAGCCATATCGACACACTATGTTTTTGATAACAAATTCCAATGCTTTCTTGGCAGTTATTGTCTTCATAGGCTCAGCCTCTGTCCATTTGGTGAAGTAGTCTACTGCTACTATTGCATACTTTACCCCTCCTTTTCCTGTTGGCAGGGACCCAATAAGATCTATTCCCCAAACCGCGAAGGGCCAGGGACTAGTCATCAGGGTGATTTCATTTGGAGGAGCTCTCGGTATGTTCGCGTACCTTTGGCACGAGTCACACTTTTGGACATAGTCTATACAATCTTTTTTCATTGTTGGCCAGAAGTACCCTTGCCTCAATATTTTCTTTGAGAGGCTAGGTCCTCCCGTATGATCTCCACAGAACCCTTCGTGGACCTCTAGCATGATTTGTCTAGCTTCAGGGTCCGATACACACCTTAAATAAGGCATGCTGAGTCCTCTCCGGTAGAGAATTTGATCCATCATCACATAACGATGAGCCTGATACTGAATCTTGCGAGACATTGCCCTTTCTTGGGGCAACTCACCTGTTGTTATGTATTTTATGATGGGGACCATCCAGCTGGGTTCTTGCCCAACCGTTAGTGTGGTCTCTTTTATTTTGATGCTTGGCTCTGCCAAGCGTTCCACTAGTACTACCCCCAGCTCTTCGATTCCGCTATCCGAGGCTAACTTAGCCAGACAGTCCGCGTGAGCGTTCTTTTCCCGGGGGATTCTTTCTATTTTGTAGTCCGTGAACTCGTGGAGCAGCTCTCGGACTATTGTTACGTATGCGGCCATCTGCTCGCCGCGGGTTTGGTATTCTCCGGATACCTGGTTTACGACCAGTTGGGAGTCACTGTAGACTTCCACTCTTTTGGCTCCTACAGCTTTTGCTAATTTTCAGCCCTGCTATCAGGGCTTCATATTCGGCCTCATTGTTTGAAGCTGCGAAGTCGAATCGGAGGGCCGCCTGGAGTCGCAGTCCAGTTGGTGATATCGTAGCCACTCCGGCTCCAGAACCGTTCTCATTAGAAGCTCCGTCCACAAATACCCTCCACGTGGGGATTGGCGGTACCGGCGTATTCGCTGTTGCCTCGGCTTCGTTGCATTCAGTAATGAAGTCTGCCAAGGCTTGGCCTTTTATAGAAATCCGGGGTACGTAGTGCAAGTCGAACTGACTTAGCTCCATTGCCCATTTGAGGAGCCTTCCGGACGCTTCCGGTTTTCGGAGGACTTGCCGGAGCGGGTGATTGGTCAGAATTTTGATCGGATGGGCTTGGAAGTATGGCCTTAACTTCCTTGACGCCATCAGGAGGAAAAACACCAGTTTTTCAATGACCGGGTATCTCGTTTCGGCCCCTATCATGCGCTTACTGACATAGTACACGGGATGCTGAGGTTTTTCTTCTTCCCGGACCAGGGCAGCGCTGACTGCGTGTTCGGAGACGGCCAAATAGGGAAACAGGTCTTCTCCGAGGACGGGTTTTGATAGGATAGGAGGCTTGGCCATGTGGTCTTTTAACTTTCTGAATGCCTCCTCGCACTCGTCCGACCATTCGAACTTTTGGCATTTCTTTAGCACGTTGAAGAAGGGTATGCAATTGTCCGTGGACCGTGAGATAAAACGGCTCAATGCAGCTACCTTTCCGGTCAGGCTCTGCACATCTTTATGTTTCTTGGGGGATGGCATGTTCAGGAGAGCCTGAATTTTTTCCGGATTTGCTTCAATCCCCCTTTGGCTGACTATGAAACCCAGGAACTTTCCTGATTTGACCCCGAAGGTGCATTTCTTTGGGTTGAGTTTCATGTCGTATCTCCGGACAACTTCGAAGCATTCTTCTAAGTCGCTTGCATGGCTGTTGCATGCTTTGGATTTGACGAGCATGTCGTCCACGTACACCTCCATGTTTCGCCCCAGGAGGCCTTTAAACATCCGGTTAACCATTCTTTGATAGGTTGCTCCGGCATTTTTCAGTCCGAAAGGCATGACTAGGTAGCAGTATACCCCCTTATCGGTCCTGAAGCTAGTGCACTCCTGGTCTGCCGTATGCATTTTTATTTGATTGTACCCAGCATAGGCGTCCATGAAGGATAACAGTTTGAATCCGGACGTGGCATCTACCATCTGGTCGATCCTGGGCAGCGGGAAGCAGTCCTTTGGACAAGCTTTGTTTCGATCGGTGAAGTCTATACAAACTCGCCAAGTTCCGTTCGGCTTGGGCACCAGGACCGGATTGGCCAGCCACTCCGGATAGTACACGTCGCGGATCATGTCGTTAGTCAAAAGTTTGTCCACCTCTTTCTCTAAAGCTTCGGCTTTCACCGAGTCGAGCGGGCGTCTCTTTTGCTGGACGGGAGGCATGTCCGGGTTGACATTGAGTACATGTGTGATGACATGAGGGCTTATGCCAGTCATGTCTTCTTGGCGCCATGCAAAGATGTCGATGGCGCCCTTCAGTGTTTTTATTATTTTGTCCTTTTCCTCCGGGTCCAGGTTCTTCCCTAATCGGAGTACTTTGGTGGAGTCGACGTCGCACACTGGTATTTCTTCGACGTCCTCCATTGGTTCCATGATTCTTTCGGACCCTACACGAGGGTCCAACTCATCCTCTTCAGCCATTTCTGGCTCAGCGGACTCCCGGACCATAAGTACGGGCAGGTGGGTTGCAATATTGTAACATTGCCTTGCTTCCCCCTGATTTCCCCTTACAGTCCCGACTCCGGCCTCCTGGGTAGGGAACTTTAGGCACAGATGTCGGATTGAAGTGACTGCGCCAAAGTCTACTAGGGCCGGTCGGCCGAGGATCGCGTTGTAGGCTGTCGAACAGTCCACCACCACGAAGGTGCAGTATTTGAATGTGCTCTGGGGAGTGTTCGGGCACAGGGTGACCGGGAGCCTCACTTTTCCCATTGGGATAAGTGTCGTCCCGTTAAACCCTGTGAGCTGGGATCCACTAGGCGAGAGGTCACGATCTGTCAAGCCTATTGCGGTGAAGGCTTCTTTGAAGAGCAAGTTCACGGAACTCCCATTGTCAATTAAGACTCTGGCCACCACTTTATTCGCGATGGGGGTCTCTATGACCAACGGGTCGTGATGAGGGAAGCGCACCGTCTTGGCGTCTTCTTCCGTGAATGTGATGGGTTGGTCCATCAGTCAAGGCCTTTAAGCTGGGAGTTGAGTAACTTCCCATATCTCATTGTGTTTTGCGGCCCCGGCGTATCGCTTACGCTCCTTGCGAGTATTCCCTCTGATATGGGGACTTCCGGAGATCATGGCTACCCGTCCATTAGGCCAGGGCGGCAGTCCGGGGATATGCTGGGCGTCACCTGCGGGAGCAGCTGGAGCCAATAGTCCTGCTGTACCCCCTGGTGTTCCCGGAGGCATACCCCTGGCCACCTGACCCGGATTGAGGTGGGGCAACCTATTCTTGATCCACTCATAGATGTGGCCCAATCGGATTAGATTTTTGATCTCGTCCTTGAGATTCTTACATTCATTGGTGCTATGACCAATGTCGTTGTGGTACTCGCATCTTTTGCTCGGATCTCTCCGGGAGCTGTCTTTGTACAACGGTTGTGGTCTCCGGTAGTGTGTATTTTGCCTAGTGGCGAAGTACACACGTTCTTGGGAGTCCGACAGCTCCGTGTATTGAGTATATTGGGGGGTGTACCCCTTTTTCTGGCGCTTCTCTCCCGTCCGGGTGCTGCCTTTGGAGGACCTTTTACTCCTTGATCCTTGGGAAGGGCCTGTTAGGCTAGCAGCCGGAGCAGAATGTGAAGGGGCTTGCCCATTCACTCTGGACGGGTTGCCAAAATGAGAAGATGCTGGTGCCATAGCCTGGCCCTGGCTATACCCGGGGGTAGCAGAGAACTGTATACCACTTGTTTGGGGGGTCGCAGTCGGGGAAGTACCCGAGGGCGATACTCCGGGCATATATCCTGCCACTCCGGTGGGATAGTAGCCCCCATAAGCCACGATTTGGGCTTCTTCGAGGTTGATATATTTTTGGACTCTCTTCTGGAAGTCCTGGAGGCTAGCAACTCCTTCTTGCTGCAACTCATTCCAGAAAGGAGTCCCAGTACGGATGCCTGCTTGGAGAAGTGCAAGCTGTTGTCCGTCATCAACTTTCTTGGTTTTCGAGGCTTCCTCTCGGAACCTCTTGATGTAATTCTTCAAGGTCTCGGTGGGCAATTGCTTGATATTAGTCAAGGCACTGACCTCTAGGTTGACCTTTCTTGCAGCGACAAACTGTCTCCAGAAGTTGGTCTGTAGCTTGTTCCAACAGCCCACGGATCCTGGTTCCAGTTTTTTGAACCATTCCTCCGCGGACCCACTTAGAGTGAGTGGGAAGCACAGACACTTGGCGTCATTGCTGACCCTCATGACCGTCATGACACGGTTGAACCGTGACAGGTGGTCGCTGGGATCGGAGTTCCCGGTATATGCTGCCATTTCGGGCATCTTGAAGTTTTTAGGGAGCTCCGCCTCTAGGATGTGCTTAGCACATGGCTCTCGATCCTCGCTGTCCGAATCGGAGTCGTCTCCCTTCTGCCTCCGGGAGACTCGGGCAATGTCTTTTCAGAGTATGGCGAGTTCCACCATAATTCCTTCATTCAACGTACCCGAGGAAACCACGGGTCCGTATCTTTTTTGGTCAAGGTGATCCCGAAGATCACCTTGGTTCCCATTGATTTGATTTCTCAGATCAACGGGAGGACATCTCTGTCCTCTTCTCCCTCTACCTCCGGGTTCCTGGTGTATAGAAACGCTTTTTCGGTCCCCTCGATCCTGAGGGCCAAGACTCCCTTTTTGGGGCTTGCCCCTCTGCGGACCTTTCCCTTTAGGGAAATCTGAGCGGACTTTTCGCGGATCCTGCACCTTTTTCTTTCGCCCAGGGGTAGAGGTAGGGTTTTTTGTTTGATTCCCTTCAGCAGGATACCTTATAGGGCTAGGCTCCCTAGATTTCTGCTGTTGGGAATTAGGTGAAGACGTCGCTGGCCCCTCGTCGGGCCCAGCGGTCATTGCCTTGGGGTGTATGAGAATGCCAGCTGCTTCCATGGCTTTTTGCATGGCCAGCATCACTTCCTGCATTTTCTGGTTTTGCGCTTTCTGAGCTTCGATCTCGGCTTCGTGATCGATAGCTTTTTGTCTAAGAAGCACCAGTTCTGAGTAACTACCTTCGTCATAGGCATACTCGTCGAGGTTTCCCTCGTAGTCATCATCGGGGACTATTTCTTCTTCCTCGGATTCCTCTGCTGCTCTTGAGGCTACATCTTCCTCGTTTGGGTCTTGAGCGTCTTCCAGAGGGCAAGGCTGACGAGTACTTCTTGTCTCCACCATATTTGTGAAGTCAAATGCTTGTTTTGTAGCAGCTTTCTTCAGCTCTCAATGAAAGCACCAAAATGTTGACCGAGGTTTTCGGCAACTAATAAAATATGATTATACTATTGAGCTGTAAGAAAGTGAGAGAAGGATTTTTACGTGGTTGGGGCGTTAATGAGCCTTAGTCCACGAGTCTTTGTTATTTATGGATGTATTTAATACAAAATTATACTTGGGAGGATGTCACCCTTATAAATACAGAGAATGTTCTTGGTGAGTATTTACTCTTCTTGCTCATATGCAGCCCAAGATTCTCGATCCCATTTAATGAGCTTTGAGGGGGTATTTATAGTGTTTTGGTGGGGTAATCCCTAGGTTTGTTCTTACAAGTGTATCTGTAAGTATCTATAAAGTTGGGTATTCCCAATGAATATACCATGAGTAATGCATGGTCAAATCCCTAGGTGCTGTAGGGTTTTTATGAGGAATGTCCTTTTTGCCTTGTGATTGATGTGACTCTTCACAGTGTAGCCGTCGCTAGACTTAAATGATCATTACTGTGGCACTGCTGGTTGGAGGTTGTGCCGTCAGACTTTATTGCGTGTTGCAGTCTCAACACGCTTCCTCCCATGCAGCATTTAATGCGACTTGATTGCTCAGGAGAAGCCTGACACCCCATGGAGATGGTTTAGCGCTATGTGAGCCTCCGGGAGCACCTTGAACTCCGGGTGCCTCCTCCGGGACCTATGTCCAGGATGTTTCCTTGTGGCATAAAAAGACTTAGCAAATATTTATAAATTGTCTGATTCACGTGTCCCTGTCCGGTTGGTCCACGTATATTGGGCGAAATCAGGGGCAACACCCTTAATAAGTGATAAATTCTCAAATAGACACAATCTATCTTGAGAATTATAATTGATTAATTAAAATCAATTAATTGAGTCTTACAAGTAATATTATCTCAACTAGTGGGGGGACAATGGGTCTATATCCGAACTTCCAATAAGCAGATTTAGAATTTACTACTTAAATTCACTGACTTATTAATTCTTCGTTGAATCCACACATAGAACTCAGAATTGCACTCTCAGTATATAGAATGCTCTATATGTTCCACCATATAGACACATCATGAGTTATCCATTGTTATAATCCTAATGTGATCAATGATCCTCTATATGGATGATTTACACTGTAAATGGACTAAATTACCGTAACACCCTACAATGTATTTTATCCTTAAAACACTTAACCCTGTATAAATGATATTTCAATAGTGAAATGAGTACTCAATCATTTATCTCGTTTGGTTAAGCTCGAAGGAAATTACCCTTTGCTTACTATTCGCCAGATAGAAGCTATAGATTCCATATTTATGTTAGCGCTCCCACTCAATTGCACTACCGTGTTCCCAAAATGTATGTATTACCCTGACCAAAAAGTAGGCTTAACTAACAAATCAAAGAACACGAATAACACTCTTGAGATTGAGCCTAACCATATCAGGATTTTGATCATGTGATCTAGGATCAACTTAGTGATATTGAATTGAATAGATATTTACGGTAAGTTTCATAAATCTATTTCAAAGTTCAATATCGGTCCAATCCAATGCATACTCCATGCATCCAACCTGAGCTTTACTTTAACCAATGTTCTGGAAAGAACATAGCATTTCTCCAAATGCAAGTAAACTCTGTTGTAGATTGTCATATCAGTAAAACCCAGTGTTCTGATAAATCTAGGAATACTTTATTCACATAGTCATGTTTACTTTCCACTGTGTTGACAACACAATAAACATGATCAAGTATGTGAAAGGGGTTTGGATGAATTTATAAATCAAATAGACAAACAATTGATTAAGTGAACCAAAGCATACACAAATGAATGAAAAATACTTCTGTTACTTTATTGATATTGAATATTCTGGATTACATTGAAATAGAGTTTTATTTAGGGCATAAAATCCAACAATTTATTTTATGTTAAAGTTCTTAAAATTAATTTAGACTATAGCATTTTTTAGCTTGAAATATAAATAATTTTTTTATTTTGTTAAATCTAGTTATTTGAATACTAAAAACTAACAATAACAATTATAAAAAAAAAAAGAAAGGTAAATTGCGACAAAACCCCTCCGATACTTTCATTTTACTTGCATTTTTCCTTCAAAACTTAAATTTTGGCAGTAAAACCCTCAATACTCGTGTTCTGTTACAATATAACATTTCTTTCCATTTTAGGTGTTAAGTGTCATGTTGGAATGTCTACGTGTACATCTACTTGGACATAGTGTACACATGACACAATTTTATTAGTTTAGATAAAAAACTATTTAAAAAATTAAAAAAAAAAATTTAAATAAAAAACACAATTTTTTTCTTTCAAAAAAAATAAAAAATTTGAAAAAAAAAACAATTGGAAACCCTAAAATTGAAAATTTCCTTTCTCTTTCTTCCTTACTCGACAGCCACCCCTCTCTCTCTCTCTCTCTCTCTCTCTCTCTCTCTCTCTCTCTCTCTCTCTCTCTCCTCTCTCTCTCTCTCTCTCTCTCTCTCTCTCTCTCTCTCTCTCTCTCTCTCTCTCTCTCTCTCTCTCTCTCTCTCTCTCTCTCTCTCTCTCTCTCTCTCTCTCTCTGATTGTGTTTTTCCATATTTTTTTCTTTCTTATTTCTTATTTCATTCATCTTCTCCATCATCTTCATACTGTACCTAAACAACCAAAACCACCACCACTGCCACCTCAACCTATCTTTCACATCTAAATCATACCTAAAAAAAAAATTAAACCCAGATATGAAACCACCCCACACCACAACTTAACAGGTCAAAAAACAAAAAAAAAGAGGTCCAAATTCCAGATCTACGCTCCTCAATTAGATTGAGCTCCTCCAGTGGAATAGATTAAGTTCCTCCATTAGATCTGCGCTCAAAACCCCAGATCTAAAAACCACCACCATCGCAACCTTTGCTTCACCGTGATCGAGAGAGAGAGAGAGAGAGAGAGAGAGTGCGAGAGAGAGAGAGAGAGAGTGCGAGAGATAGAGAGAAAGAGAGAAAGGAAGCACAAGAGAGAGGAGGAGTTTGACGACGGTTTTATTTCACCGTCGTGTGGCTGGAGAGTTCGTGAAGGAGAGAGATAGAGCGAGATAAAGAGCTTGATGGGGCACTCGACGGTCTAGTCTGGTGTGGAGCGGCTCCGGTCTGGCGTTGAAGTATACAGAGGGGGAAGAGAGAGAGAGTTTGTGAAAGGAGAGAAGATAGAGAGTCTGTAAGAAAACAAGTAGAATAGGAAAAAAAGAAAAAGAAAAAAAATTGAAAAATAAAATATTTTTTATTTTAAATTAGTTTATTTTTTATTTTTAAATATTTATTTATGTGGGGCAATATTAGTGTGTCATGTGTACATTGTGTCTATGTGGACAATACTCTATGTACACGTGGACAGCCACTTTGATAGTTAACTCTCAAAAACAGATGGAAATGACTAAATGCTAACAGAATGTGAGTTTTGGGGGTTTTGTAGTCAAAATTTGAGTTTTGGGAGTTAAATGCAAGTAAAATAAAAATATTGGGGGGTTTTGCTGCAATTAAGCCAAAAAAATGAAGATTGGTTTGGACGGGTTAACCCAACCAAACCGACGAAATTATTGGACCGGTTAAGCCTTTTCTAATTTTGAATTAGGTGGGTTACAACTAAATATATTTTACAACCCGATATTTATATTGAATTGGTAAAAATATGTTATAACCCGACTAAATTGACTAAGGTAAATTTAAAATAGTTTTATTTTTTTTATATATTTTTACGAAAATTAACATAGCAACTAATGGAGCAATCTAAATCGCAACTAAAATCAACATAACAACTTACATGAAAACCACCGAAGCAATCATCAAAGCAACTCAAACCGTAAATTAAAAAAAAATTAAAAAAAATAATATATGAGATAATTATTCTGTGTCTGTCATGAATACGCTAAAAATTTGAATAAAATAATATTTTGGAATTCACCACAAGACAAGAATGGAAAAAAAATGAAGACAATTTGCAGGAAAGGACCTACAGCCTCTGCTATTTTTATGTTACAACAAAACCTAGTTAGCTAGGTACATTTCACTTTCATCCATTAAAGAAAATCGTTTGTTTTATCCCTTTTCTCTCTTACAAAATTAGCACGTGCATTTATTGATTTAGATAGATTTAATAGCTTTCAACGATTGATCTATATGCACCCACGTAGCCAATTTATCCATTTATATATATCAACAATAAAAATTAAATAAAAAAAATACTTCTTTAATAATGTGAGGTTCTCTGTCTTAATTTTATAGTCTACCACACATTAAAACAAAGTAAATTAATGATTGTGATTGAATAATATTATTGTAAACATGTATCATGTATATTAGGAAAATTATTAGACCTAACTGGCTTTTCAAAAGAGAATTGTATTCACTTTATTAATTAAGCAGATCAAGTAATAATATCACCACTCTATAATAAATAATATTTGAACCATTTAATTGCATGTGAGCAAAGCCTTGCCTTTTAGGGTTATTATTCTTAATTATGTGTCTCTCTATTAGTTGGTTTTTGAAAATAAAATATCATATATGAGATAAACAAGGAGTTACTCATTTCAAATTGATTTTAAGATGAAAATTTATATATATATATATTTATTTTTTTTTTCAAATTCTAACATTTAGGCTATGTTTATTAAGAAAGAAAGAAAATAAAAGGGATAAAGAGGATAATTAATTTTTTTCGTATTATATGGTATGTACTAGAAGTAAAATTAGAAGGATAAAGAATCAAATAAATATTGAAATTAGTATTTTATCATTTTTAATATAATTATTTATTTTATTTTAAAAGGTAAAAAAATTATTTTATATAGTTTTTTTGTCCTTTTTTTTTTTTCAATTTTTCTATTGATGGGGAATTAGAAATTGTATATTTGAAGAGAAAGGGTCTCCTTTCCATCAATTTTCTCCTTTCTTTTCTATCCCTTGCCAAACAAAGAAATTACCAATTACTTTGAGCTTGTTTGGCCGTGTTTTCAGTTTTCAGTTTTTAAAAGTGAGAATAGAAAACATTTTTTTGTCATTTTAAAAATTTAATGGTGTTTGGCACAAATTTTTAAAAACTGTTTTTAGATTTTTTCTTACGAAAAAAAAATCAATATTTTAGCACCATACCATGACATTAACCCATCCCGGTCTAGGTTCGGGTATGGTTTCGGGTCTAGGTACGGGTATGGTTTCGGGTCTAGGATCCGAGTAAGCAAAATATAAAATATAATATGTTAGATAAAAAAAATTATTTTTGAAAAATTGAAAACAACATTATGATGTTTTCTGTTTTCTAATTTTTTAAAACTCAATTTTTAAAAAAACAGTTTTTAAAAATTTTTGCCAAACGACTCCTAATAATTTTTAAAAATTGTTTTTAGTTTTAAAAATAGAAAACAGTTTTTAAACTGTAAAGCCAAACAACCTCTTTATCACTCTACTCCCTCCTGCTCTCCCTAGAGATATTATTACAATGGAAGAAAATCAAGACATTACAACTCTATTACAATGTAATACAATGATCAACAAAGAGATTAAATAAATATTACAATACATAATATACAATATATATATATATAAAATATATATTATATATAAGAGAGGTAGAAGAAAAAATATATATCTATTCTATATAAAGTGTGTCTATATAACAGAATTCTTGGTTTATGAGAAATTCATGGGTGACTTTTTATTTATATTAAAAATAAAATGGTTTATTAATAAAAATAAAATAGTTTATGAGAAATTCATGGGTCACTTTTTATTTATATATAATAAAATAAAATCCCATTAAATCCAAAAAAAAAAAATACGATTGGGTTTTTGCTGTTGTACATCTACGATTGAGTTTTCTAAATATACTTATGTTATTTAGTTGGATTTTATTCTAAATAAGAATTTACTACTATTTATATATTATATATATTTTGCTAAAGAATTTTTCTATTTGGTTTTTTGGGCTCGATCAGGTTATAATTGTTTGCCTCCACATCTGAATATATAAAATGTGGCAAATTCTTTGTTTATGAGAAATTATTGGGTGACTTTTACAAAAAAAAAAAATAGATAAAAAATTATAATCCTACCAAAATTTAATCTAACAAATTTCTCTCTCTAGAGCAAAAATCCTAACCTCCAACACAACCTTTACCAGTTTATAACATTAGTTATAATTTCTTAAGCTATATTTTATAATTTTAATTTTCATTTTAAAATTTAAAAAATACTAATGAAGACAACATGCTAAATGCTATTATACAAAAGTATTGCATTTATATATCCCACGATGTTTCAAAAATACTTTGAAAGTTTATCTTGAATTAATTATTAATATGTAATAAAAGATATTAGTTATTATATACTATTACTTCAAACAAAGAAAAGTTCTACTGGTGCTTTTACTTTCTAATCATAAACCTCAATTTTGGCTTCTTTAACCAGCTGTCACACACAAGTTACTTACTTTGAATTTATAACCATTTACAATTTTTTAACACTCAAAAAGTTACCGAGTTTGTTTTCTATAGCTCTACTTATTAAGGTAAAAAAAATATTTTTAGATTAACTCCATTCCGTTTATTAAATGAATTATTTTCAAGTTGACACATTAACTTAAAAATGACACAATAATGACCTACTACAAAGTATACACTTATATTCATTCTATATATTGAGAATCAAAATTTCAATCTTCTTCACTAGATTAGCCAGACACACATAATATTTGAACATAAACACAGGACATAATATTATAACTCAAACTCAGAAACACTTAGTCGAAACTTGAATGAATAATGCCACTCTTTTAAGTTTTAAGACTGTATATGACTAGACAATTTTAGTTATTGTATTATCATTCTTGCTACATAGTTGATCATTTTTAGATTTTTGACGTGAAATTTCGTATTGTGAGCTTTTTAGAGTTTCTAATAGACTTCAATGAGTAATAGATTTATATAATTATACTTGGAATAAATTTTGATAATATTGTTTGGTGGATTCCTATTTTGTTATTAGGTAACATAATATTATTATTCGTTAGGTCTGTCACAATTATTAAGTGAGAATAAATCAATTTAAAAACCTTTCACTATATTGAAAGGTGAGATTGATTTTAATATGAGCTTAATTATATTTTTTATTTTGTATATCTATTGTTTTATTTGAAAACAGGTAAATAAATAACTACACTATATACAACAATTAAGGACATCACTCCAACTACAGAAAGTTGGAAGAATAAAATAAGAGTGTTAGAAAAATTTGAAAAGCGGACAAATAAGAGTTCACCTCTCAAATATCAAAAGCTTAATGTTACCAGACAAAAAAAATATACAATCAGTTAATTTATAGTTGAAATTGTCAATACTCTACTAATAAATACTATATTTTCTAAATTTTTCCTGTACTCGCGTTGTAACAAATTATTATTTCATAAATATATTTTTTTTCCTTAAAAATGAACACAGGGTAATGATGTTGAACCTAATAACTAATAATATTTTTTTTTTAATTTTTAATTGTATCACTTTTTAATAACGTAGAAAAAAAACTAGCATAAAATTTGGTATACGTGTCTCGCACATAAATTTTTACTAGTATATATAAATATATGTATACACTCACTTACAACCTTGAGTGTAGAATAGTGGGAATCACCATGACTTGAACAAGGTATTACACCTTTGTCCAAAAGCTTATTTCTTCCTATCTCTAAGCACTAAGGGAACTCTCATGGAAATAGCTTCGGGAATTATCAAGCCTTTTAGGGTTTTCTAGCAAAGTGCTTTATTGATAGAAAACTTGATCTCTCTCAAATGAGCACCAAAGACCTGCTTTTATAATGTTTAGTGATCACACTTAGAATTCAAACACCCCATCTCATTTCTCTTATATAATGAGCATTAATATAATTGTAACAACTATATTTCATACCTTTTGAATCCTATCATCAAATTGTGTAATAACTCTTTTATTACACTAATAATGTGTGATCATCAACACAAGAGTTACAAGTGACAACAAATTGTAACTCATCTCCAAGTTACAACATGTAAATTACAAAGTGTATATTAAAATCATAGGTTACACATTTATTTACCATACAAATTAAATATATTATTTAGATAATAATATATTTATCATATTTTAATCTATACATTATATTAAATAGTATAACATCCCCTCTACCAAACATAGTGTTAGAGCCAAACAAAAAAACTTCTTTGAGACTTTTAAGCTAATGTGTGCTAATTTTTAGTGTTTAGTTAATTAATTTTGAAATAAAACTTCAGGCACCTTAATCCTAAATTCTAACACTCCCCCGTCTAAAAGAAAATAACAATATAATAATGTTAATAATAAAATTATTAATTAATATGTCATTATAGTGGACATAATTTAATTATCGACTATTTTATAACACACAAATAATCACATTATTCACATAAAAATGAATTATTAATTGGAAAATAAGTGAATAGTCCATCAATGACATATTGATGTAAATAGTTTAATGCTTCAAGTATGTATTCACTTTTTTTAATGGAAACTTTAATTTGATTATTATGTATCACCCAATGCAATAAAAGAATTTGAGGAAATATATATTTTATTGGATAAAAAAATTATTTTGACTCCTTTATTATTTTATTTTATTTTTGCAAAGTTTTGACTTTTGTATTTAAATATGTGTTTTATCACTATTAACTATGTTTTGTTTAATTATTTTTGAATTTTGTTATTTAATCTATTAAAAACATATTTTTAATATTTATTAAAAACATAATGTAACAAAAATATGATATTTCCAGTTGTTAACCCTAAATTTTAGCGTTGCTAATAATTTTCAAAGTTAGTTGACTACTCCTAAAGCAATTAACGCAAGCGCGTTTGATAATTTTACCCACTCGATATATAATTCACAACGCCACTGTCGATTCTCACAATTCTCGGGATACACCCGTGCCATTCGTTATCTAGTCCCTTAGTGATCAAATGATGAGAGCATGAACAAAAAAAAGAGAAGTTGTGCATGCGAGGATAGACGCATGGGCATGGTTGTGCAGGGGAGTGTTGGGACGAAGGCATGGGGGCTCGCATGTGAGTCGGGGGTGCGTGGTGTAGAGCCGTGCAAGTGGGTGTTGTGTGTTGTGAGTGTGAATCTTGGTACGGGAGCATGGGGGCTCGCATGCGAACCTTGAGAGTGTGTTTGGTGTGGTGAGCGTTAGTCTTGGGGTGATGAGAGTTGGCACGGTGGGAGAAGATGAGAGCTAACATGGTGCGAAGTAGCAGTGGAAAAATAGGTTTCGACATGGCACACGACACGAATTTTACAGGTTATGGTTGGAAAAATTAGATGCGGGTCGAAAACGGATCTACACGACTTTACATAAAATAAAAATAAGTCAAACACGACATAACCCGCTTAACACGAATATGACACGTTTGATACGATTTCTTTTAATATAATAAAATAAAAAATGAATAATAATATAATTATATAAAAATATAAATTTAGTGATTCAATGTTAAGTTAAAATATTTTAAATTTAATTTTCTTCAACATAAAATTAAAATTATTTTAATTTTTTTTTTTTATTTTTATTATATATATATAATAAACTATATATACATAAATGTATATAAGTTTTCTAATAGAGCTTAAATATATTATTTTTCTCTATAATTCTAGCTTCAATAATAGCAAAACGGGTGACAGTGGGTCGACATGAACACGACACGACTTTTTACAGTTTGGGTTAGGGTTGAGATAATTAGACACGAGTCAAAAAATGAGTCGACATACTTGATACGAAATATAAAAACGGGTCACATAAAATATGATACGAACACGATACGATGACACATTTTGCCACCCCTTGTGTGGAGGATGGAGGCTGGCATGCGAGCCCATGTGGGGCTCACACACGAGCATGTGAAGGGGAAGAGATGGGGGCTTGCATGCAAGTCCATGGGGGGCTCGCATGCAAGCCGTGGTGTGCGTGGAGTGTGTATGTTTTGAGGAGGGGGTGCGAGGATATGGGAAAGAGAGAATGCATGACGATAAGAATGATATTATAAAGGAATCAAAGGACAAGGCGTGCAAGGGAAGTGCATACAACCACGCCTTCTGAAGACTGAAAACAAGGAGGTACAAGTAGCGGCGATAATAGACCGGCAAGGCTTGATGACCCAAGCAAGGGTACGCTGCAACCACTCTCCTACAACCTGTACTCAGGGACCACCCTGTGTGCAACCGAGGACCACGTGCATGTACCCGGAGACCATTCACTTAGCTATAACCTGCAATTGGAGACCATCTCATACTAAATAAGGGTATGAGATGCCAGGCTACCTCTAGCACCTGCAGCATGTAGTGGGAAAATGACTTTTGTCCCCATGGGATCACTTTGTACACCATGCCATTAGAGCCTATAAATGCCCCACATCTCAGATGTGAAAGGGGTTGGAAAAACATTTGGTGTAACTCAGATCTTGAATTCAATAGAGAGAGAAATCAATATTAAGGTGCCTTTTCACCTTTATCTCTATCTTCATCTTTATCACATTTCTGGGTAACTTTGTATTTTCAAACCACTAACTTAGTTGACGAGTTCTCACTGTCAATAGTTTGGCGCCGTCTGTAGGAACGACAAGCTCAAGCCAAGTCATTCTTCTACACACAATCGATACAAGATGACCAGACACTCTCGTCGCCGTCAGTATACAAAAACTCACCTTGACAAAGAACAATTGGTTGCACCGAAACAAGACCTGCCGCCATCCATCGTCAGCAAAGGAGATGCGAACATCAACAAGGCATGAACAGACAAAGGGAACCCACAAAGAGTGCCCAACAGAGTCCCCAAAGCGGTGGAAGATGTCAAAATAATCATAGGAGGGCCTTGTGTAGGAGGCAAAACTCGAAGGGGGAGAGACAGATACATCAAAGAGGTAAGTTGAGAACCTCACTCCTAGAATTTAGAGCGGAGGCCTCTGAAGAATTTCAAGAGGGAGAACACCTCAGTCACCTTTACAGAAGAGGACGCAAGAGGAATACATCTCCCACACAATGACCCACTGGTGCGTACGGTGCAGATGGATAACACCTGGTGCACTGGACATTACTTAACGATGGAAGCTCAGTAGATATCTTATACTACACCGCCCTGAGGGAGATGGGATTGGGCCTTGGGGATCTCAAACCCTGCACATCACCAATATACAGGTTCACTGAAGAACTAATCCAACTACGAGGGACGATAGAACTGACGCTAACGGTGGGGAGGACACACCAACATTCCATGGTGATGGCCACCTTCTTTGTAGTGGATTGTCTGTCAGCTAACAACGTTGTCCTGGGAAGACCATCGCTCATCCGGTTGAAATCGGTCATCTCGATGTACCACTTGACCATGAAATTTCCAACCCCTAGGGGCATCGCTACATTCAAAGGGGATCAGAATGAAGCTAAAAAATGCTATAATATGTCGCTCAAAATTATCACGAAGCCTCGGATCCAACGACGATGATCGCCCATGGGGGGCCCAGCCAGAGCGACAAAGTTTCATCACAGCTAGACCCTTAAATTTGTGAGGAAGTGCGAGTGGAGTCAGTAGAGGAGTTAGGAGAAATAGTAATCTCGGAGAGCCTTCCCAAGATCCTTAAAATTAGAAAAGAGCTTATCAAAACCCTTAAGAGGGAATCGAAGGAGTTTTTGGAAAATAATCTAGACGTCCCTTGGGGCATGAAGATATGGAAGGAATAGACCCAACCGTATTGTGCTACCATCTCAACATAGATCTGAATGCAAAGCCAGTAAGGCAATAGTGGAGGGCCTTAAATTTTGAGAAGTACGAAGCTTTAAAGGTTGAAGTCAACCGACTTAACATGATCAAATTAATCAGAGAAGAATATTACCCTAAATGGGTATCGAACCCCGTGTTGGTTCCCAAACCAAATGAAAATGGAGAGTATGCATTGACTTCACAATTTTTAACAAGGCCTGCCCAAAAGATAGCTTCTCGTTGCTACAGATAGACCAGCTAGTGGATGCGATAGGCAGGGCATGAATTGCTTTGCTTTATGGATGCATACACAGGGTATAATCAAATACCCATGAACCCTGCTGATGAGGAGCACACCTCATTCATTGTGGATCGAGGCCTATATTGTTACCGGGTCATGCCTTTCGGACTCAAGAATGCTGGGGCGACGTATCAGTGACTTGTCAGCAAGATGTTTGCTAGCCAAATTGGCCGCAACATGGAGGTATATGTCGACGACATGTTAGTAAGACCAAGAAAGCCAAGGATTTAATTCAGGATCTAAGCGAGATATTCGCCACCCTCCGCAAATATCGAATGAAGTTGAATCCACTGAAGTGATTATATGGTGTGTCCTCTAGAAAATTCCTGAGATTCATGGTCAACAAGAGAGGCATAGAAGCAAACCCTGAACAGATAAATGCATTAATAGATATGGAGTCATCCAAGAACAGGAAGGAGGTGCAGTGTCTAACCGGGAGAGTTGCTACCTTGAATAGGTTTATTTCGAGGTCCAACGATAAATCTCTCTCATTCTTTGATACCCTCAAAGGAAATAAACAATTTTATTGGGGCAAAAATTGCAAGAAGGCCTTCACAAGCTTAAAGGAACACCTGGGAAATCCACCTTTGTTGGCTAAACTAGAAAAGGTGAGAAGTTGTACATATATCTGGCAGTTTCCGAACACGCTCTAAGTGCCGCCCCCGTAAGAGGGGAAGGGAAGCAACAACATCCTGTGTACTACATCAATAAGCGTTTTGTGGATGCCGAGACTCGTTATCCAAAGATCGAGAAGTTGGCTTACGCTCTTATTGTGGCATCACAAAAGTTGAAGCCATACTTTCACATGCATGTGATCGTAGTGTTGACCAATCACCTTTTAAGGCAAGTGCTGCACAAACCCAAAACCTCGGGTACTTACTCAAATGGTCGATAGAGCTAAGTCAATTCGACATATCTTACACCTCGAGAGTGTCAATCCGTAGACAAGTGATGGCAGATTTCATAGCAGAATTCACCTATCATCCAGATGAGAATGACCAAGGGAAAGATCGGTGAAAAGTCAAAACTGATGCAGAAGGAGAGTCCATTTGGGAATTGCATGTGGACAGAGCCTCGAACGATAGTGGAGCAGGTGCTGGGGTCGTAATGACAGCACCTGGGGAAATCAAAATGCATTGCACAATAAGGTTTTGTTTCAAGGCCTCCAATAACGAAGCTGAGTATGAAGCAATGCTACCTGGATTAAGGCTCACCAAAGAATTGAAGGCCACGCGGCTACGAATCTTTAACAACTTGCAGCTAGTGGTTTTCCAATTGAGGGGAGAATACCAAGCAAAAGGGCCAAAGATGGTGTCATACTTGGCCAAGGTTAGGAGTTATCTAGAATAGCTACAACATTTCACGATTGAGGAAATCCCAAGGGAAATCAATGCCAACGTCGACGCCTTAGCTAAGCTTGCATCAACTCGGGAAGTCGATGTTCTAGAATGCATACTAGTGGAATTCTTAGCCCAACCAACTATTGAGTGTGACCTGGTGTTGCGAGTGCAAGAGGAAGCACCTCTTGGATGACGCCATACATTGAGTACATCCAAGAGGGGAGGTTGCCTACAGATAAGAAGGAGGCTCGAAGAATCTAGTATAAAACTGCTAGGTATGTCCTAATGAATGGAGTTCTATATAAGAGAGGATACTCCACGCCGCTCCTGCGCTGCATAAAAGAAAGTGAGGCGCAATGAGTGTTGTTCGAGATATATGAAGGAGAATGCGGTAACCACGCAGGAGGGTATTCAATGTCAAGGAAGGTATTAAAACAAGGATACTATTGGCCTAGCCTAGAGAGAGATGCAATGGCATTCGTAATAAAATGTGATAAAAGCATGCTAGCTACTGCAAGCATCCCTAGGCCAAACTCACAAGCATGACCAGCCAGTGGCCTTTCGCCATGTGGAGAATTGACTTGATTGGAGCCTTTCCAACAGGAAGGGCTAGGGCAAAATACGCAGTCGTGGCAGTAGACTACTACACCAACTGGGTAGAGGCTGAGGTACTAGTTAGCATCACCGCTAAGCAAGTAGTGTCCTTCATAAATAAATTCCTAATATGTAGATTTGGAGTGCCTTATAAGATCGTCACTGATAATAAGACACAGTTTGAAAGAGATTTGTTGAGTTCTTACTGCACAAAGAGGGGCATTGAGAGGGGATTCTTGGTAGTAGTGCACTCTCAAGCTAACGGGCAAGTTGAGGCAACAAACAAAATAATCAAGAAAAACCTCAAAACGAAGTTGGAGAAGCTTAAAGGCAGATGGGTAGATGAACTGCCGAATGTGCTCTGGGCATATAAGACCACGCCCCACTCCACCACGAACGCCCTTCTCCTTGGCATACGGATGCAAGGTTTTGCTTCCCATCGAGATGAAGCTCAACTCATTTCGTGTGAAGAACTTCAATGAGGAGTCCAACGAAATAGTCATGGCTGAAACTTTGGACCTCTTGGAAGAAAGGAGGGACGCAACCCAAATGAGGTTGGCGGTGTATCAATAAAGGGCAACGCGGTACTATAATTCGAGAGTCTGCATGCATGCCTTCAAAATCGAAGACTTAGTACTAAGAAAAGTCCTTCTAAATACTAGAGATCCAGGAGTAAGAGTTTTGGGAGCCAATTGGGAAGGCCCCTATCGGATCGCTAAAGTCAACCCACCCGGGATCTATAAGTTGGCATGTATGGATGACATGGTGATACCAAGGGCGTGGAATGCAGCACACTTGAAGGAATATCATTGTTGAGAAGGTAAGTCTGGTTTATTATTGTTTAGCCCTTCAGGCCAAAAATCCAAGGTGATAACCTGTAAGGCCACCAGAGTGAGATTCCTCTCATTTTTTCTTATCCATCTTGATATTCTAATGTAATGAAACAAAAGGCTAACCGGATGGCATCAAAATTTCTCTATGAAATATAAGAATATTACCTTAGAGTTAGTCAACCACACTTTGCTGCTGAATGACAAGGCAATGTTCGCTCCCTTTAAAAAAATGACAAAAATAGCGAATGAGGAAGTATTGTACAAGAATTTCTTAGTTGGCAAGGATTAGCTACCCTTGCTCGACAAAAAAAGTATGCCTCTCCTCACAAAAATTGCCGAGCCTAAAGGGCTCTGGAAAGATGCTCATGGCATAATGCTGAAACGAGAGGGACACCTCTCAAACGTAAGCAGATATTCATAAATTAAGGGGAGACGCAGTCAAGTACAATAATTCCCCTTCCATCTGAATAAAAGGATGAAGAAACAAAAAGAGGCTGAGAGTGCTCAAAAATACATAATCCCTTAAGTAGATGCCCGCTAACTATGGTAAAAAAATAGCTTGGCCAAAGGGTGACCTCAAGAATCACTTGACCAATGTCAGTTACGAAAACGCGTGGCCAAAGAGTGATCCCTAGAGTCACTCGGCCAACACCAGTCACGAAAATGACTTGGCCAAAGAATGGTCATCGGTCGGCCAATGCAGGTCACTAAGATGGACTGAGCTAAAGAGCAACCCATAGAGTCGTTCGACCAGTGCCAAGTAAAATCATTGCTCGACCACATGGGAGATGAGATCGCTCAAAATTGCTGGGGGCAAGGCCCAAGAGGCCCTGCCCTACAACAAGACCGATTCAACCAGCACAATCATTCGACAAGAACACTTAAAATAATTCTTGTAGAATGGGGGCCAAGTGTCAACTCCAAAAATTAGCGCTGCTAATTTCTAAAGTTAGTTGACTAGTCTTGGAGCAATTAATGCAAGCGTGTTCGATAAGTTTACCCACTTGGTATATAAGTCGCAATGCCACTATGATTCTCACAATTCCCAGGGTACACCTGTGTCATTCGCTGTCTAGTCCCTTAGTGATCCAATGGGGCGAGAGCATGAACAAAAGAAGGAGAGGTTGTGCATGTGAGGATAGATTCCATGCGCATGTTTGTGCAAGGGAGTGTTGGGACAAATGCATGGGAGCTCGCATGCGAGCCGAGGGTGCGCGGTGTAGAGCCTTGCGAGTGGATGTTGTGTGTGGTGAGTGTGAATCTTGGTACGGGGGTATGGGGGCTCGCATGTGAGCCCATGGGGGGCTCGCATTCGAACTGTGAGAGTGTGTTTGGTGTGGTGAGCTTAAGTCTTGGGGTGATGAGAGTTGGCATGGTGCGAGAAGATGAGAATTGATATGGTACGGAGGATGGAGGATCGCACGCGAGCCGTGAAGGGGAAGAGATGGGAGCCCTGGTGTGTGTGGAGTGTGTATGTTTTGAGGAGGGGTGCGGATATGAGAAAGAGTGAATGCATGATGACAAGAATGATATTAGAAAGGAATCAAAGGACAAGGCGTGCAAGGGAAGAGCATACAACCATGCCCTCTGAAGACTAAAAGCAAGGAGGTTCAAGTAGTAGAGACAATGGACCTGGAAGATCTGACAACCCGACCAAGGATACGTTGTAACCTCTATCCTACAACCTGTACCCGGTGACCACCCCGCGTGCAACCAGGGACCACGCGCATGTATACGGAGACCATCCATCTACAACCTGCAACTGAAGACCCTCTGACACTAGACAAGGATATGGGGTGCCAAACTACCTCCAGTATCTGCAACATGCGGTGGGAAAGCGACATTTTGTCCCCACGGGACCACTTTGTACACCAGGCCATTAGAGCCTATAAATGCCCCCATCTCAGATTTGAAAGGGGTTGGAAAAATATTTAGTGTAACTCAGATCTTGAATTCAATAGAGAGAGATAAAGCAATATTCAAACATTTTTTTTTTCACCTTTATCTTTGTCTTCATCTTTATCACATTTCTGGGTAACTTTGTATTTTCCGACCACTAACTTAGTTGACGAATTCTCACCCTCAACACCAATTTTTATTTTCAATATGCAATTATAAATTATATTAATTAGTTTTAATAAATTATAAAACATAAAATTATATAATAGCAAATCAAGATTTCTTTTAGGCGACATCACCTCTTTGTTGCATAATTAAAAAAAATGCATTTCACCACGCCCAAAAAGAGAAGTGAATTATTTTTTTATGTTCAATTTTATTTTATTTTTTTCCTTAAAAAATGGATCACATAGTGCAGATCTCTTCATCACCCCTTCTGTCATTCTAATAATCTTGGGAACCACATGTCAACTATAGGAGCCTTATACCTCAACCTACCTTAATTAGGTCATCGATAGTCACTTCAAGGGTTCCCATCACACAGATAATACCACCTCCAGCATATTCAATTTTATTGGTATTAAATATTGTACATTTAATTCTCTTGCTATATTGAGTTTAATAATAGAAAAATAAAAAATATTTATAACTCCTAAAAATTATCTTAGATGACCTTTTTTAATTTTATTATTATTATTATTATTATTATTATTATTATTATTATTATTATTATTATTATTATTATTATTATTATTATTATTATTATTATTATTATTATTATTATTATTGTTGTTGTTGTTGTTGTTGTTGTTGTTCATATATACTTTTCTTTTTACATTTAGAGCTCAGTTAAATTTGAACTATTATAGTTCATTCTCAAATATATAATGAAAAATGAGTACAAATAGTCTTCTAACAAATGAGTTAAATTTAAGCTAACATACACATCAAATGAGCTAAAGTAGTTTAAAAGGCAAAATATGAAGAAATCTTGTTCAAAAGGAACTCATCAAGTGAGCTAAAACAGTTCAAAGTTTTACATTATAAATAGTAATTCTGTAGAGAAACACTATTCATGATTCAAACAAAATTTTAATAATTTATTTCTCTTTTTTTCTATTTTTTTTTATTTTATATTTTAGTTTTTTTGTTTATATAAATAAAATATATTTAATATAATATTTAAATGATATAGAGAAAAGAATAGAAAAATTGATGTATGGTGTAATGTAGAGTATGAGGTAAAATAAAGAAAACAAGGTTTTAGTAAAATATTTTAAAAAATAAAGTAGAAAAGCTAATGATAATGCTGATATATTTTTTTGGGGATATGATTTTGTCCCGTTATTGTACTTTCACGGATTGTAATCTGTGATGTACGACAGCCGTCAGATGAGAGAGTTATTTGATCTGACGGCTGAGATTGATCTAGGGGTAATTAGGGTTAAAAAGTAGAAATGTACCCTGACACTCATATAATGTACCACGAAATACATTCCGTGAAAGTACATCACGGGACAAAATCATATCTCTATATTTTTTTAGCTCATATAGAGAAGTACTATTCATTGAGCAATAAATATTATACTATTTTTTTTAACTTTGTTAATATATGTGTGTGATATTACTATTTTAATTTATTTATTTTAAAAAAATAATATAATATATTAAAAACATAATATTTAAATAATATAGAAAAAAAAATAGAAAAACTCGTAATATAAATGTGTGAGGTACAATAGAAAAAAGTATGAAGTTTGACTTCATGACTTAAAAACTGTTTTCAATTTTTAAAAACAAAAAAACAACCTTTAAAGATTAATAGCGTGCGTTTGGCTAAATTTTCTAAAAACGATTTCTGAAAACTGAATTACAAAAAACTAAAAAATAGAAAACATTAAAATATTAAAATATTATTTTTTATTTTAAAAACAATTGTTATTTTTTTGTCTAACATATTCTTTTTAATATTTTCGGTCTCTTACCTAGACTTGGACCCCAACTCCAGACTTGAAACCAGACCCGGCCTAGTAATTAGATCAACACGAGACCGGGGTTTGGAGTGAGTTTAGGTCCGAGTCTAGGTCTAGGTCTCGAGTTCTAAGTCTTGGGTTTGGGTTCGTGTCCGGGCTAAGATTTGGGTCTGAGTCCGGACCTGGGATCAGGATTGAGGTAAGGGTCTGAGTTTGGGGTCCAGGGTCAGGTTCGAGGTGGGTTAGATTCATGTTGTGGTATGGTGTAGAATATTGAAGGTTTTTTAGTAAGAAAAATTAAAAATAACTTTAAAAAACATTAGTCAAACTTTATTAAATTATTTTTTATTTTTATTTTTGAAAATTTAAAATTGAAAACACAATTAAACAGTAGTTTGATATTTTTAAAAAACAGCGTAGAGAAATTAATTGTAGTGCTTTTAAGTAAAAATTTCAAAAAAATAAAATAAAATAAATACAAAAATTACTGTTTATGAGTTTTTCTTTTCTTAAATTGGTTTACAAGTTTGGTGACAATATTTTGTGGTTGACATTACATCTCCACAGTGACAACGACACAACGTGTTGAATATTTGAATAACCTTTTTAACATGTGGCAATAGCACTTTATCATAATATGTATATACACGACAAAAAATAATAACTAAGTTACCATGTATGCAAAGCCACTAGTGGTGGGTGAGGAATGTAAAAAAAGAAGATGTTATGGACTTAAACCCAGCACCTTTAACCTATTAATTGATTGTAAAATATTATTACGTTATATTTTACAAAAAAAAAAAAATACATGTATGCATATATCCTAATTTGTTATATATATATATATATATGTATATATCATAGTTTGTAATCATTGAAAGTTAATTTAAGATTATTGCTTATTGAACTTTGACATGTACCAAATTATGTTTTCTGAACTTTTAAGGTTGTTAAAAATTTGCAATCAATAATTGAAGTCTAATTAGGATTTTTGCCCACTGAACTTTGACATGTACCAAATCATACACTTGAACTTTTAAGGTCGTTAAAAATGCTCTATAAACTATTGAGATTGTTGAATTTAAAGATTTTTTTTTTCAATTTTAGTAGAAAAGTCTAACATGGATGAAAGTCCAAGGCCCATGATTTAGTACATGTCAAAGTTTGAGGGGCATAATTTCAAAGTCTGGGGAGCATAATTTAGTATATAAACAATCACTGAGGGCTCGTTTGGAACGTCGTATTAGGTCGTATTGTATTGTATTGTATTATATTAAATTGGATTATGTATCATATTTTTATATAATACTATGTTAAACTTTAATTTATACTAAAACATTATATATTTAAGTGTCCATAAAAGTTAATACACCATATAGTTTTACATAAAAATATTGCATAAAATACAATTCAATATAATACAATACAATACAATACAATACGACCTAATACGTTGTTCCAAACGAGCCCTGAAATAGTAAAATTGAACGAAATTAGACAAAAGTCCTTAAATCCAACAATTTCAATAGTTCAGGGGGCATTTTTAACGACCTTAAAAGTTCAAGGGGCATGATTTGGTACATGTTAAAGTTCAGGGGGAAAAAATCCTAATTAGCCTTAATTGAATATAATTTTTTTCATCTAAATAAGTATTGAAAAGCTGCTAAATAAAGTAAAATATGTGCTATATTATTTATTAAATAATATGATATTTAAGTTTTAAATTATAATATTATATATATTATTATGAGTATAATATATTGTAATATTTATAGCATAAATTATAATGTACCATGTGGTACCCTCAAACTTTTTTTTTAGAGTTAGTTAAGTTAGTTGGTTAGGGGATTTATGTCAATTCTAGCTCTAAATATACAATTGATTAAGTCCTTGTTTTAACAACAACTAACAGGACAGATTTGTGAGAGAGAGGGTGCAATTAGATTGAGTGAGAGAGTTTAGGAGCAAATCTCCTTTGTAATTGGAGCTCTCTAATTCTTGAGTGATCAATTTGTAATCACCATTTTTGATTCATCAATAAAGATTCATAAGCTGTTGTTTCCCAAACATGTAGGCACAAGTCTCATTGGCTTGGTGTTCATTAAATTTTTAGCATTCTTGCCATTTAAGTTTCAGACTTAGTTCATGTGATTGCTTTATCGTCCATTGCTAGTTTTAGATTACATTTTCAATTCTGGTAATTGTTTGATGTTCTTTATTGTGTGTTCTTAGACGAGGTGAATCGAGATTCACCACAAATGGTATTAAAGCTTGGTGAAGAAGAATCTTAACATTCAAGAACTGTTTCAAGATTCAAAGAACTCAAATTTAAAATGTCATTAGCAAGGTTCGAAGTAGATAAGTTCACATGGATAAATGACTTTAGTTTATGGAAAGTCAAAATGAAAGCATTGATGTATATCTGAAGTAATCGACCTTACTCAACTTGCAGAAATTAAAGATGAAAAGATTAAGAGAGATACTGAATCGAAGGCTTATAGTGCCACCCTTTTAAGTCTTAGGGATGAAGTTTTGAGAGAACTCTCAAATGAAGCAATTGCTTTAGGATCGTGGATTAAACTTGCCTCCATTTACTTAAAGAAATCCTTGGCTAATAAGATTTACTTGAAAATTCAGAAGTTACGTGGATGAATTTAACAGAATTATTCTGAACTTGAATAACATAGGTGTCAAGATAGAAGAAGAAGATCGGGTCATAATCTTGCTAAGTTGTCTATTCAAAACCTATGAGCACTTTGTAGATATGATCCTGTATTGGAAAGACACATTAACCATGTCAGAGATCAAAGCTACACTCAATTCAAAAAAAATCAAAAGAATTCAGAGGATAAAGGAGAATCTAATGGTGATGGTCTGTAAATAGTCGAGGAAAGATTGACAAGAGAGAATTCAAGAACAAACATAGAAGTGATAGCCAGACCAAGACAAAATCCAAGTTTAAGAGTGGAAAGTTCTATTACTACTGCAAGAAGGAAGGACATTTTCAAGATGAATGTAGAGCTCTGAAAGTGAAGAATACCAGAAGCAAAAGTAGAGAAAGAGGTGAATCAAATGTTGCATAAGATGGATATGAATTTGTAGATGTGTTAGTTGTGTCCAGCAAGGAGTCTGGTGAAGAGTGGATGCTAGAATTTGGATGCTCATTTTATATGACACCTCACAAGAATCTATTATGTGAATTCAAGGACATAGGAAATATTCTTTTAGGAAACAACAAAGCATGTCAGATCAAGGGAATTAGATTTGTGTTGTTTGTCATGCATGATGGCATTAAAAGAACTATTTAGAATGTCAAATATGTTCCAGAACTTAAGAGAAACCAGTTGTCTATTGGTTAATTAGCTACAAATGGATGTTCCATTAAGATTGAGGAGTCTCTTAGAGTGACTAAAGACTCACTGATAGTGATGAAAGGTGATATCAGAAATGGTTTCTATGCTCTTAATGGCAAGGCAGTGATAGGAACAGCAAATGCTGCTTGGATGACAAAGGTGGTGACCAAACTAGAAAGTGGTATTTGAGATTAGGCCATATTAGTGAAAGAGGCCTAATTGAATTAGAAAAATTGTTAGGTTATTTTTAGTATTAATTTTAGATTAAGTTTAGTATATTTTTAATTAAGTTTTAATCGTGTTTGGAGCATTTTTACGCTTTTTATCTTTTATTTTTACAGATTTAAAATAGAAGAAGATTAGAAAAATATCAGAGAAAAAGATGGGAAAAAGATAAAAAATATCTTGATATTTAAAATAGAGAAAATTGTGGAAGCCGAAACTTCAAGCCTGAATTCTACGGTGTTTTGGTTGGATTTTGGAAAAAGTCAAAACATGAAAGTTCTAGATCTCTCTTTTATCTTTCCGGAACATCTTGAATCGTCTGATTC
Organism: Cannabis sativa; assembly: GCF_029168945.1. Classification (NCBI taxonomy): domain Eukaryota; kingdom Viridiplantae; phylum Streptophyta; class Magnoliopsida; order Rosales; family Cannabaceae; genus Cannabis; species Cannabis sativa. The sequence goes on from NC_083605.1 coordinate 5,176,917, forward strand.
CGAGCAATATTGAGAGAGTTATGGCCAAAATACTATCAGTCAACGCAGCAGAAAAAAATATCTCGTTTGAGGTTTCCCAAAAATTTAAATCCGAATGGGAATTTAAATATTGCGTTTTTTTCCATATTTTTAGGCCTTCAATGCCTATATAAAGGGAAGAATGGAGTTGATTTCATCAAGCAATTTCAGAGAGAAAAAACAGAGAGAATACAGATGCAGAGTGGAGAGATCAACTGCAATATTGGAGGCATTCTTCAGAGGGTTTTCAGCATTCTTCTCTTCTTCTCTTCTCTATTTTCATCTCTTTTCTTAAAGTTAATATGTGTATTTGTGCTTCAATAAACATGAGTAACTAAACACTTTATTAGGGTAGATGGATATTGTTTGATATTGTTTATGGTTTTAATATGATTAATTTTTCCCCTAATTTCTATGTATTCTATTTTATTTGTGCTTAATTACTTTTAATTGCTTGATCACCAATTATCTGTCTATGATTTTGATGCGAGATCTGAGAAGTGAGTGTCAAATATGCTATAGTAGAATAGAACTGAATTTCGATATAGGACGAGAGTACCTATATGGTTTAGATAGCTTATAGGGTTTCTGTGTTTAATGCCTGTTGCATGTTAAATTTATCACGAGAGTAGAAAGTTTGCATGTAATTGAGATTTATATATCTGAGAAGACTATAAATTACCTTAGTAAACCTGCTATTGCATAGAAATTAATATTAGGAAAATAATCATATTAGGCCATATCCAATAAAAACAATTGAAATCGAAGCCCTAGTTTTTATTAACTTTCAATTTTCTTGTATAATTGTTTCTTACTAGTTTCTTATTCTTAATTCTTTCTTTATTTTTTATTTAACCTAATAGAAGTAAAAGTTTAATTTTAACGTACTTAACTACACTCCCTGTGGGATCGACCTCACTCCTAGTGAGTCTACTACTTTAAACGATACGTACACTTGCGTGTGCAAAATTATCGCAACAAGTTTTTGGCGCCGTTGCCGGGGAGTGTTAGTTAATATTATTAAAAATTAAATTTTGTTCTAATTTGGTTTTTCTTTTTAGTTTTAGTATTATTTTTTTTCAAATTTTTATCTTTTTAGTACTAATTTAGTTTTTTTTTTTATTATTTTACTAATGTTTTATTGATGAGCTTGACCTGCAAGGTAAATCCAGATGCTATATCTTGAGGATTTTGCCCAACAACATAATGAGCCATTCTATTCTGCTTGGAGGAGATTTAAAGAGTATGGAGAGAGATGTTATCCCACTTTCTCAAGTGGATGTTTTACGTGGCTCTTTTATAATGGACTTAATAATGAAACAAGAAGCTGGGTTGATTATGGAGCAGAGACAACCGGAGCACCTCTATTAATGAGAGGCTATGATGTAATAAATCTGTTGAATAACATGGCAGATTTTGATTACGACTGGCATTGGGATCCATCACTTCAGGGTTGGAGTCACCAATACCCACCTTATTGCCCAAATTCATCCCAACAAACTGAAAAAGAGGAGCAACTAATAGCACTTTTACAATCACTTCCAGGAGAGATTAATCGCTTAACAGACATGGTGAGGTTCTTATGTGATAATTTAGTGGCTCATGATTTAGAATGTAATAACTCCAATACTGAAAGTTATGAGAGTTATTGCTACAATGAAGAAGGGTCATTAGTTGAGTACAAGGAAGATAATGAGCCTACAATTGAAGATCAAGATCCTTGTGAAGAGGAACTCATTGAATATGAAATCACAAGTGAGGGTATGAATAGCCACGTGGAGAGTGAAAAACAAGAAGAAGGTTTGTTAGATGAAAGAGTAGATACTGTGACATTGGAAGATGAGAAAGCACATGACATCATTGATTCGACTTCATCAATGATATTGACTAATAAACCACCAATGAATCCATATATTTCATCAACACCATATTACATCCTCTGCGAGCTACGAAAGGCTTCTCCCCAAGCTCATCATCCAAAGTCTTATGTTGTTGGTATTGACTTTGATTCAAACTCATCGCTTGCCAAGCTTGAAGGCAAGTACAACAACAATTTTCAAGTTGTCTTGCATGACGCTTATTATGGGTGTCAACCGCTTATTGATGTGGCACCCAGGTAAGTTTCCTTTCCTTGTTCTTTAATGTCACATTGGGGACAATGTGTCACTTTAGTTTGGGGGAGGAGTGACTTAATTTTTATTTTGAGTTTTTAAGTTTTATGTCTTTTAATTTTTAATTTTTATTGTTGTGAGTCAATTTTCTTAATGTGAGTCAATTTGAAAGTAGGTAGATAGCATGATTTGAAAAGTTCACTTATTTTCGAAAAATCCGTGTGCTTGGTGATATTACGTTCTTGACTAATTTCAATTTTGAGCATGGAATCATATTAGGTAATTTTCTAGTAATTGAATTGTTTTATGTATGTTGATTATGGAATGTGGAAAGTTGTTTGGAAATTCTAGAACTTGCTTGCTTGCTATTTGAGGCGAAATAATAAGTTATGCATGACTAGAAAAGTGATTTAGGCAATTTTTTTTAAATCGATTGTGCTTGTCAAGCCATCCCTATAATTTTATCCTAATTACTCTTTTTGAGCCTTAACTTATTTTTTTCTACACATATTGAGCCTAAGAAAAAAGATAAACCCATGAATATCCTAAGATTTAATCCTAATTATACCATAAGTAGATCTTTAGTTTGGGGGAATTTGGATGGGAAGTTTGTTGTATGTGTGTGGAAAAAGTGTGAAAATTGAGAGAATATAAAAAAAAAAAAAAAAAAAAAAGAAAAATTGATTGACAACAACTTGAAAAAAAGGAGAAAAGAAAGAAAAATCTGACAACTAGTGTCAAATCTAGAAAAAAAAAAAGATAAAGATAAAGTTGTTGCACCCTTGTTGAAGAATATATCTCTCATGTAATTAGAAAAAAGGGTATTGGGATTGTGTGAAAAATATTGTGGGTGACATAATTTGAGAAGCTTATGGTATAGGAAAGCCTAAATGACCATTTCAACTACCTTACCTAAGCCTAACAATACAAGCCTAGAAAGACCTTCTCATTCTTGGTTGTGCATTAATCTATATTAGTGGAGAATAGTAAGTATTACAAGCATATGGAATTTTGGGTTAGTGGATTGTTGATTTTAATTGGCATGCATAAAGTGGTTTAATTGTTAGTTAATTGCATTCTATGGTTTCATGAGCTAAATGAAAATAAATTGAAATCTGTCAAGGGTGTAATTGAACTAAAATTCTGGATTATATGCATAAGTGAATTTTTTCATAATCATATTATTGAACATACTTGAAAATTACTCGTGTTTTGGAGATTGACTTGTTTAATGTTTATTTAGTGTTTTACTCGAGGACGAGTAAAAGCTTAGTTTGGGGGAATTTGTTAGGTTATTTTTAGTATTAATTTTAGATTAAGTTTAGTATATTTTTAATTAAGTTTTAATCGTGTTTGGAGCATTTTTACGCTTTTTATCTTTTATTTTTACAGATTTAAAATAGAAGAAGATTAGAAAAATATCAGAGAAAAAGATGGGAAAAAGATAAAAAATATCTTGATATTTAAAATAGAGAAAATTGTGGAAGCCGAAACTTCAAGCCTGAATTCTACGGTGTTTTGGTTGGATTTTGGAAAAAGTCAAAACATGAAAGTTCTAGATCTCTCTTTTATCTTTCCGGAACATCTTGAATCGTCTGATTCCGAGCAATATTGAGAGAGTTATGGCCAAAATACTATCAGTCAACGCAGCAGAAAAAAATATCTCGTTTGAGGTTTCCCAAAAATTTAAATCCGAATGGGAATTTAAATATTGCGTTTTTTTCCATATTTTTAGGCCTTCAATGCCTATATAAAGGGAAGAATGGAGTTGATTTCATCAAGCAATTTTAGAGAGAAAAAACAGAGAGAATACAGATGCAGAGTGGAGAGATCAACTGCAATATTGGAGGCATTCTTCAGAGGGTTTTCAGCATTCTTCTCTTCTTCTCTTCTCTATTTTCATCTCTTTTCTTAAAGTTAATATGTGTATTTGTGCTTCAATAAACATGAGTAACTAAACACTTTATTAGGGTAGATGGATATTGTTTGATATTGTTTATGGTTTTAATATGATTAATTTTTCCCCTAATTTCTATGTATTCTATTTTATTTGTGCTTAATTACTTTTAATTGCTTGATCACCAATTATCTGTCTATGATTTTGATGCGAGATCTGAGAAGTGAGTGTCAAATATGCTATAGTAGAATAGAACTGAATTTCGATATAGGACGAGAGTACCTATATGGTTTAGATAGCTTATAGGGTTTCTGTGTTTAATGCCTGTTGCATGTTAAATTTATCACGAGAGTAGAAAGTTTGCATGTAATTGAGATTTATATATCTGAGAAGACTATAAATTACCTTAGTAAACCTGCTATTGCATAGAAATTAATATTAGGAAAATAATCATATTAGGCCATATCCAATAAAAACAATTGAAATCGAAGCCCTAGTTTTTATTAACTTTCAATTTTCTTGTATAATTGTTTCTTACTAGTTTCTTATTCTTAATTCTTTCTTTATTTTTTATTTAACCTAATAGAAGTAAAAGTTTAATTTTAACGTACTTAACTACACTCCCTGTGGGATCGACCTCACTCCTAGTGAGTCTACTACTTTAAACGATACGTACACTTGCGTGTGCAAAATTATCGCAACAAAAATAGGGCTTGTTAACGAACAAATTGAATGGTAAGTTGGAGTTTTGTGAAGAATGTGCACTAGGCAAAAGTTGTAGGGTAAAATTCCCTACTGGTATACATGTCACCAAGGAACCACTCAATTATGTTCACTCAAATCTATGGGGTCCTTCAAGGACACAAACTCTTGGGGGTGCCAAATACTTCATGAGTATTATTGATGATGTATGGGTTTTCATGTTGAGAAACAAGAACCAGGCTTTGGAAACCTTCAACAACTGGAAGAAGCTCATGAAAAATCAAACAAGAAGGAAATTGAAGGTGTAAAGAATAGACAATGGATTAGAATACTACTCAAATGAATTTAAAGAGTATTGTGCCAACACTGGAATAAAAAGACATAAATCAGTAATCAAGACACCCCAATAGAATGGATTAGCTGAGATAATGAATAGGACCATCCTTGCATAGGTTAGATGCATGCTGAAGGGTGCAAGGTTACAAAAACACTTTTGGGGTAAAGTTGTAAAAACAACATGCTATTTAATTAACAGATGTCCCTTTGTTGCATTAAACTTCAAAACACCACAAGAATTTTGGATAGGAACCAAGCCAAACTATGATCACCTAAAAGTATTTGGGTCCCTTGCCTATGCTCACATCAGAAAAGACAAATTAGAACCAAGGGCCTTGAAATGCATGTTCCTTGGTTATCCTAATGGTGTGAAAGGTAACAAATTGTGGTGTTTAGAAGATGGTACAAGAAATGTATTCTCAGTAGGGATGTGGTATTCAAGGAGGATGAAATGGCAATGAAACCTATTCAAAACCAATCATGAGTCAAGAGGGTAGCAGGGTACAAGTTCAGGTGGATCCTGGTGGAACCAGACAAGTAATTGATACACAAGAAGCACATTTGCCAAAGACGAGAGAGAAGATACACATATTGAATCTGATGATGAAACACATGCCTCTCAAGAGAATCTAAGGAGGTATCAACTTGCTAGAGATAGAGAAAGAAGGCAAACAAAAGCACCATACAGACTTGGCTATGTAGACTACTCTGCATCAGATTGCACAACCTTTGCTTTTGTTGTTGTAGAAGAAATTGAGAGTACAAATCCCATCAGCTATACAAAAGCCATTGAAAGCAAAACAAGGAAGAAATGGTTGATGGCAATCAATGAAGAAATGGGCTCATTAATCAAGAAAAACTTGGACTATGGTAAAAAGACCATAAAGAACAAAAAGTTATAGGCTGTAAGTTGATATTTAGAGAGAAAGAAAGTGACAATGGAACTGGTCAGATCAGATACAAAACAAGGTTGGTTGTTGTTAAAATATTAGTTGTAAAAATTGGGGTAACTTGTATTTAGTAGTTTCCTATTTAGTCTCCTAGCTTTGTATATAAATATATAATATTCTATATACAATTCGATTCACCATTCTCTACATGGTATCAGAGCCATACTTAGAATTGTGATTCAAAATTTGAAATTTGAAATAGGTTCATAAAAAAGAAGATTAGGGTTTGAATTTAGGGTTCTTTTTTAAAAACCCTATTTGGAGTGCAATTTTATTCTCACCGCCCACTCAAGAAAGTTGCCTAGCTGTCGATCTACCAAACCCTAAAGTACGGTCACCGGATTCCTCGCGCGTAGGGCTCACGCGCCACTTGAAGTTTCTACGCACAATCCCACACGCCGGCGGGTGAGACGGCATCTTCGACGGTGTTATTTTACCAATTCTATACTCGGTTCTTCTAAGCCCACTTGCATTTATCTAATGTTGTAATTTGGTATTTTCTGTGTAATCTCCCGATAGGCCTAATGGTAAATAGTTAGAGTTTATAGTTATATTATGAGTTAATCAAGTAATAAGTGGGATTATGATCCTACTAATCTAATTCAACATAAATTTTAAATTTGCTATAAGTGGATAAATATGCGTAATTTATAAATTACTGAGATTTATATGGCATATGTGAATGTAATATGAGTTACCGGTGTAATAAAAATATTTACAGTTTTGGTGACCTCGGAGACTCAATCGGGGGACAAAAATATCATAACATGTTTAATTGATAGATTTGACAAGAATATTATGATTGATTCGAATAATTTGAAATGGAGTAAGAAGATTCGACTGTATCTAAGGAGTATTGACAAAGATGATCACTTGACTAACAATCCTCCCAAAGAAAAAGACGATTCAAGGAAAATATGGCTCTGTGAGGATGCTCGCTTGTTCCTTCAAATTCAAAATTCTATCGATAATGAGGTAATAGTTTGATTAATCATTGTGAATTGGTTAAGGAACTAATGGATTACTTGGAGTTTTTTTATTCTGGCAAAGACAACATATCTCACATACATGATGTTTGTAAAGCCTTTTATCGTGCGGATAAACAAGATAAGTCTCTTATGAGTTACTTTATGGTATTTAAGAAAGCATATGTAGAGCTTAATGTGTTATTGCCATTTAGTTTTGATGTAAGAGTTCAACAGCTCTAACGAGAGAAGATGACTATTATGAGTTTTCTTGTAGGACTCTCATCTGAATTTGACTCTGTAAAGTCACAAGTTCTCTCTGGTTCTGATGTCTCCTCTTTACAAGATGTTTTTACTCATGTTCTTCACACAAAAACTACCTCTTCAACTCCTTTTAATAGTGCCTTGGTGAGTCGTAATAATTCTACATTGGAAAAAAACTCTACTCTAAGTGGATATAAAGGAGGTAATTCACAAGGACCTGATAATCGAACACCAAATTCTGTAAGCATCATGTGCAACTATTGTAAAAAACTAGATCACACCAAGTTTGAGCGTACGAAGTTACAGTTCAAAAATCGACAACAACACTCTGCTAATATTGCAAGCACTAGTGATGCATCTGACAAAATGACCCTTATTTCTGCTGATGAATTTGCCAAGTCCTCAAGGTATCAGGAAACACTTAAGTCTTCATCCTTTTCTAGCACTGAGATTGCTGATTCAGGTAACTCTAATGCATGTCTTCTTTCCAAATCCTCAAATTTGGTCATTGATTCTGGTGCCATATATGACACGTAATTCCAGTCTCTTTTCCACTTTTCAGTCTTATAGTCTCACTTCTATTGTTACCTTAGCTGATGGATCAACATCTTTTGTTCTTGGATGTGGCACTATTGTTCCTACCCCTCTACTCACTTTGTCATCAGTCTTACATTTACCTAATTTGTAATTTAATTTGCTTTCTGTTAGTCAACTCACTCGTAACCTAAATTGTTGCATCTCATTCTTTCCCGATAATTGTTTGTTTCAGGATCTTATGAGGAAGAAGATTATTGGTAAAGGACATGAATCTGGTGGCTTGTATGTTCTTGACCCACTTCCACCAACCTCTATTGCTTGTTCGAGTGTTGCTTCCGCTTCTGAGACTCATTGCGGTTTGGGTCATCCATCCATTCCTTTGCTCAAGAAACTTTATCCCTAATATAGTAATCTGTCTTCATTAGATTGTGAGTCATGTCAGTTTGCCAAATATCATCGTGTTAGTTTGAGTCCTCGAGTCAATAAACGTGCTAGTGTTCCTTTTGAGTTAGGCCATTCTGATGTTTGGGGTCCTTCTCCTATTTTGTCTCAACCTGAATTCAGGTATTTTGTTACTTTTATGGATGATTATTCTCGTGTAACTTAGTTATATTTAATGAAAAATCATTCTAAGCTGTTTATTATATTTTATGCTTTTTGTGCTGAGATTCAAAATACATTTAATGCATCTGTTCGTACTTTGAGAAGTAATAATGCCGAAGAGTACACATCTGCTCAATTTCAATCTTACATGACCTCTAATGGCATGCTTAATGAAACTTCTTGTGTTGATACTACACCTTAAAATGGTGTCTCGGAACGTAAAAACAGACATCTTCTTGAAACTGCACGTGCCCTCTTGTTTCAAATGAAAGTTTCTAAACCTTTTTAAGCCGATGCAGTTTCCACGACATGCTTTCTTATTAATTGCATGCCATCCTCAGTACTTAATGGTGAAATTCCATTTAAAATTCTTTTTCCTAATAAGTCATTGTTGCTAGTTGCTCCTCGAGTATTTGGCAGTGTTTGTTTGGCTCGCGATGTTTGTCCATTTGGCACCAAATTAGACCCTAAGGCACTAAAGTGTGTCTTTCTTGGTTATTTTTGTCTTCAAAAAGGGTATAGGTGTTATTGTCTTGATCTCAACAAATATCTTGTTTCTATTGATGTTACCTTTGTGGAAAATACACCTTATTTTTCATCTTCAACTACTCCTACTCGTCAGAGGGAGGATGATGATTTGTTGGTATATTCTATCACATCCTCTACGCCTGATACGTGTTCTGACGAGTCTCTTGTTCCTTCCCATGCCTCAGTCATAACTCCCACAATGTCTACACCTCCACCACCTCCACCACCTCCACCCCTCCCTCAGCCTCATATAGTGTACACCAGACGCCCCCTCCTCCACTTCCTGTTTCATGTCCTGCACTTGCATCTTCGTCATCAGGTCTTTATATGGATTGAAACAAAGCCCTCGTGCTTGGTTTGGTAAATTTAGTCAGGCTATTGAGAAATTTGGTTTCATAAAAAGTAAGTCAGATTATTCTGTGTTTTATAAAAGATCAACTGATGGTATCATTTTGTTAGTGGTGTATGTTGATGACATCATTATTACAGAAAATGATATTAAAGGCATCTCATCCCTTAAGTCTTTCATTCATACCCAGTTTCACACGAAATATTTAGGGGAGCTCAAGCATTTCTTGGGTACTGAAGTTACTCGGAGTGAAAAAAAAGTAATTTTTCTGTCTCAAAGGAAGTATGTACTTGATTTGTTAACTGAGATAGGAAAATTGGGAGCAAAACCTTGTAATGCTCTAATGAATCAAGTTGTGCATCTTACACGTGATGGGGAACCATTTGAAGATCCTAAGAAACATCACAGATTTGTTAGAAAGTTGAACTATCTAACTGTGACTCGTCCAAATATTGCATTCCTAGTTAGTGTCATTAGTTAGTTTATGTCTTCTCCAACAATTCATCATTGGGCAGCACTAGAGCAAATTTTATGTTACTTGAAATAGGGATGACAATTATACCGGCGTAGGGGCGGGTACGGGAGTTGACTTTCGAGGGCGGGGACGAGTATGGGTTTAAAGATTCATATCAGAGTCAGAAATGGGGCGGGGGCGGGGGAATAGATACCCGCCCCGAACCTGCCCTGATATGATATATGTATATGTTTAAGTTTTAAAATCATAACTAATACAATTAAAATAACTTCATGCTTTATGCTTTACATTGATTATACTTTTTTTTTACTATACACACTATTCCACTTAAGTTTATTAATTTACTAAGTTTTTATGATTATTTTTTCTTTTGAATTCTCTTTGAGACATCATTTTTTTTTTCAAAAATATATATGTAATGTTTACTCGATGGGAATCCTTCCCCCGTCGGGTAATCCCCGCCCCACCCCTGCTTTAATTTAAATAGGTATTGGGGCGAGTATGGGGGTGAATTTAAGAAGCGGGTATGGGGTGGGGGAGCAATCCCTGCACCCGCCCCACCCTGTTTACATCCCTAACTTGAAAGGAGTACCGAGACGAAGTATAATTTACAAGGATCATGGACATACCCAGATTGAGTATTTTTCTGATGTAGATTGGCTAGCTCCAAGGTAGATAGACGATCCACTTCAGGATATTGTGTATTTGTTGGGGGCAATCTGATTTCTTGAAAGAGTAAGAAACAAAATATTGTGTCTAGATCCAGTTCTGAATCAGAATATAGAGCTATGACACAGTCTGTGTGTGAAGTAATATGGATTTATCAGCTTTTGACTGAATTTGAGTTTAAGATTTCTATTCCAACAAAATTGTAATGTGATAATCAAGTTGCTCTTCATATTGCCTCAAATCTCGTGTTCCACGAGCAAACTAAGCACATTGAAATTAATTGTCATTTTGTTTGTGAGAAAATTCAGTAAGGTCTGATCTCCACAAGATATGTGAAGACCGAAGAACAATTAAGAGATATTTTTACAAAGGCTTTGAATGGGGTGTAGGTTGATTATCTATGTAACAAGCTAGACATGATTAACATCTATGCTCCAGCTTAAGGGAGAGTGTTAGAATATTAGTTGTAAAAATTAGGGTAACTTGTATTTAGTAGTTTCCTCTTTGTATTTAGTAGTTTTCTATTTAGTCTCCTAGCTTTGTATATAAATGTATACTACTCTATGAAATACAATACACAATTCGATTCACCATTCTCTACAGTTGCAAAGGGGTTTAGTCAAAAAGAAGGTATAAATTACAATGATATTTTTCCCCTATTGTGAAATAAACATCCATCAGAATTATGATGGCCCTGGCTACAAAATTTTACTTTGAGGTGGATCAAATGGATGTTAAAACAACCTTTTTGCATAGTATGTTGGATGAGGAAATTTACATGACACTTTCAAAAGGATTTCAAGTGGACAATCTAGAAGACAAGGTTTGTTTACTCAACAAAAGTTACTATATGGTTTAAAGCAAGCACCAACACAGTAAAATTTAAGGTTTGATGAGATTATGATTCGAATTGGTTTCATCAAGAGCAAGTATGATCCCTGTGTCTATCTCAATGATCGTGTATATCTACTTCTATTTGTTGATGATATATTGATTATAAGAAAATTAGGAGCTGAAGTAGACAAGATATCAACAGTGAATTCGAAATGAAAGACTTGGGAAGAGCGAACAAGATCTTGGGGATTGACATTGTTAGGAAAAGACCAGAGTACATCATGTTGTCTCAAAAAAGTTACCTTTAGAAAGTCTTGGATAAGTTCAGCATGAACACAACCAAACAGGTAACAACTCCCATTGCTCCTCACTTCAAACTCACACAAGCTCAATCACCACAAACTGAAATGGACATAAGGTATATGAGCAGCATACCTTATGCATCATGTGTTAGAAGCCTCATGTATTCAATGGTATGTACAAGGCCAGATCTGACCAATGCTATGAGTGTGGTGAGTAGGTTCATTGCCAATCCTGGCACTGAACATTGGGATGTTGGAAAATGGATTCTCAAATATGTCAAAGGAACCTTAAACATTGGAATAAAATTTCACAAAGACAACATCTCACCTTGTGAGGTGACATGCTATGTGAATCTAGACTATGCTAGGAGTATAGACATTAGAAGCAGTGTTACAGGTTATTGTTTTATAGTTTTGGGTGGATGTGTGTGTTAGAAATTGAACCTACATTGTTGCCCTGTCTACCACAACATCAGAATATATGGTAGCCATAAAAGCCATAAAGGAACCAGTATGACTCAAAGGCTTTAGTCATGAACTAAAAGTTAATGCAGTAGACATATACAGTGACAATCAGGGTGCTCTCTATCTAATGAAGAATCCAATATTTCATGAAAGAAGCAAACATATTGACATCAAACTTCACTACATCAGAGAAATTATTACGAGTGGTGAAGTGCAAGTGAAGAAGATAAGGATTGATGATAAACCTAATGATGTGATGACTAAGTGTGTAACTCTAACAAAGTTTAGACATTGTCTAAACTTGCTCAACATCACAACTCTGTAGTGATATACCTCCTTTAGAGGTACAATGAAGTAGCAAACTCAAGAATATGTAACTTAAATTAAAAAGGAGGATAATTGTAATGTTTTTAACATAAGTCACAATGTGCCATGTGGCACTCTTGGATCTATTACTCTTTTTGGAGTTAGTTGGTTAGGGGACCTATGACAATTCTAGCTCTATATATACAATTGATTAAGTCCTTGTTTTACAACAACTAACATGATAGATTTGAGAGAAAGAGAGGGTGAGATAGATTAGATTGAGTGAGAGTGTTCACGAGCAAGTCTCCTTTGTCATTGGGGCTCTCTTGTTCTTGAGAGATCAATTTGTAATCACCATCTTTTATTCATCAATAAAGATTCATGAACTGTTGTTTCTCGAGGATGTAGGGACGTCTCATTGGCTTGGTGTTCGAAGCTCGTTAAAATAGGTGTTCATTAAATTTTTAGCATTCTTGCCATTTAAGTTTCATACTCAGTTCATGTGATTGCTTTATTGTTTATTGCTGGTTTTAGATTACATTTTCAATTCTAGTAATTGTTTGATGTTCTCTGTTGTGTGTTCTTACATGAATCAGCCTATGGTACCCTAGATCGACTCCTCTAGTCTCTAGAATATTGAAGGTGCCGAGTGTCACATTCCTTAATAAGGCGACCCTTACTTTTCCTTCTTTAGATATAATGGTTTCGAGATTCTCCATAATCATCCATGACTCATTACACTGGTTCATCTTGTAGTACCTCTATCTCTAAAGTATTAGAATATTTTATTTATGGAAATTATTTTCTAATTAAGGAAATGATTTTCTATTTAAGGAAATAAATAAATAATTGATTTTCTGTTAAATGAATATTTTATATTCATTGAATCTGGACAAAATCAATTATGTAATATTCTATATATGGTCAGATTTCTATATTCATTACCTGATTTGATTTCCTGAATTAATTGTCAAAATATTCTGACAATTAATGTGGCGCAGATACTGATGGAGTATCTCACCTATAAATATAGAGTCTCGGTCCCCGAGCTCCTCACTCATTCTGTTCATAACAGCAAAATCCATCTAAAGAGAGTTGAGAGAGCGAGGAAGCCCGATTACCCACATCAATCGGTTTCTTTTGCAGATCAAGCTTATGTGGGATTAATGCTCAAATAATCAATGGCTGGAGGTATTTCGATCCTTATATTCATATAGTGTATATGTTTATTTATTCCGCATATTATATACACATACATATATTTTATATTATACATATAAATGTCTAACAGTTGGTATCAGAGCGGATTATATATCTCTGCCTTGATTTATTTTGAGTTTCATATATATATACATACATTTACGGGGTTCTTCATTTATAATATAATATATATTTTATATATATACTTTCATATTATATAATTCCCGATTATATATATATTCATATACTCAATTTTTTATATATACATATATATATATTCATCTTCATATTTACGTTCATATATATATATATATTATATATATTCATATATATATATTATATACCGTATGATATATATATATATATTTCTGAGTATACACTTTCATATTATATTCATTGATTTCTTTCCATATAATTGATTATCATATTCTTTAGTATATCTTTATGATATTTTATATGGTTTAATGTGTATATGTAAGTATATATGTATATATACATATCCAGTATTGATTTTTGTTTGTATATATATATTTTATATACATTTTCTTTTCATTTACGTATATATATTCATATTTATATATATACTTTTATATTAATATTTCATAATCTATATGTTCAAATATATATATGCACATTCATATTTATATTCATATACTGTGTGTATACATATAATTTTTAAATATATATGTTTATGTATAATACTCAATGCTTTCATATTTTTGTTGCATAAAATTGTATGTAATACTCTCTTTCATACATTAATGATGATTTTATGCAGTATATATACATTGTATACGAGTATATATATACATGAAAGTTTTATTTTTCGGTCTATAATTTTTCCGTTTTCATTTTCGGTATTTATTTTAAATCCTCTATTCATTACTATATTCATACAATATTTTAGATCGATTTTATGAATAAAAAGGATTTAAAACCCATCTGAAAACTGAAAAAATTCTCTTAAGAACACGATTGGACCCGAAAGAATTTTTTTATGAAATTAAAGTCTACATTTTTACGTGTTTTCGATGCTTGAAATCAATATGGATCTCTTAATTTATTCATTTAGATCATTTTGGAATTGGTTTCATGAATTTTGGTCATCGGTGTTGTTTTTCATGGCAGTTTTTCAAAAAAAAAAAAAAAAAAAAGGGAAAATTAAGAAAAATTTAAGAAAAATTCCGAAATTTTGTTACTTTGATTTATTTTTGGAATTTTATTTTATTTCCTTATTTTTGTTGATTTAGTCAATTAAATTACATTTGTTTAACTTTCCATTCTTATTTAACATATATCTTCATATATTATATGTTATTTAGTAATCAATTATTATGGAAATTTTTTAATTTGGTAAATTAATTACATGCTTTATTTTTACATGTAATTACAATAATTGTGATATTTTAAGAATGTGAATATTTAATTATTCTACAATTAAGTGCGCAATTATTATATTTATTTACCAATCAAGTAATTTATTGATTAAATTAATTGATAATCTGCCATTAAGTATATTCTTTAATTTTGCATTTAATTGATTTCATATAATTAATTGTACTAATTTGTATATTTACCTTATTTATACAAATTAATTATTAGTACAAATAATTAAGATATTATATGGTTATAAATGCATAATTAATTACATATCATGGAATTAAGCATTTAATATATTATCATACAATAATTGTTTTAATTTGTATTTATTTGGAAAATTTATTTTTAATACAATTAATTTTGATTTGTATGATTTAAATGCTATACATAAATTTGTTTTATAGTGCTAGATATATTTAGAAATGTTCAAACATTAAGATAGGTTGAATATTTTATCTAGCACATTAAGTTTCATAAAACTTCATAAAATTATTCATAAAATATTCATAAAACTTCATAAAATGAATAAAATATGAATAAAATGTAAGTAATTTTGTGGTTTGACATAAGAAAACATGAATTTGGGACAAATGCTCATATCTAGAACGGTTTTTAATGATCTTCGGACGACCACACTAGGAGCATTAATCTCAGTGATTGTCTACTATGTTAATAACGAAATTACTTTTAGGTAGAGCCCAATACCTAATGTCATAGTGAACCATATAATTTTATATAATTAGGGAGTAGCCACAGCATCCTTATTTGTATAAAATTATACATTAATTAAAATTCACCTTAATGGACATAACTTGTAATTAATTATATAGGTATAATAATTTTACCCCACAGGGATTTTATTATATTTGTATAATTAATTAGGATAATATGTTAAATTAAATTCTCTTAATTTACCCCACAGGGAGTTATGGGGATTTAATTTTAATAGTGTTATCACAAATTTAATTAAAGATAGATAATAAACCTTCATTTTCCAAAACTAATTGTTTAATTAAATCTATCATAAAGTTCATCTAATTTTATTAAATTTAAAATTTAGCCCACAGGCTATTTTGGATTTAGTAAAATTTTAATCTTCAGTTTATACTTTGGTGTCTAGTGAACCACATAATTTTAAATAATTAGGGAGTAGCCACAGCATCCTTAATTATATAAAATTATATACATTAAGTGGATCAAGATCACATAATGGACATGAATTATGTGAACATAATAATCTTACCCTACAGGGCTTTTATTATATTTACATAATTAATATGTTAAATTAAATTCTCTTAATTTATCCCACAGGAAATTATGTAGATTTAATTTAATAATTTTATCATAAAGTATAATATTTTGAAACATTTATAAATAATTAAGTGTTTCATACCTTTCATTGAGATAGAAATATTAAACTTTGTGTTTTTCATAAATTGTGTAAATCTATCATAATCTACATCTAAATCTAATCTTATTAAATTAAAAATTTAGCCCACAGGCAATTTTTGTTTAATAAGATTTCATATGTAAGCATGTTTATTCATTGGTAAAAACATGATTCATTTAAACCTCAAAACTATATATGTAATTTTATTACATCACTATTCATGAATTTCTTCCATACCAGTAGAAATTTCCAAAAATTTATTCTGATAAATTAATCTAAAATGTACAGTTTTTACTGTATAATTAAGAAAAATAAATCACACTTTATTATCACCAATAAATTTTAATTTATTGTGTATGAATTCATTCTAATATAGTTAATGTGATTATTAACACATAGTGGATTATTTTAGATTGTTATTCCACATTCATAATTTCTTGCAAGGTTTACAAATAAACCTAAGAAAGTCAGTAACTGTGAGCAAATCTTATCCACAGACAAGATAAGTTGTCACATTTAGAAGTTTAAGGAACAAGCAATATAGTAGTGGCTTTGTTTTAAAATTGGCAAAGACCTTTATGTTCCAAGATTCTATTGAAACTTGATTTAGACACATTTAGAGGTCTTTACTACAAATGATGTCACTCATAAAGATATGCAAGTTCAATCTGACAATAAGAAATGTGTTATTAATAAGAATTCTTCTACATTATAGCACCAAAGATTATGGAACATATCTCCATAAATAGAATAAATGTTAGTAAATGGTGGGGATATTCATTACACTTGATTTTACTAACTTTATTTAGAACTTGTGTGAATTTCATTAAGAATATGTATTCCAATAAGTCAAAATCGGTGCATACTAGAATTCTATCATATTAAAAATCATACAAGTCAATTAATTTTGAAGACATGGACTCAAATTTTGCATCTCCTTTTTTAACGATTACTCACATAAATAATTTTTTCTACAAAAGTATAGATTTATATGTTTCAAAGACATTTAAATCTTAAGTAGAGAAATGGTGCATTTGCATATTAAGATAGTGAGATCAAATATAAAATGGAGAATACTACATTAAAATTCGTGAGTATGGATAAACTCCCAGTCTATTTGTAAAGTTTCTTTAAAAGCATGGATTCATTGCCCGATACATATGCTTGGTACACCCAAATTATAGTGTGTAACAGATTTAAGAAACTAAGTTTTTTTTGGACATGGGGTGGAGCCTACATAGCAAACTCCAATCTTTCTTAAATCTTTGTCTATTGATACTCAACAATGGGGTGTACATATCGAATCGTGTTCTAACCAAAGTTGTTTCTCAAATATATTTTGAGTTGTGATAAGGTTGAAAACCGACTTGATGACATGTACACATTTTATAAATACCCATATATAGTTAGAGTACAATTGTCAAAGAAAAGATCTGGGCCCTAAACCATAAATGAGCATATTTCATTTGAAAAGCTATAAGGTTTAAGGGTTACATATTTTATTATCCATCTCACAACACTAGAATTGTGGAATTAAGAATTGACTTGATCAGTGGGAGTGATCAATCTAGGAACCTAGTTTCCGAGAAAGATCATTCATATTTTCTCAAACTTCCACCTCAAGTATTAGATTAATTATGATTTAGTACAACAACCCTTAAGGTTAATGGTTATTGATAATTCATAACTAATCATTAATAGTCTACAAGTCATTGATAAAATTCTAATAAGTTATGTTATTTAGTAATTGCTTATAATTTCTAAAATAACATGCATATTGAACCATTTGCTCTTTTAAGAGTTTGTTGGTCCATCCTTAAGATGACTTATTAGAACAATAAGATCAATGTTTTCTAGTGATTACATTTTGTACAATAAGAGTTCAACTACAATATTAATTTGAGACACAAATTAAATTATAGAATGATAAAGAATTGAAGTTGTAGTACAACATGCCATGAATGAAGAAATGAATATCTTAAAGAGCAATAAAGTTTATCTTTAGTAAAGTTGCCTAATGGGGTGGAGAACATTAATTAAGCATAAATTTTTTTCACCAATAATATTCATTAGGCAACATTGAGAAACATAAAGATATAAAAGAATATTCATTGCTAAGAAGTTCATTTTGAAATAAGAATCAGTAATAAATGAGATTTACATTCTCATTTGTTTTTATAAAAGATTCTATTATAGACCCTGGCATTTGTTGCTTGTTTTAATTCATTAATCAATTCCAAACAGTGAACTAGAGGAGAAGGTATATAGACTGCCATAAAGATTTTCCTCTAATAAGTGGTGAACATATGCAAGCTTAAAGTGTCTACTTATAGATTAAAACAAACATCTCACAAATTGGTATTATATCATCTTTTCCTTTATGTTTGAAAAGAGAATTATGGAAATAATTATATACCAGAAGGTTAGTGGGAATAATATTTGTTTTATACGTAGACAATATGTTACTTGCAAATGATGATAAAAGTTTTCTATATAAGTTGAAATAATTCATATCTCAAATTATTATTTTGAGATAAGAAATATAAATAATATATATAATTTTAATTAATTAGAGAGTAGCTACAACATCTCTGATTAAATAAAATTATGTATTATTCATCTGATATAACTTTTATCTTTAAGTGTGATAAATTCACCTCGAACCAGCATCTGAAAAATGGTCTGGAATGAGAATAAATTAAGAACATTCATTTGCTTCTATTTTAGAAGCCTAATGTATGCCTAAGAGTCTGAATAAGACTTTGCATTACATTTGTTTCAGGATCGTTAAGTAGTATCAGAATAACTAAAGTTAAGACCACTTTATTCTTCATACAAAGTGATGAGGTGTCTTTAAGATACTAAAAATTATAATCATACATATTTGTTAAGATGAATTGACCATCTGGAAATATAGTTAACCAATTAGATTCTAACATACTTCACTGGTTGTATTTATTCACGTAAGTCAATATTTTATTACAACCTTAAGATTACCAGTAAGTTATATTGTGGAGAATCTTGATTGTTATTTCCACTATAGAAGTCACATTCATTTATTGTTTTGAGGATACATCTCGTATGATGTATTATAGAGTTTCATAGTAGGCCTAGAGTTCAGAATTACAGTTTCATTAGGCCATTAAGAAAATTTTGCGATAAATTCAGCTACAATATTTATGGCTAATAACTCTAAGAGTACTGGTCGAAGCTAGCATATCGACATTAAGTATTTAGCCATAAAAAGGCGTGATAAGTGGTCATTAATCACGCAAACTGAATTGGGTGATCGCATAGATCCTTGACTAAATGCATGTCGCAACACAAATTCAAGGATCATAAAGTAAATATGGGATTCAGTTAACCCATATGCAGTTTTTTTATTTGTACAACCAAAAATTATTTTATGAAACTCTAATTTCGATATTTTTTCATATTTATGTGCACCTTAATTTCATCTGAGAAAATTATCGTAAGAGGACCTGAATAAACATAAGGGTTAGGGTTTATTCGCTTAAGTACATTGCCACATAAAGTACATTGTTATATAGTAAATGTATTGTAATACATGGAAGATAATACTCGATTCATAATGAGGACATGTCGCTATGATTCGTATGTTTATTATATAATGAGGAACGTTGGGTTTGAATATTTTAGTTTAAATGCTGACCAAGTGGGAGAATATTAGAATATTTTATTTATGGAAATTATTTTCTAATTAAGGAAATGATTTTCTATTTAAGGAAATAAATAAATAATTGATTTTCTGTTAAATGAATATTTTATATTCATTGAATCTGGACAAAATCAATTATGTAATATTCTATATATGGTCAGATTTCTATATTCATTACCTGATTTGATTTCCTGAATTAATTGTCAAAATATTCTGACAATTAATGTGGCGCAGATACTGATGGAGTATCTCACCTATAAATATAGAGTCTCGGTCCCCGAGCTCCTCACTCATTCTGTTCATAACAGCAAAATCCATCTAAAGAGAGTTGAGAGAGCGAGGAAGCCCGATTACCCACATCAATCGGTTTCTTTTGCAGATCAAGCTTATGTGGGATTAATGCTCAAATAATCAATGGCTGGAGGTATTTCGATCCTTATATTCATATAGTGTATATGTTTATTTATTCCGCATATTATATACACATACATATATTTTATATTATACATATAAATGTCTAACATAAAGTTGTTTCTTTCTATCTTTATAAGGAGTTTTATATTTAAGAAAAAAGAATTTGTTGAATTTGAGAGATAGGATTAGAACCCCGCATAAGGCATTCAGAAAAGTTCGAATTTCCTAGTGCCACAAAATTGCATTAACCTCCTATCCTGCAATAATCTCCAAAAGAAATGCAAGAAAATCCTTTAAACCCTAATGAGATTGCCTACCTTCTTGAACATATAAATTCAAGTGAGAATCAAGATCATTTTTAATTGTATGATATAGAATAGTTACAAATTCTTTAATTTAAGTGTACTATCATAATTCTAAAAATATATAATTTTTAATTTTTATTTTATTTTTGAGAATTTGAGGTAGCTTTTATTCCATTCTATTGTGAGTGTGTTTTGGGGCTATCAAATCACGATCACAGTGATCCGGGACATATGAGTGGGGACTATAGAGGTTTCACCATTCATAGCACTATTAAACAGACTACAAATATATCAAATTTGTGGGTATAATAATTCAATATTTGTCGTCACAAAATGAGGTAATCGGTCCCACATTGGCCCAATATATTTATTACGATTGAGATTATTCAATTTCTTTATATTTGACATTGTTTAGATAATTTGATCCCTTCTTCATCCTTTGGATCATTCTAATAATTTAGGGACCATGTATTAGTTATAGGACCTCATATCTGAAACTATTTTAATTAAGTCATTGGTAGTTCCATTAAGGTAGTATTTGATTGAGAAGAATGAAAATATAAGAATAAGAATGTGAATGATAATTGAAATAGAAATAGAATGTAATAAAATTTAAAATACATAAAAAATTTAATAATTTTTTTTTTCAAATATTACATTCGAATGATCTTTCCTTCCATTTTAAAATAAAATAGTCAATCCACCAAAATAGCAGAAAGACTATTCCATTGTAATGATATTCTAATACTTTGAAATGTAACCAAACAAAGGAATGAAATAAAATTTATTTTATTTTCATTCTATTCCATTTTATTATCTCCAACCAAACGCCACCTAAGAGTTGTCACTACACGAATGGCACCACCTCCCTTAAAGACCAAACATTTCTTTAATGAGATTTTTTTATTTTTATACTTTAAAATAGATTTTTTTTTAATATATGTTTTTATGAAATTCTACGTGAAAATTTCATAACAACTAACGGATCAACTTAAATTATAACTAAAATTTATATAACAACTTACATAAAAATTATCGGAACAATCCAAATAGTAATTTTTTTTAAAAAAAGTTAAAAAATAGTATATAGGAGAATTTTTCTTCTTTAATCTCTTTCAAAAGAGGTAGGTGAATTTCAAACCCTTTACCCAAGCAAAAAAAGATGTCAATAAATTTATCATTAATTACTTTAACAAACTAAAAAAAATTCTCAAAAAAAATAAATAATAAATATTTTTTTGCTCGAAATAAAATCATCAAGGCACTCATTCTCACCCCATTAAAAATAATGTCGGACCGTCACAACAAATTAACCTTTCAAAAAGCTAAGCATATTCCCTATCATAAGAGATAGATTAGGTAAGATTGGTAAAGACATTCGTACTACTACATCGTTGTCTAACAGTTCGATAGGACTGTCTTCGCGTGTGCATTGCACTACACCAGTTTCTGATCAGATCAAGGTCAATGTTGACGGTGCTCTATTTAATGATGTTAGCCGTTTTGGGATGGGTTGCTTAGCCCTGAACCATGCTGGTCAAGTTCTCAAGGCCTTCACTACTAGCAGGAGGGGACTTGTTAGGCCAGAGATCGCAGAAATCATCGGGATCAAGGAAGTCTTAAGCTGGATCCAACGTCATAATTGGCAAAATGTTATGCTGGAAATTGATAGTCTGGTCTGTGTTCAGGCTATTCAGAGTGAGTTGCATATGGCGTCTGAGTTTGGTTTACTGGTTAATGATTGCAAAATTATTTTATCTTCTTTGAGTCATGTTGCTATTCAGTTTGTTGAACGATTTGTGAACAAAACCGCTCATTGTTTGGCGTGTAGCTCTTGTTTTTTCCCAAGTCGTACTTTTCAGAATTATCAATTAAGTCCTGAATTACGTAATATTGTACTCGGTTAATGAAAGTTTACTTTTATTCAAAAAATAATAAATAATAATAATAAATAAAAAAAAATAAATATTTATTTATTTAATTGTTTTCTTTTTAGAAAAACAAATAATTTCACTTATAAATACATAATCCTTTGGACGCCATTTTCGTCCAAACCAAGCTGCTTGAAAGGCATTAAACAGAGAAAGGCTTTCCTATTTATTATTTTTTTCTCTTTAAAGAAACTCTTCTCTTTCCCGCTTACTCTTATCGAATCCCCTAAATCTTCATCGCTCTGCCATTAAAGCCAGGCAAGTTTTTCTTTATATATTTATAGGTTTATGCGAGGTCTTTATCATTTATGTCTCCATACTCTTCCTTATACGTGATTTTTGTGACTCTGTAAGTTCAACCGATAAATGTGATTTCTTTGGTACCTTAATCGTTTTCTTCTTCTGCGTTTTCTGTATTTGCAATGTAATATGTTTGAGTATATGGGCTTAGTCTGTTTTTGAACCTTTACTATTTGGTTAAAAACCCTAGCCTTATATGATCACCGAATGGAAGTTGCAGATGAAGGTTTTGAAATTTTATTCTTTGGACTAGCTTTGCTCTCTTAGTAACAAAATTTCAAAGAATGTATTGTGTTATACATTTTTTTGGGGTATGCTGTATATGCTGAGTGGTAATATTATTTGTGCCATTTATATATTTATTTTTAGCTGGATTTTATTTTACTTTTTACACTGCAGTTTCTTCCAAACAGGAAGAAGAAAAATGATCTCTTTTACTGGAGTGATTGTGCAACTTTGTATTTTTTGTGCTAATAATCCAAAAATCTGATTTCACTAGTGTCTGGAAAAACGTGCTTCACAATATAAGGAGTAGAAATTGTTTTTTTTTTAGAAAATAAAAATAATAATAAATTTTGGGTATTTAACTTTACGAGTTAAATTTCTGATTCTTGTAATTTATATGAAAATTATCTGTAGCAGGGATGTTGTTATAATAATAATCTTTCCTTTTGGACTGTTGTGGTTAAAATTCGAGACTTTTGGCTTAGAGCTTCAGTGTTGTTGGTTCTGTTATAGAGTTTACATGTTTTCTCTTGTTTATTATATAGTTGCTTTCTTTTGAGGCTTGAGAAAGTAGTTATGTATTATAGTATCATGTCTTCTATTTGGTGCAATATGATTCTCATGAGCTAGCTAAACGTGTTATCTGTGTTACAACTTACAATAGTATTGATGTCTTTATATTGTGAAGATTCTTAGCATGTATTTTTTTTTTTTTTTTGATATTAGAGGCTGGAGCCAGATAAGAAAAAGATATTTTATGGCGGGCGACGCAGGAAGAGGTTTGGAATGCCAGAAGACTATGGATGGGAAGGAGAGTAATGGAAATGGTTTGAAAAAGGCCATACCTTCTTGCTGCTTAAAGGCTAAGGCTTCAGCCCCTGAACTTGAAGCAAAATGCCATTCCACAGTTGTCTCTGGGTGGTTCTCAGCTTCTAAATCTGGTTGTTATTATCTCTTTCATCATTAGTTGTTCTGATAGTTTGAATTTAACCTTGTTATTTTCTTATGCAATAAGTGCTATGTAATCATTTGATCGACTTGGTTAGCTAAATATGCTGCTATAACTGACCCTCCCACTTGGTTTGTTTCTTAGTTACAGACAAATCTGGTAAAGTTGTTTATTTCAACAATCCGATGTGGCCTGGTAAGAACTACTTATACAAGTTGTTGCATCCTCTCATTTGATCGATTCTATCAATTCCTTTTGACATTGTATTTTTTTACTAATGGAATTGAAATATTATAGCTAGAATATTTGTTGTATTTCTTTTTTCAAAAATCATAGTTCTTTTTTGATTATTTGATGTGGCTAGACACTTACATTTTTCCCTACTCCAAATGCACACTTTGCTTTCTTTTCTTTTTGTTTTCAACTTTCCACCTTGACTGGCTATCATGCATCTTGTTTGTGCGTTGCACAATACTTCTCATTCTTATTCTTTGTACCCTTTCTTAATATTTACTTGTTGAGCAGGAGAAGCTCATTCCCTGAAAGTAGAACGTGTTTTGTACAAGGGACAGTCAGAGTTTCAAGAGGTTCTGGTTTTTGAGGTTTGGCATTTTCAATCTGAAGTGTTACTATGTTTAGCTTAAGTTTCCTCTATTTCATTCTTCTTTTTAAGACCTTGTATTCTGATTATTGATTGTCAATTCCTTGTTATTCAGTCTTCAGCATATGGAAAAGTGCTAGTTCTTGATGGCATCATCCAGCTCACTGAGAAAGATGAATGTGCCTACCAGGAGATGATTGCGCATCTTCCCCTTTGTTCGATCTCCTCACCCAAAACTGTAATTACATCCATTCTAATGGTTTTAATTTTCTGCAAATTTCAATAATAGATTGGTATATGCTACAGCTCTGTTTTGGATTATTTTTGTTCCATATTGCTCTGTCATTTTGCATTACCTAATGGTTTCATGTTGGAATTAGGTATTCATGTGTCTCCATATAAGAAAAATACTATATCTATAATATGTGGTATGTTAAGTGCTGAAGTTTGTCCTTGGTTAATTTTTAAGATATTTGTTTTTTAAGATCAGCATTAGGACAACTTGCATGAGCGCTGAGAGTATTTTTTTCTTCTTCTTCTTCAGTCGATTCTAGTATGCTCCCATTAGTGTTTAATAAATTTCCTTGTATCATTATCTAGCAATTTAAGTTTCCCTTCATCTGAGGTTAATAGAGTCATTTTTATCTTCGGTTGAATTACCTCTGAAGGATTTAGGTTGGAAATGCTGCTTTAAATTTACTTTAATCATAGCTTTGGTGCCAACTCTTCCATTAGCAACGTTTTGTTCACCTATCCTGTTACAGATACCGAGTAAAATATATTTGGATATTTATTTACAACTCTAATATTTCTGAAGAAAGTTTGTTAGACTTAAAATAGCACTTGAGAAGTGTATCGATTAATGACTTCTCTGTTGCACTTGATAGAATGCCTTCCAATTTTTCAACTTTTCATATTTTGTTAAATGCTCTTAAATTACACTGTGCAGGTTCTTGTTGTTGGTGGTGGTGATGGTGGTGTTCTTAGGGAAATTTGTCGGCACAGTTCTGTCGAACACATTGATATATGTGAGATAGATAAGATGGTTATTGATGTGAGTAGTGATGCAAGTACATCCTACATGCATTAATTTGCTCCTGTCTATTGGAGTCCTCCCAACTAATAGTAATTATTCTGGTTTCTTCTTGGTTTAGGTCTCTAAGGAGTTTTTTCCAGAGCTAGCTGTTGGATTTGAGGACCCTCGTGTCCATCTTCATATTGATGATGGTATGATTAGCATAATACTTTGTTATGTAAACAATTTTTTTAAATTTTTTTTTCAATTAGGTAGGAAACAAAGTCGAATTTTATTTCTTTAACTTGTTTCTGATCGTTCATTAAAATACATGAATGATAAATACTTTGTTAGTTAAGCATTGGTAAACATGGACATGAAATTTGTTTAAATGATTACAGAGCTCTAATCTTTTTTTTTTACAATTGTGACAGCTGTTAAATTTTTGAGGGATGCACCTGAAGGGAGATATGATGCTATTATAGTGGATTCATCAGACCCTGTTGGTATGCTCTATTGTTCTGTACTATTTGTAATCTCCATTTCATTTGGCATTAACTTGAATGTTCTTTCTAAATTCATCAACTTATAACTTGGCCTAGATTGTCTTTTGTTATTACTCTACATTTACAAAAGGAAAGTAGAACACTGTCATAGCTTCTTGCAATGCTGTATAGTTTTAATTTCTTAAAGATAATGGAGTAGTTACTAAATGATTTGAGATCCCCTCTGTTTTAGGTCCTGCTCAAGAGCTTGTTGAGAAACCATTTTTTGAGACAATAGCTAAAGCATTAAGGCCTGGTGGTGTTCTCTGCAACATGGCGGAAAGTTTCTGGCTTCATACACATCTTATTCAAGACATGATTTCTGTTTGCCGGGACATGTTTAAAGGTTCAGTTCATTATGCATGGACAAGTGTTCCCACCTACCCAAGGTATCGCCTTTTATTATAATCTCCTCAATCTTCAGTCATCTCTGTAATTATCATTATTAATCTGTTATACTACTGTTGAGTAAAATAATTCAGGCATTCTTACCACTTGTTATGCAGTGGTGTCATAGGTTTTCTAATATGCTCGACCGAGGGGCCACCCGTTGATTTCAAGAATCCAGTCAATCCTATTGAAAAGCTAGAAGGAGCTGTCAAACATAAAAGAGAACTTAAGTTCTATAACTCAGAGGTGAGAAATCGTTACTCTTTATATCTTGTACCTTAGACGCTATAATTTTTCAATTTAGGGGCCGCCCGCCTGTTGATTTCAACGATAGATGACTGTTGAGTAAAACAAGGCTTTGTCTGTTTGATAGGTGCACAGAGCCGCGTTTGCCTTGCCAACGTTTGTGAAGAGGGAGGTGAGCTTACTTGGTGATAGTCCAACCCCGGCTCGGTGAATTGGTTTCACCGATTATTGAAATTAGAAGTGTGTATTGAATGTAGGTTAGTACACTATAAATGAAACTGTAGATGGGATGTTGAGCTACTTGTTGCCTATTATTGATATCTATTGTAAAATTATGGTTTGTGTCATTATGATTTGTAAGTGTGGATGTTATGCTTTATTTTCGTAACTTTCTATTCGGACATGATTTGGTCATTTATGAATAATAATTATGTAATATCCAGGAACTTAAAAAGGTCATTGTTTTCAAACCAATAAATTTGGATTGTAATGTTAAACAATTTTCTCTTTTGGAAAAACTGGACGTTTTGTTATCATGCACAACCAACCACACAATACTAATTTGTTAATTATTTCCTTAAAAAAATAATTTAACCTATATATGATTTAAACATTTAATAAAATCTTAATTAGTATGTATTAATAAAAATTTCGAAGGAAATAATTAATTAGGGTTTAGGGTTAATTATTTCCTTCAAATGATTTAAACATTTAATAAAATCTCTACATTAATTAAGACACGCAGTTGCCCCTCTCAATTTTCGCCTAACAACACCCCAAATGCCTTCTTTGAAGGGAACGCATCCATGCCTCAGAAATAGCATTCACAGCAAATCTCTTCGAAGCTCATCATTTTTTTTGGCCGTTAAAATTTTTTTCTGAACTATTGAGATTGTTAGATTTAAGGACTCTTGTTTAATTTTAGTAAAAAAATTCTAACATGGATGAAAGTTCAGGGGACATGATTTAATACATATCAAAGTCTGAGGGACATGATTTGGTAGATATAAAGTCTAGGAAGCATGGTTTAGTACATAAACAATCACTAAAACAGTAAAATTGAAAAAATTCTTAATTAGCCTATTATTATTATTATTATTATTATTATTGTTAATAATAGTATTACTATTACACTTCTCAATTTGGTTATTAGGAAAGCATGTAAAATGATGTTTATTACAAGTCTTGTGCCAACACTCCATCTCTGTTTGAACAGAAAAGAAGTACCAAAGTGATCTCAGAATCTACACAAATATAGGGATATGATTTTGTCCCGTTATTATACTTTCACGGTTTGTAATCCGGGATGTACGACATGTTGGGTTTTATGCCCTAAATAAAACTCATTTCAATATAATCAGATTTACTTATTAATATAGATCAGAAATAACATTTAATGTTGCATGGTTCACATGATTTATTTCATGATTATACGTACATAATGTATAAATTCATCTGAAACCCTTTTCACATACTTGATCCTGTTTATTGTGCTGTCAACACATTGGAAAGTAAACATGACTATGTGAATAAAGTTTCCTAGATTTATCAGACACAGGGTTTTACTGATATGATAATCTACAACAGAGTTTACTTGCATTTGGAGAAGTGCTATGTTCTTTCCAGAGCATTGGTTAAAGTAAAGCTCAGGTTGGATGCATGGAGTATGCATCGGAAGGGACCGATATTGAACTTTGACTTAGATTTATTAAACTTACCGTAATATCTATTCAAGTCAATATCGCCTAGTTGATCCTAGATCAAATGATCTTAATCCTGATATGATTAGGCTCAATCTTGAAAGGCTATTCGTGTTCTTTGATTTGTTAGTTAAGCCTACTTTTAGGTCAGGGTGATACGTACATTTTGGGAACACGGTAGTGCAATTGAGTGGGAGCGCTATCATAAACATGGAATCTATAGCTTCTATCTGGCGAATAGTAAGCAAAGGATGATCTCCTTCGAGCTTGACCAAACGAACATAAATGGTGGAGTACTCATTTCACATAAGCTGAAATATCATTTATACGGGGTCAAGTGTTTTAAGGAATAAATACATTGTAGGGTGTAACGGTAATCTAATCCCTTTACAGTGTAGATCATTCATATAGAGGATCATTGATCACATTAGGATTATAACAATGGATAACTAATGATGTGTCTATATGGTGGAACATATAGAGCATTCTATATACTGAGAGTGCAATTCTAAGTTCTATGCGTGGATTCAACGAAGAATTAATAAGTTAGTGAATTTTAGTGCTAAATTCTTGATCTACTTATTGGAAGCTCGGTTATATAGACCCATGGTCCCCCCACTAGTTGAGATAATATTGCTTGTAAGACTCATGTAATTGGTTTTGATTAATCAATTATAATTCTCAAATTAGACTATGTCTATTTGTGAATTTTTCACTAAGTAAGGGCGAAATTGTAAAGAAAGAGTTTATAGGGGCATATTTGTTAATTATGATACTTTGTATGGTTCAATTAATAAATATGATAAATGACAATATTATTTAATAATTATTTATAGTTATTAAATAGTTAGAATTGGCATTTAAATGGTTGAATTAGGAAATTGGCATTTTTGAGAAAATCAGATACAAAAGGTGTTAAAATTGCAAAATTGCAAAAAGCAAGGCCCAATCCACTTGTATAGGGCCAGCCACTTTTGTAGGAAATTTAAACTGATTTTTTTATTATTTTAATGCCAAATAATTCAAACCTAACCCTAGTGGAATGCTATAAATAGATAGTGAAGGCTTCAGGAAATTTACACTTAAATTTTCTATTTTTCCTTCAGAGAAAAACCTGAGCCTTCTCTCTCCCTATCTTTAGCTGTCACTTCTTCTCTTCCCTCTTGAGAATTTCGAAATCCTTAGTGATTACAGTAGTGCCCACACACATCAAGTGATACCTCAATCATAGTGAGGAAGATCGTGAAGAAAGATCATCAACAAAGGAGTTTCAGCATCAAAGATTCAGAGAAAGAGATCCAGGTTCAGATATTGATAATGCTCGCTACGTAAAGGAATCAAGGGCTAGATATCTGAACGGAAGGAGTCATTATATTCCGCTGCACCCAATGTAAGGTTTCTTAAACTTTATATGTGTTTATTTCATCGTTTTAGAAAGTTCATATTTAGGATGTTAATAAACATACTTGTGAGTAGATCTAAGATCCTGGTAAAATAATTTCCAACAACTGGTATCAGAGCCATGGTAATTGATTTACTTGCAAGAAATTTGGACTTTAAAACGATTGTTTGTATGTTCTTTGGATGGTATCATGTTGTATTGAGTGTTATTTGATGATTGATTGATGATTGTGAAATTTTCGTGAAAAATAATTGTTATTTCGTTTCTGGAATTATTTTTATTGGATAGTATGGAAAAAATTAAGCAAGTTAGCCTTTTACAGAACTCAATTTGGATTTTATTTGAATTAGTTATGATTTTTTGAAGATTTGACAAAATCGAGGCTGTGCTGATAGTTTTCTGCGATCGCAGAACTGTCCGTACAGTTTCGAATTTTTCCTATTTTCTTCAATTTTTCATACTTTTTCATGGAATTAGCTTCCAATTTTTTGTATGGTTTTGTATATACACTATTACTATTCCTAATTCAATTCTAATTATCATTTTGAATTAATTTAAATTTTTTTTTTAATTTAATTCAAGATATTAGTGTAATTTGAATTTGAATAGAATTAGTATTTATCTTTTTGCTTAAAAATATATCTTATTTTTAAATTTGATTATATTTTTTTTTAAATTTAAGGTCAGATATTTTAAGATATTTATAATATCTTTTAAGATATTTATAATATCTTTTAAGATATTTTAAAAAATATCTTATCTTTTAAGATATTTTAAAAATATCTTATCTTTTAAGATTTTTTAATTAAATCTTTTTAGATATTTTGACCTTATTTAAATTTAAAATAAGATATTTATAATCATGTAATTTTAAATAGATGTAAGATATTTTGCTAATTTTTTTTTAAATTTTGTTATTTTATTTATTTAAATTACATTTAAAATTTGAAAAAGATATTTATTTATCTTTTCTAATTTTTTATTTAATTTTTATTTATAAAATAATATTTAAAATTTAAAAGTAGTTAGCAAATTTTTGAAATGATATTTAGGTTGGTTGAAACCTAATTTTTCAAAATTGTAGGTTTAATTTTAAATTTAAATATTTAATTAATTTTCGAAATTTTTTTTAAATTTTTTTTTTTCGAAAATCTTTTTTAATAATATTTCGAAATTAATTATTTAATTTAAAATTAAATAAATCCTACATCCAACTATCCAGCTAACCCTGTTGCAGGAGTATGTGTTTTAGCTTGTTTGTAAGTTTTTAAAACCTATTATTACTTGATTGCAAATAGCCATGGTTACCTTTTGCCAGATCTAATGATCTGATGGCTCCCTTGGTCAAGATAATAATTTGTAACAGTATATTTACAATCTTCTTTCATCTGTATGACCTAGCAACGTGATAGGACCCATCCAAAGTGTGCCTGTGTGAGCCTATGTGTTTAATTTTATTATAGATGCATATAGGTTAATGTTGCTAAAATAAATTATCATAGTTATTGATAGAATTTATTTAGGCCCATTTAGTTTTTGGGCCTATTCAATTAATAACAGTTGTTCTTATTAAGGTTAAATTCCTCTCTTTTGGGCCTTGTGTGAGAGTTGGGAGCCATAGAAGTGGGTACGACATACTGAACCCAGCACCCCCTCACACAAACCACCCCAATTGTGAAGGCCCATTTGCCTAATTTGAATGACTGTACTAGGTTAATTACACTAGTTTAACCTAATTAAAAATTGATTAGCAACATAATTAATTTCATTTATTTTGAAATTAATTTAAGAAAAATATAGTTTAAAGAATTATTTTTTATTCTAAGCTAAACTATATGTATTTTCTTGTATTTAATTAAATATAGAATTATAACCATCTAGATTCTTTCTGGAACTTAATTTAAATTTTTCATTAAATATTCTTATTTAAGTTGATATTTAGTTATCTACAACTAACCAACTTAAATGCAATATCTTTTGAATTCAAAATTTCAAAATTAAGTTGAGGAATTTTAGGCATTGGTTATTAAGATTCTTTAGATATTTTTTAAGTTAATATCTTTTCGAATATTAACTTAAAATGGAATATTTTCAAATTAAGTGGTTACAACTTAATTTTTGATATTTAATTAAATTTAAATTTAAAAAAATATTTAAGTTCTAGATTTTTTCTAATACAACTTAAATTAGATATTTTTTCAAATTTTGTGGAAAAGATACTTAGTCAAATAAGATATTTTCTAGATAGTTATTTCTAGACTACTTATTATTTCTAATATTAAATAGGAAAATATTATAAATTGTGAAATTAATTATTTAATTAATTTTGGTACAATTTATTTTAAGTATATTTTTCCTAGTATTAAACTAGAGATTAATAATTAAGCCTTCTCTAAACTTAATTATTTATTTCTTGAATTTAATACATTTAATTAATTTGAAAATTAAATATCTAAGTTGATTTTTATCATCATACTTAAATATTTCTTTTTCATGACATTTAATTAAATAGAAAATTATTTTTAGTTGAAATTTATTTTTTTCAACTAAATTTAAATAATTTTCAAAATATTTTTTTTATTTTATTAATCAAATTTCGAAATTGCATTTCTTAAATGCTGGAATTTCGAATTTTATTTAAAAAATAGATTAAGTTGTAAATTAATTATTTTAATTAATTCTTGGATCAACTTAAATCAATGATTTTTTCATTTATTGATTAATTTAAAATAAATTGAATTAAAGTATATTATTAGAAATTGAATTAATTAGTCAAAGAAAAATCTAGATAGATGATATTTTTGCTTGAAGTATTTTTCTAGTGTATTTAATTAAATAGAAAATTAATATTTAAGTTGATTTTCATCATCATACTTAAATATTTGAAATTTTTCTTATATATTTAATTAAATAGGAAAATTATATTTTTTGTTGTAAATTAATTTTATTAATTAATTTTGGGCCAACATTAAATTAGAATAATTTTTCCAGGATTTATTTTTTATTTTAATATGCATTTTTCGAAAATTGTATTCTTAAATACTTTAATTTTTCGAAATGCAATATATATTTATAGAAAATTAAATTTGAGTTGTAAATTAATTTAAATTAATTTTGTAACAACTTAAATTGAATATTTTTCTAAATATTTATTGGAAATTATTACTAAGATGGAAATAATTCATATTATTTTCATATCCATCTAAGTAAAATTTATAAATATTAAATTAAAATTTGTATTTAGAATTTTTCATTCTAAATTGGAAATTTTAAATAAATATATATTTAAAATAAATAGATTAAATAAAGAGAATCAAAGAAAATACAACTCACTTTAAATAATGAGCTTGATTATTATTAACATATTCGATCTCCATTGTTGGTCTTACAAAAGTTAAATGTTTTCAATATAACCTCGAGACGCTAGACTTCGTCCCCCTATGGATGGTTATTCGTTGAACGCATTTAACACCGTAAGATTTCATTTGATAAGTGTTTTGTAAGTTTTCGTCTCTATTAGACTCTCCCCTACGGTGACTACTTAGAGATAAACTTATGAAACATGAAACAATGGTGGAAGCTCATAAAATGAGAATAACCTTGACTCTCGCCTACCGGGACAACGTTGGATTCTTATTTTGATCGAATAAAAGGTTGCTAGAATGGTTTCTATTTTAGAAGAGCTGACAACTCTATTCAATAAATGATGCTTTGACTCTCGCCTACCGGGACACTGTATCAGTTTGTTGAAAACCTTGGAAATTATTTAGGATTGTATGTTTTAGTATTTTCACTAGTCATTCCTACTTGCTATATGCTTATAATTTCTGAATTGTGTATGAATTATATTGAACCTTGTTATTTTCTGTTATTAAGTTGTAGTTTAATTTCGAATCTTCATTGTTGGTCTAACTTGGCTTGTTTATCTAATGAGATAAATCCCTAGTGGATTTTCACCATTAGACATACATAATAGTGTTAGATTTCGAAAGATAAATATTGTACATGCGACATCTAGCTGTTCATCAATTGATGACACCTTAGACTAGTATTTTTACGATATGAAACAAGAAGATTATATAAATAAGATTACTTTGACTTTCGCTAATCGAAGCATCGTTGGATTCTTATTTATAAACGAAATTATCCTAATTCCTCTTAGCTTATTCATTTTGAATTAGCTTCAAAACATATCATTGGATGAATGGTCTATAAATCATTTCATGTCATTCTATATTTTCTCTTAAGAAATTAAATGACGCTTATGATTATAATCCCGAAATTCTATTCCCAATTGATATAAATCCTCAATCTTAGAAATCTCCTACTTGTATGGGCAAATCAGACTTAGAGTTATATTAGTAGTGCTGGTCCAAGATAGAATTACTCATTATATTTGGTATAAATTTAAGTCTTTGACTTTAATTTTAGATTCCAAATAGAAATTTTCTTATATTTCTAATTCCAGAATACAATACAGGATTACACTTTCTCAAGTGTTTATATCCATCTTCTATTAATGGATTAAAACTGTATGGAATATGAGTTAGGTATTCTGTGACCAGGATCCACTTGCAGTATTCTAAGAACTCTTTGATGTAACTAAACCTATGTCATCAATAGACACTACCACATTTTTTTTAATCTATGGCATTTGTATCTTGTTCATAATGGATTTGACAAGATCAATCTCTACAAAGAGTTAATATGCCTATATCCACTGAAAGTAGTTCATCTCATTCGCAGATGGATGTACATTCAGGGGTGGATATGAGTTTTTCGTTGTATTCTTCAAACGATAACTCTAGATTATACCTTTTAGCAAGAAATTTGAAATGTTTGAAATTAATTTCTAGCAATGGTTAAAACCATTAAGGTATGTGGTTAAAGATCTTGCGAACTGATAGGGGTGGAGAAATAGTTAGTAGATATGCAGTTCAAAGATCATTAAATTGATTTTTGAATTATATCCAAACTTACCTCCCCAGAAATTTCGAGTTGCATGTTGATGATTAGTTACTAGTCGTTGCCTAATTCCTTCTATGGTAATACAATTTCAGAATGATGTAATGATTGTATACTTAATGTAAATCATTACTAGATTCATGGATGACCTAATCAAAATCTTAAGAAATGCTAGAACTGTTAACCATGGTTTGTTAGCTATTCTAAGTGATTAGGGGTGGACCATCCCATAGTCAATAGATAAGAAAGTGTTTGTTCAAACAAATACTACTTTTCTAAGATAATGACTAAGTCTGAAAACAAGTAGCAAATAAAAGAGATATTTAATTCTTGATTACGTAAGTGTTCTATCATCTTATTTAACATACGATGATCCCACTGCCTCTGTTGTCTTGTCACAACCAAAGAGTTTCTTCGACATAATTCACGGTACCTCGTCGTAGTGGGAGAGTTTCTAGGAACTCACCTTCTTATGACTTGGGAGACACTAGTGATTAAAATCCATTGTGAGTTTAAACAAGTAATGGATTGTCAAGATAAGAAACTAAGAAGAAAGCCAATAGAACTATGGTTTAATCCATTCACATGGAATAACCTAAAGTTTTCTACTACAAGGACATAAAAGGAAATTTTCGTTTATAAGTCTATTCAATAGACTTAACAAAACTTCCTGTTCCTAGCATTATAGGTTTGAGTTTATCTAAACCTATGGCTTATGGTATACCTAGTAATTACTTACTCTAATGCAAGCAACTTACTTTAGTAAGATGCTGAAGCATTTTCTTTCTAATGGCAATCTATAGAAGCTTCACAACTTCTTAGGTATAGATTTTATTTATCTAAGGAAAAGTCTTGACTATTCCAGAAAAGATAAAGCCATGAAAGAATTTCTTACATCAACAGTGAGAGGTCTTAGATATGCTTTTGTATGCCTTAGACCAGACACTCCATTGAGTGGGAGTAATGAGTAGGTATCAGATTAATCCAGGAGAAGAACATTGGAAGACAATCAAGTAAATCCTAAGATAAAGAAGAGGAACTATATGTTAGTCTATAAGGGTGTGTTTAAAACTCTTAGACTACACCATATCAGATTTTGAAATTTGCCTATGTGCTAGTAAATATTTCTGATAAGATGGTGATTACTCTGGGGGTGGAATAGTGATTTTGGAGAAGTGTAAAAACCTATCTGAAGTCTCTAGGTCTACCAGAGAGGGACTGAATGTTAAGGTTGCAGGAAAGGTACTTATTCAGTCTAAGGAAAGTTCTATACATTTTTGGCATCATTCCAAATTGCCTTAAACTATTAGTGTTAATTTCCTGATTAACCAAAAGTAGTTGCCAAAGATATAGAATCCAGTATCCCAAGAGAGTAGACATATAGAGAGGAATTTCACATTATCAATGATTTTGTGATTAAGGAAGAGTAATAGTGGAGAAAAGGTTGTGGTTAATTCAACCTTTCAGATCCTATTACGAGGAGTTTACTACTACTACACTTGATTTGTATATCAAGGTGTTGAGATTATTTGAAACGCACTTTTTTGTTTTATATTAGTGCAAGTGGGAGTTTGTTGGGTTTTATGCCCTAAATAAAACTCATTTCAATATAATCGTATTTACTTATTAATATAGATCGTAAATAACATTTAATGTTGCATGGTTCACATGATTTATTTCATGATTATACGTACATAATGTATAAATTCATTCGAAACCCTTTTCACATACTTGATCCCGTTTATTGTCTTGTCAACACATTGGAAAGTAAACATGACTATGTGAATAAAGTTTCCTAGATTTATCAGACACAGGGTTTTACTGATATGATAATCTACAACAGAGTTTACTTGCATTTGGAGAAGTGCTATGTTCTTTCCAGAGCATTGGTTAAAGTAAAGCTCAGGTTGGATGCATGGAGTATGCATCGGAAGGGGCCGATATTGAACTTTGACTTAGATTTATTAAACTTACCGTAATATCTATTCAAGTCAATATCGCCTAGTTGATCCTAGATCAAATGATCTTAATCCTGATATGATTAGGCTCAATCTTGAAAGGCTATTCGTGTTCTTTGATTTGTTAGTTAAGCCTACTTTTAGGTCAGGGTGATACGTACATTTTGGGAACACGGTAGTGCAATTGAGTGGGAGCGCTATCATAAACATGGAATCTATAGCTTCTATCTGGCGAATAGTAAGCAAAGGATGATCTCCTTCGAGCTTGACCAAACGAACATAAATGGTGGAGTACTCATTTCACATAAGCTGAAATATCATTTATACGGGGTCAAGTGTTTTAAGGAATAAATACATTGTAGGGTGTAACGGTAATCTAATCCCTTTACAAAGGTAGATCATTCATATAGAGGATCATTGATCACATTAGGATTATAACAATGGATAACTAATGATGTGTCTATATGGTGGAACATATAGAGCATTCTATATACTGAGAGTGCAATTCTAAGTTCTATGCGTGGATTCAACGAAGAATTAATAAGTTAGTGAATTTTAGTGCTAAATTCTTGATCTACTTATTGGAAGCTCGGTTATATAGACCCATGGTCCCCCCACTAGTTGAGATAATATTGCTTGTAAGACTCATGTAATTGGTTTTGATTAATCAATTATAATTCTCAAATTAGACTATGTCTATTTGTGAATTTTTCACTAAGTAAGGGCGAAATTGTAAAGAAAGAGTTTATAGGGGCATATTTGTTAATTATGATACTTTGTATGGTTCAATTAATAAATATGATAAATGACAATATTATTTAATAATTATTTATAGTTATTAAATAGTTAGAATTGGCATTTAAATGGTTGAATTAGGAAATTGGCATTTTTGAGAAAATCAGATACAAAAGGTGTTAAAATTGCAAAATTGCAAAAAGCAAGGCCCAATCCACTTGTATAGGGCCAGCCACTTTTGTAGGAAATTTAAACTGATTTTTTTATTATTTTAATGCCAAATAATTCAAACCTAACCCTAGTGGAATGCTATAAATAGATAGTGAAGGCTTCAGGAAATTTACACTTAAATTTTCTATTTTTCCTTCAGAGAAAAACCTGAGCCTTCTCTCTCCCTATCTTTAGCTGTCACTTCTTCTCTTCCCTCTTGAGAATTTCGAAATCCTTAGTGATTACAGTAGTGCCCACACACATCAAGTGATACCTCAATCATAGTGAGGAAGATCGTGAAGAAAGATCATCAACAAAGGAGTTTCAGCATCAAAGATTCAGAGAAAGAGATCCAGGTTCAGATATTGATAATGCTCTGCTACAGAAAGGAATCAAGGGCTAGATATCTGAACGGAAGGAGTCATTATATTCCGCTGCACCCAATGTAAGGTTTCTTAAACTTTATATGTGTTTATTTCATCGTTTTAGAAAGTTCATATTTAGGATGTTAATAAACATACTTGTGAGTAGATCTAAGATCCTGGTAAAATAATTTCCAACACGACAGCCGTCAGATAAGGGAGTTATTTAATCTGACGGCTAAGATTGATCTAGGGGTAGTTAGGATTAAAAAGTAGAAACGTACCCTGAGACCCATTTAATGTACCGCGGAATACATTCCGTGAAAGTACATCACAGGACAAAATCATATCCCCACAAATATATATATTATTAATAGTTAAATGAATAACTGTTATATATACATAAATGAATTTAAATTTTGTAAGTATACTTACATAAGTGGCATTAATGTAGATTGTAGAGAAACAAATTGAAGCCTCCTCTAATCCATAAAGGAGTAGTAATGGCATCACGAGTCTTCTTAAGCTGTTCATATGATAAGTAGGTTTGAAGAGTTCTTGGTATGTATTGTAAGATTAGAATCGTTTGACATGGTGGTCAGTTTCAGTTTTTGAAATAAAAAAAATAGTTTAACCAAAAAATTGTCAAAACCGCCTAAAATCGCCAAACCGAAAACCGCCAAAAACCGCACGGTCGGTTTTATATGGTTATAATTTCTAGACGGTCGGTTATAAAATTGTAAAAACCGACCATAACCGACCGATTTTCACCCCTAGTTCTATTTCAAAACCAATTAGCAATGAGTGGAGTAGCCCATATTCTTATATATGGCTTAATATTCTTACATTTTATCCATATTGGACAATATTGTCCAATAGCCACCTTCGGCCATAAATTTCAAACACCCAAACATAGAAGTTATTTTACAAAAAAAAAAAATCCGAAAATAAAGTGACATTATAAATTAATTAATGTCCATTTCTATCAATTACCCCTTGTGTAAAATTCATATGATCAATTATACAAAGTTAATAATTAGATAAATATTGTTTGAACATTAAATAGATTAAAATACTTAACAATAATAAATAAGCATAAAAACTGCCTGTGGGACTGAAAGAACAACTGGAAGATCAATCAAAATATATGACCACTTAATCTTTGTAGCTCTTTCCAAAACATATTTGAGAAACCCTTTTCCATTGAAATCCAAATACCCCTTAGGCACAAACCCAACAAGAAGTTGAAAAGTAATATGAAAAATGAAAAAAGAAATCTGTAATGGATCTGAAAGCAGGAGCTATAATCTTCAAATTTGAGTCCATTTTGAGGCACTTTTAATCCTCATCCAGAGTTGTAATGTACAAAAACAGAGGATCTGTTAACACTGCAATCACCCATGAACCTAAAAATACCTTATTCAACATTGGAAGGTAAGGCCCATGTGGATCAAGAATTTCTCCAGTTCTTAATCTTATTCTTGTTCTTGGCTTCATGCAAATTTGCTTATTAAGATGATCATGGTTAAAAATCCCATCCAACTTACTGAAAAAAAATAATAAAAAAAAATTAACACAGCATTTGTTATTATGACTAAATTTGATAAATGAGTTGCTAAATGGACACAAATTTATAGCATAGAGTTCAATTATAATTTTAATCACCAAAAAAAGAAGGAAAGAATATGTAGGAAATATGATAAGAAACTAACTCAACTTCAACTTGAATTGCCTCTAATTCTGTGCTCTCACTGTGGTTCATAACTTAAAAGTTTAAATTAGAATGTGTCTCTTTAACAAAACTCATAATTTTCAAATGAAGAACTGGAAAAAATAAAAATAAATAGGGGCATATTTTTCAGAAAGAGGGTTTATTTTTCAGTTTGATAATGTGAAACAATTAGATATCTTCATATATGGCACAAAACATGGTCCCAATTATGAAGACTTGGAATTAGGCTGCCCCAGCTTCTAATCATTGATATATAGTTTATAATTTCCAAATATGAAAATGCACTTTTTTAAAAAATAAAAATTAAATTAACAATTATTAAATTGATTTAAATTCTAACTGATGCAGTTTTTAAAAGGGCTTTTTTCATAAATGTACAACAAAAACAAAATAATTACAAAAAATGTGCAAAAAAAAAAAATTATTTTAAAAATTTATACATTTTGAAAACTTATTACATGAAACCATACATTTTTAATATGTTTATTAAACCTCAAAATAAACAATTTCGTAAAATTAATTAAACAGTTTTATAAAAATAAACAAGTTAAATATTTTTTTATTAAAAGATAAATGTTTATTATCTATTTTAGTATGAATTATTATAATTTAATAAGATTTTTTTAATAAAATACAATATCAAAATTATAAACATTAATGTATATAAATATAAATCAATACTTAAAATTACTAAAAATAAACATGACATGTAGAGTGATATAATAAACATATGTGAATATTATTATTTTGTTTATTAAAGTAGTATGTTTAATAAATAGAAAACAAAATAAACATATATATACAAAGTATTTTATATTATTAGTATGTTTATTATAATTGTAAACATAAAAATAGACATAGTCAATTTATACTATACTAAAATAAGTATATTTTCTTTCTATTGTTTCTATATATTGATTATTTTCTAATGAGTTAGTGAACGAGTTTTTTATTGAAGTATAATTCTTACATTAAAAAATAAATAAACAAACATAACTTTATAAATACCAAAAATTATTTAATTAAAAAAAATAAACACGACACAATTAATAAACAAAGAAAAAGATAAAGATAAACAATTTTTTATATATATATATATAATTTATTTTCTAAAAAATTACTAAAAAAATAAACATAACACACGTAGAGTGATATAATAAACTTATGTGAATATTATTATTTTGTTTATTAAATTAGTATGTTTAATTAATAGAAAATAAAATAAATACATATATAAAATATTTTATATTATTAGTATGTTTATTATAATTGTAAACATAAAAATAAACATAGCCAATAAACACATATATAACATGTTTTATATTATTAGTATGTTTATTATAATTCTAAACATAAAAATAAACATAACCAATATTACCATATATATACTAATCAATAATTATTACCATATATATATTATAATAAAAATTGAAAAAAAGTTTTTAATTATATATAAAAGTATATGAGAAAATGATAATAAGTTTTTTTGCACATATTTTGTAATTAATTAAAATAATGTATACAAAATTGTAAAATGCCCTTTTTAAAATGAATTCATCGTTAAAAGGTATTAGAAAAGATAGTTGGTCATTGCTTTCAAACATGTTTGACATAATAACTGTTATGATCGATCACACCTGTAACAATCAAGATCGAGCGCTCAAAGACTAGGGCACGTGAGCAACAGCAACAACAAGAATGCTGCAGCAATGAATCAACAAACTGGTAACAAGCAGTAATGAACCAGTAAAGAACAAATTGAATGAACTGTGTTGTTTATTAATCTTGGAGAATTTAGAGAGAGAGAGAGAGAGAGAGAGAGAGAGAGAGAGAGATGTGCAAGGCTAATCACTATATAAAAAATTTAACTCCAACTATTTATACAACTCGAACCAATAGAAAAGAATACAAAAAAATAAAAATAAAAATAACTAATTGACAGTTAACCGAATTAACAGTCAAGACAAAACAACTAACTCCTAATTTTGCACGTGTGCACTTGTATTAGCATGAGATAGATCATATTACAACAAATCCTCCTTGATCTATTTCATGTCAATCATGTGAATCAACAGATTGTTGAGACACCAAGTAGCTCGAGAGGGAGAGTTAGTCACATCCTGTTAGGGATGTAATCAACAGGATTGTGATTGGTGTGAATTTTATGAACTTAGACTTCCTTGCTTGAGATTACATCCCTAATGAAGTGCATCTTGATGTCTATATGCTTGGACCTCTCATGAAACATAGGGTTCTTCATTAGGTGAAGAGCACTCTGGTTATCACAAAATACTGTGATATTTTCTGTCTTGAACCCCATCTTCTTTGCTAGACCTTTTAGCCATACAACTTCTTTGATTTCCTCATTAGTTTCCATGTATTTAGCTTCTGTTGAGGATAATGCTACAACCTTTTGTAGGTTTGCCTTCCAACTCACACATCCTCCTTGCATTGTGAATACATAACTTGTAATGGATCTTCTTGTGTCTATTCAACCTGCATAGTCTGAGTCAACATAGCCTGAGACATCGACTTCTATTTTATAGCTTTTGTTGTAGGTGAGGCCTATATCAAAAGTGTCTTTGATGTATCTCATAATCCACTTAAGAGCATCCCAATGCTTCTCTCCAGGGTCTACAATGAATCTGCTAACAATGCTCATTGCATATGCTATGTCTATCCTTGTACAGACCATAACATACATCAAACTTCCAACCCCACTAGCATAGGGAACTGAGTCCATTAGCTCTTTATCTTGTTCTGTTTTGGGTGCTTGATCCTTAAACAGTTTGAAGTGTGAAGCTAAGGGAGTTGACACAGGTTTTGAGCTGTCCATCTTGAACTTCTGTAGTACCTTTCTAAGGTAGTTTCCTTGTGTCAAGGTCAGAAACTTAGATGTATTTCTTCTTATTTTAATTCCTAGGATTTCTTGGCTTTACCTAGATCTTTCATCTCAAATTTTGTGTTTAGAAGAGCCTTCATTTCTCCAATTCACTCTTGCTTTTCCCTATCAACAGGATGTCATCAACATAGAAGAGAAGAAAGAGTGTACCATTGAAGTATACACAGGGATCATAGGCACTTTTGGTGAAGCCACTTCTCAACATGAAGTCATCGAATCTGAGATTCCATTGCCTAGGAGCTTGTTTCAATCCATATAAAGATTTCTGCAGTAAGCATGCCTTGTATCTATCTTCATCAAAACCTTCTGGCATCTTCATGTAAATGATCTCATTTAGTTTTCCATGGAGAAAGACAATCTTCACATCCATTTGCTTAATTTCTAGATCCTCAGAGGCTGCCTTGGCCGTATTGCTCTAACTGAGACCTGATTAACAACAGGTGAGAAGATTTCATTGAAATCGACACCTTCTCTTTGAGTGAACCCTTTGGCCATAAGTCTGACCTTGTATCTCTTGCTATCAACACTTGATAGCCCCTCCTTTTCTCTGAAGATCCATTTACAACTGATCAATTTGCACCCTTCTGGTTTTCTCACAATAGTCCATGTTTCATTCTTCAACAGAGATTGTTTTTCTTCATTAATAGCATGCAGTCACTTGTCTCTGTTCTTGCAATTGATGGCTTCTTCATAAGTGGCTGGTTCAGAATTCTCAATCTCACTTGTAATGGTCAAGGCATAAGCTATGTAATTTGCAAAACCAAATCTAGCTGGTGCCTTTGATTTTCTTCTGATCCTATCTCTGGCAAGTTGATAGGTGTCAAGAGAGTCATCTTGGGTCTAATCTGTTTCTTCTACAAGCTCTTGTTCAGCATTCTCACTTGTCTTTACTTTTGATCTGACTTCAACTTGTACCTGTCTAGCCTCAATTCTGATCTCTGCTTTGTTTTTTAGTTTCATGGCCATTACCTTCTCATTGTAAACCACATCCCTGCTCATTATGCCTTTCTTGAAACCTTCTTCTAGACACCACATCTTGTATCCTTTAACTCCATCAGGATACCCTAGAAACATGTACTTGATTGCTCTAGGCTGTAATTTCTCCTATTTGACATGCACATATCCAATGCATCCAAACACTCTCAAATTTTCTAGATGGTGATTAAAATAAATTGAATTATTTCCATTTTAGTAGTAATTTTCAAATAAATATTAAGAAAATATTAATTTAAGTTGTATTAATTTAAATTAATTTGCAACTCAAATTTAAATTTTCATGAGAATATATTTATTGTATTTTGAAAAAGAAAGTATAATATTTAAAACCAATTGCAGTAGATGGACTTCTGTTCACCAAATAGCAAGTTATTTTAACAGCTTCTCTCCAAAACCTTCTTTCCAAACTAGCACCCTTCAACATGCATCTAACCCTTTCAGCAAGTTTTTTGTTCATCCTCTCAGCCAAGCCATTTTGCTATGAAGTCCTTGGTGCAGATTTGTGTCTCCCGATCCCAACTTCTCTGTAGTAGTTTGAAAATTGTGTGGAGCAAAATTCCAAGCCATTGTCTGTCCTTAGTTTCTTAACTTTCTTACCAGATTGGTTTTCAACTAGAATTTTCCAATCCTTGAAAGTTTTGAAAGCTTCATCTTTGGTTTTGAGTAAGTGCCTCTAAGCCTTTCTTGAGTAATCATCCATAATACTCAGAAAGTAATTTGATCCTCCCAAACTTGACACTTTTGAGGGACCCCACAAATCTGAATGTATGTACCCAAGTGGATCTTTGGTGGTGTGTTTGCCAATGCTGAATTTTTGTCTGCGCATTTTCCATACACACATTCTTCACAAAAATCAAGCTTACCACCAAGTTTTCCCTTAAGAATTCCTTGTTCTTCTAACTCCAACAGACCCCTTCGGCTCA
Organism: Cannabis sativa; assembly: GCF_029168945.1. Classification (NCBI taxonomy): domain Eukaryota; kingdom Viridiplantae; phylum Streptophyta; class Magnoliopsida; order Rosales; family Cannabaceae; genus Cannabis; species Cannabis sativa. The sequence continues at coordinate 5,221,683 of NC_083605.1, forward strand.
CATGACCAAGCCTTAGGTGCCACAATTTAGTTTGGTCAAGATCATGGTTTGATGAAACAGTGTTGACACAATAAAAAATAGTTTCACCAATCATAATATAGAGACCATTTCTAAATTCTCCTTCGATAACCATTTTAGAATTCTTTAAGACATTGAGAAACTTGTCATCAATTTTAACCTTACAACCTATTTTAGTCAGTATACCAATAGATAATAAGTTTCTTTTAAGGTCTGGTACATTCCTGACATTCTGAATCTTCATCTTGACTCTATCATGCATTTTGAGCACAATTGAACCGATACCATGGATTTGACAGGCCTTGTTGTCACCAAGAAATATTGTCCCCCCTTTTCTTTCTTCAAGATCATTGAATAGTTCTTTGATTGGACACATATGAAATGATCATCCAGAATCAAGAACCCATTCATGACTAGAATCTGCATTTGAGGCCACTAACACATCTGCAGATTCATAGCCATCTGCTACAACACTAGCTTTTCCTTTCTCCCTGTTCTTCTTACTGTCTTTCTTAAGTTTGGCTTTCAGAGCCAAGCATTCATCTCGAAAATGACCTTCTTTTTTACAGTAAAAACACTTCTTGTTTGTAGTTTCCCTTGAGTCATCCTTTGACTTTGGTTTCTGTTTTCCCATGTAGCCTCCTTTCTAGTTCTTGAAATCTTTCTTTTGTGTCTTTCTTCTAGCAAACAAACCTTCTCCATTGTCACCTTGATTGTCCTCAGTTTTCTTCTAATTTTCCTTAAAATTCAGAGCAGTCTTGACTTCAAACATTGTAAGAGTTTCTTTGCCATAGAGCATTGTATCAACAAAATGCTCATAGGATCTTGGCAAAGAACTCAACAGTATAATTGTCAGATCCTCTACATTTGATTTCACTCCAATGTTGCTAAGATCGAGAGTGATTTTGTTGAATTCATCTAAGTGATTCCTCAAATCTTTCCCTTCATCCATTCTAAGAGTGTACATTCTCTTTTTCAAATAAAGCTTATTGGATAGGGACTTCTTCATGTATATGGAACTGAGTTTTTTCCATAAACCTAAAGCCTTGTCTTCACTAGATACCTCTCTTAGGACTTCATCACCTAAACTGAGAAGAATGGCACTATGTGCCTTGGTTTCCATCTCCTTCTTCTTCTTCTCATCTTTAATTTCCTTGAGACTCTCTTCATCAATTGCTTTTAAAATTCTATTGTGGACAAGCAATGCCTTTATCTTGATCCTCCATAACCCGAAGCCATTAGTTCCATTGAACTTGTCGATTTCGAATCTTGTTGCAACCATCTTCTTGATGATTTTTGGAGCCTTTGATTGAATCTTGATTGAGCTAAAACCTTACTCTGATACCACTTATTATGATCAATCACACCTGTAACAATCAAGATCGAGCGCTCAAAGACCAAGGCACATGAACAATAGCAACAGCAGGAATGCTGCAGCAATGAACCAGAAAACTGGTAACAACCAATAATGAACCAGTAAAGAATAGATTGAATGAACTGTGTTGTTTATTAATCTTGGAGAGAATTACATTTAGAGAGAGAGAGAGAGAACTGCACAAGGCTAATCACTATACAAAGATTTGAACTCCAACTATTTATACAACTCGAACCAATAAAAAAGAATACAAAAAATAACTAACTGACAGTTAACCGAATTAACTATCAAGACAAAACAACTAACTTCTAATTTTTTACGTGTGTACTTGTATCGGCATGATATACATCATATTACAACAATAACTTTGTTAATAATAAACCTTGTGCAAAATAAAAAATAAACTGCTATCTCGTATTTGATTATTAGTTAGTAATTTATTTTTTTCAATTTTTTTTATATGTTCAAATCAAATAAAATCCCAGTGAAATTCCTGAAAACTTCTCATCATGATGATGTTGATATATCGTGGCTTGAAAAAATATCAATGGTTAATTATTTATAGGAACTAAATAGAATAATTCAATAATTTGTTTTACATTCTGTTTGTGTCCTATAGAGTTTGGAGTTTGAAGTTGTTTGTGTCTTGTCGAGTTTGGAGTGGGAGTTTTTGAAGATGTTTGTGGGTGTCTAGCTGTTGTGTGGTGGTTTGAGTTCTAATTTGTACTTTTTGCCTTTGTCAGTGAGTTCTAGTCTATGTTTTAATGTTAATGTGTGGTGTATCGTTTAAGGCTCTGGTGGGGCTTTGTTGTTTGTGTTAGTTTGGGTTTCACCTCCTTCTACGGTGCTGGTTGGGGTTTCACCTCATCTTAAGGCAAGATGACTGGGTTGTCATGGAGCTGTAGAGAGTTAGGGTAGACCTCTACGGTTCTTGAACTAAAGCTTTGGTTAGGCCATGTTCTTCTGACATTATATTTTTGTTCGAGCTTAAGACGGATGCCTCTAAGTTGGTTAGCATTCTTAAGAAACTCCACTTTTATTTTAGTATCGTGGTTCATGCTACTAGGCTTGCTGGTGGCATTATTCTTGCTTTGAAAATTATTTTCAACTTTGAAAATGTGGTTGTCTCTAAGAACCGAATTACATGTATTGTGTATTTTGATCCTGTTAAGATTTATAAAACACTCAAGAAATATTTATATCACAGATCTAAACATATTCATAAAAGTGCTTTAGTATAGAAAATCCTAAATCACAAATCTATAGAACCTTTGCTAAATTAAAGAAGAATAAGATGATAAAAGATGAGCGGAAGCACTAACCTGAAGCCATTGTTGGAGATTGCAGAGAAGGTTTTGATCTTCCAAGAATACACTATTTTCTAAAGTATTTTTTCTGATGGGGAAGGAGAGAATACAGAAAACCCCTCGTGTTTCTTGGGGACCATTACCTATTTATAGACTCATCTTAGAATGAGTTTCGGGTATTTATAATTTGGCCCCTTAACAAATTATAAATTAACTTATAGTATCTACACATTATTTCCATGACAATTTAATACCCTTTTGATACCCATAACATAATTGGTCACTTAATTTTGTATCACACTTTATAATAGCATATACATTATACATATGTGCCCACATAGGATTTTAATCCAACAATCTCCCACTTGGGCAACATATGTTACCTGATAAATGTATAACCTTATGAGCTCAAAATTTGCTATTATGTAAAGGTATTTACAACAATCTCGTCCATCAACTATACCCATGTAGGATCAAAGCGATTTTCTTCATATCAATCATGACTAAACCCATCAATGGTCACGTATACAAATATAGCTGAATGACATAGATCAATCATGGATGTGTAGCATGGAAATTACATGCAATGTGAACCGAACATGCCTATTTCCAATTGGTCCTCCTTAAACCAAAGTGAGGTCAAACTTAAACATAACAAAATAGAGTGAATAAACTGAAAACTTTATTTCTGATCAGAAAATAACTAAATACATAAATGTCTTAAACAAACATAAAGGAAAGAAAATACAAACTCCCACTAAATCACGATATCCTCAAGTAATACTACACCCATATGAGCAGTGTGCTCATGAAAGACCTTGGGTGGTAATCCTTTTGTGAGCGGATCCGCTATCATGGAGTTTGTCCCAATATGCTCTATGGAAATCTGTCCACTCTGCACTCTTTCTTTCACAACTAGGAACTTTATGTCAATATGCTTTGACTTGGATGAGCTCCCATTGTTATTGGAATACAGCACTGCTGATTTATTGTCACAAAATATCTTAAGTGGTCTTTCTACATTCTCCAAAATACGCAGCCTAGTGACAAAGTTTCTCAGCCATATTCCCTGATTTGATGTCTCATAACACGATACGAATTCAGCTGCCATAGTAGAAGAAGCTACAAGTGTCTGTTTGACACTTTTCCAGGATATAGCTCCTCCAGCTAACAAGAAAATGTAGCCTGATGTAGACCTTCTGCTATCTTGGCATCCAGCGAAATCAGAATCAGAATACCCTACGACCTCCAAATGATTTGACTTCCTGTATGTGAGCATGTAATCTTTTGTTCTCTGAAGATACCTCATAACCCTCTTGGCTGCTATCCAATGGTCCATACTAGGGTTGCTTAAATATCTGACTAACATCCCAACAATGTATGCAATATCTGGATGCGTACATACCTGAAGATACATTTGACTCCCTACACAACTGATGCATAGGGAATCTTTTTCATTTCCTGAATTTCAAGGCTACTTTTAGGGCATTGTCTAAGACTGAATTTGTCTCCTTTAGCAACAGGGGTATCACCTGGTCTACAATCTTGCATGCCAAACCTTTTGAGTACTTTATCGATATAGCTCTTTTGTGATAAATCAAGAATACCCCGAGAACGATCTCGACATATTTGAATTCGTAAAACAAAAGAGGCGGCACCAAGATCTTTCATCTCAAATTGCTTAGATAAACATCTCTTGGTTTCGTGCAATAAGCCTATATCATTAGTGGCAAACAATATGTCATCGACATATAGAACCAGAAATATGTATTTACTCCCAGTGAACTTGTGATATACACAATCATCAATAATATTTATCTCGAAACCAAATGAGATTATTACTTGATGAAACTTGTGATACCATTGACGAGAAGCTTGCTTGAGTCCATAGATGGATTTCTTTAATTTGCAAACCATATTCTTTGGGTCACCAACCACAAAGTTTTCTGGTTGCTCCATATAAATTGTTTCATCAATGTCGCCATTGAGATACGCTGTTTTAACATCCATCTGATGTAACTCAAGGTCAAAATGAGCAACAAGTGCCAATATTATCCTAAAAGAGTCTTTCGATGAAACCGGAGAAAAAGTCTCTGTATAATCAATGTCTTGTTTCTGAGTATAGCCTTTTGCTACAAGACGTGCCTTAAATCTCACCACATTACCATATTCATCCTTCTTGGTTTTAAGTATCCACTTACAACCAATTGGATTTACACCTTCTGGTAATGGGAAAACTTCCCAAACCTTATTGTCTTGCATAGACTTATTCTCTTCATTCATGGCATCAATCCACTTTTAGAGTTAGAAATTTTCATGGCTTGATGCAAGTTGATTGGATCATCTTCCATCATTCCAATTTCATCCTCATGCTCTTGAAGAAATACAAAATAATCATCTGAAATAGCATTTCTTCTCTCTCTTGTGGAGCTCCTTAATGGCTCTTGTTCTTGAGGGTGTTGAATTTGTTCTTCTGGAACAATAGCCTCATCTTGATTTGGGAGTTGTTCAACATTGTCTTGTTGAGGTTCCAAATTCATTTCTTGATCAATGACAGATGTGGAAGCCTGAACATTGTCTAAAATGATAGTAGGAACGAAGTTTGAATTCAATTCCTCCTCAAAAACAATGTCTCTAACATTATTTCTCCCCCTAAATTCAACATCCTCAAAAAAATGTTGCGGTTCCTGTCTCAAAAATATTTCTAACAATGGGATCATAAAACTTATAACCCCTAGATCGCTCAGAATAACCAATAAAGTAGTTGCTAACTGTTTTAGACTAGGCTTTCGACCTATCCAAAGCTCATAAGGTGTTTTTGCAACTGCTTTACTTGGTACTCTATTTAGAATGTAAGCTGCTGTCTTTAATGCTTCTCCCCAAAGGGACTCAGGTAAGGTAGAATGAGTGATCATGCTCCTTACCATATCCTTAAGAGTCCTATTTCGTCTCTCAACAACACCATTCATGCTAGGTGATCCTGGCATGGTGTACTGTGGGATAATACCACATTCCTTTAGGAATTTAGCAAACGGTCCTGGACGTTGTTCACCTGAGCCATCATATCTACTGTAGTACTCACCACCACAATCAGATTTGACGTTCTTAATCCTTTTGTTGAGTTGATTCTCAACTTCAGCTTTGTAAGCTTTAAACACGTCCACAGACTGAGATTTTTCATGAATGAGATATAGGTACCCATAATGTGAGTAATCGTCTATGAATGATATAAAATATTGTTGACCAAGCCAAGATTCCGTAGGGATTGGCCCACAAATATCTGTGTGAATCAATTCTAAGACTTCTGAAGCTCTATTGGCACCTAATCTCTTAGTTTTGGTCTGTTTTCCCTTGATACAATCTACACAGACATTGAAATCTGTGAAGTCAAGAGACTCTAAAATGTCATCAGCCACAAGACGCTCAATTCTACCTCTTGAGATATGACCTAAGCGTTTATGCCATAATGACGCTGAATTTTCTTTATTTAATTTGCGTTTAGTACCTCGTGATTCCACATGCAAAGTTTCATTATAGGATGCAATTGTTTCTAGTAAATAAAGATTGTCATAAGAATTTAAATAACCAGTTCCAATAACATTTGAATTTAAAGACAAAGTAAACTGATTGTTTCCAAATGAACAACAATATCCGAATTTGTCCAACAAAGAAACAGAAATTAAATTCCGTCTAAAAGACGGCACAACAAAAGTGTCTTTCAAATCCAAATAAAAACTAGTTCCTAATAACAATCTAAAATGCCCAATTGCTTCTACTTCTACCGATTGTCCATCGCCCACAAAGATGTATCTTTCACCATCGCTTGGCTTTCGGTAGCTTAGGCAACCCTGCATAGAAACACTTATGTAAGTAGTAGCACCAGAATCTATCCACCAAGTGTTTCTAGGTACTGAAACTAAATTAACCTCATAACAGACCAAAGCAAGATTAATACCTTTCTTTACACGCCATGCGTGATATTTGGCACAATCTTTCTTCACATGTCCAGGTTGGTTACAAAAGAAACAACCCTTAGAATCATGTTGTTGTTTCTTTTGAACTGGACCCTTAGTAGCTTCATTCTCAAATTTCCTTTTCTTGCCCTTATCCTTAGGGGTAGTGGCCAAGTGAGCACTTTCAATTTTGTCCTTTTTCAACCTTTCTTCATCTTGCACACAATGAGAAATGAGCTCATTGAGAGTCCATTTCTCCTTTTGACAGTTGTAACTAATTTTAAATTGATTAAACTATGGAGGAAGTGTTAACAAAACCATGAGTACAAGTACATCATTCGAAAGCTCAATCTTAAGTGTTCTTAATCTTGAGACAATATGATGCATTTCCATAATGCACTCCCTTACATTTCCTTGACCCTTATACTTCATGTTCATTAAAGAACCAAGAAGTGTTGTCATTTCAACCTTATCATTTTTAGCAAAACGTTTCTCAATTTGTTCAAGGAAATTCTTAGCCATAGTAACCCCTTCGGATTTTGTGCCCCAAAAGGCTTCTGGAATGCTGTGTTTCATAATCATTAGACTCATACGATTTGAACGATCCCACCTCTCAAATTCCCTTTTATCATCATGGGAACTTTCCTTAGTGAGAGGTGCAGGTTGTTCATTCCTTAGTGCATGGTCTAAATCCATACATCCCAGAACTATAAGTAAGTTCCTTTTCCAATCCTTGAAATTGGTCCCATTAAGCATAGGAATAGAATTAATGTTAGCAAATATTGAGGCAGCAGAAGATGAACTAGCTGAATATAGAACAAATAAAACAAGCTCACATTAATATGCATAATTAAATAATAAATTCAAAAATTGGTTAATCCCATCTCAAGATACCAAACACACATTAATATCAAGTCTTTGGACAGTAATATTAACTGTAAGCGGTACTCTTGATGTAGCAATCAAATAATGACAATAAAACTGTGCCAAACAATAGGTCAATCTTTGGATTAACGTATTGCTCACACAAATTACCTTATAATTGTCACACATTTATCGCCATAGGTATGTTTGAAATCTAGCAAAATATTCACTTACCTTTGGGCTAGTCAATATAAGCATCAATTACAAACACACAACCATCCTAATATTTAAATAAATTTATCTATACAAAAGAGGTCACTTTAGCGACATATTGTTTCAATTAATTTACTCAAAATATTAGTCATAAACCAACACCAAAAATTAGAATTTTATTGTTTGAACCAAAATATATAATAATAATAAAAAAATAAACTGTATGCATAATCTTTGAGAGACAATATAATATCAAAATAAATTATACATATAAAAATTAAATAACACTACCGTAAGCCAATTATATATGATTATATATAAAATCATTGATGATCATATAATATGATTACCAACATGCCTACTGCTTATATATTTCATATATATCTAAAACGTAATAAGGGTGACGCCTATATATTATATAGCGTGTCTCTGTATACGAACGTCTCACTGAAGCTACGAAACTGATATGACCAAAAAAAAATGTATACATACAACCCAACAATAAATTCAAATATATATATATATATATTACTACGTATCGCCGAAATTAACTATATGAACGAAATTCCAACAGTATATATATATCTATAAGAATCCAAGCCATTACGTATATAATCGAAAAAAAAAAAAATATGACGGTAATGATCGAACAATCATACAACAATATACTCAATGTATACATACGCAATTAATTTTTAAAAATCCCCAAATTTCATAAATAAAATCATCAAATCTTCAATTAATTTAATAAAGATAGTTCTGATACCACTTGTTAGGATTTATAAAACACTCAAGAAATATTTATATCACAAATCTAAACATATTCCTAAAAGTGCTTTAGTATAGAAAACCCTAAATTACAAATCTATAAAACATTTGCTAAATTAAAGAAGAATAAGATGATAAAAGATGAACAGAAGCACTAACCTGAAGCCATTGATGGGGAAGGAGAGAATACAGAAAACCCCTCGTGTTTCTTGGAGACCACTACCTATTTATAGACTCATCTTAGAATGAGTTTTGGGTATTTATAATTTGGTCCCTCAACAAATTATAAATTAACTTATAGTATCTACACATTATTTTCATGACAATTTAATACCCTTTTGATACCCATAACATAATTGGTCACTTAATTTTGTATCACACTTTATAATAATATATACATTATACATATGTGCCCACGATTTTAATCCAAGATCCTTGTTACCATACATGGCTGCTCTCTCGTATATATGGCCTTCCTTATAATTATCAAAAAAAAAAAAAAGAACAATTATGATCTTAGCTTATGGAGACGGGAAAACAGTTTCGGGGACCGTGATTAATCTTAGGTGATGTCAATTTTGTTCTGTAGGATTCGAATAGAATGGGCGCTAATGGTCGAGATTAATTTCTTTCGTTCATCACTTCATTGATAAACCAAGAGCTTTTGATGAAAGGAGATAGCTTCATCTGGGATAACTATGAATTAAGATCCCATGTTAAAAATTGGTGTTCCATACTATGATTGAGCTTTTTTCTTTTAAGCATTTATATATTACAACTATATATAATTTGGGAGTCGAACCCAGAACCTCTAACACACACTCATTCTCCTAACTCAAGTGGTTGTTTTATTTTTATTTCTTAGTTATTGTTTATTATGCTTGTTGAGGTTGTTGTTAATGTCAACGTATTCTGATTTTTTTTTTTTGTATTTACTTGTGTATGTGTGTATGTATACATGTATGGGTGTATATATATTTCATGAGTATTTTTTTAATATATATATTACATAATTAACAATATATATGACATGTTAATGGATCTTGTCTTTTCTTTATGAATATATAAATTATTTATATGTGTGAGTGTTGTTCAGCGTACCATCAATTTTGCAATTTTGTTGTGCATAGGAAGCAATTCCTAACAAAGTTATCATTAGACTATCAATTTATTTTTTGTTTGAACTCTTAAAGTGCATTAGATTAACATTATATTAGTACTACATTAAAAATATATTTAAAAGTATCTGTAAGTGTTACAAATATATAAGTGTGCTACAAACATAATAATTTTTTCTTTTATCATTTATTTTTAAGGACAAACTTAATAATAGGACAAAGTATCTCTAATGTCACTGTACTCACTCCATCATTCATCTCCAAATAATACCTATTTTTTTAATAGAAAATAATACATATTTTTAAAGTAGAGTAATTAATAACTAGCACATTCGCTAGGTTAAAACTTATGGTCAACCCAACTCGTTTTTGGCTGAAGCTATGGCGTTGAAGGAGGCGCTCGGTTGGGTGAAGGAAAAGTGGGTTGAGGGGGTATGTCTGCTGGTGTGGTTGTGGAGTCGGACTCACTACTGCTGGTGCAAGCCGTGCAACAGAAGAAGCGGTTGTTGTCTCCAGTGGGGCATTTGATTTCGGATTGTGTTGCTCTTATGCAATCCTCTCTTTTATTTCCTATTTCAATTAGTTTTGTTAAACGGTCCGGGAACCAGGCGGCTAATTTTTTAGCTCGTTCTTCTGGTTCTATTGCTGGCTGTGTTTTCCGCAGGAGTTTTGTCCCTGCTGGTTTGGAAGCTATCTTGGTAGTTCATTTGATTTAATAAAATTTTAATTTTTTGGCTCAAAAAATAACTAGCACATTCACTTATATATTTTTCATTGCACAACATGTTTTTATCATTATCTTAAAAAGTTATAATTTTATTTGGGAAATTTGAATTTGTATGCTTAATAAATAATAAAATTGGATACCTAATAGAATAATACCCCATATTTAAAATATATGACCATTTTTCTATTATGCCCAAAATACCCTCTTTATTTCCTTCACCCCCCCTATCACTTCTTCTCTCTTTCCCTCTCTCTTCTTTTCTCTAACCTGCCCGAAGCTACACAAAGGGAAGGTCAAATTTTTGCTCCTCTATTCTCATCTTTTTCAGCTCACTACACTAGCAGTTACTGCACAAGGCTCACCACAAGGCTCACCACATAATTTCTCTCATTTTTGGACGAGCATCATACACTAACTCATGGGTAATTTTTTTTTTGTTTGTGTAATCTTGTTTGTTGTTGTTATATTTAGTTTAGAATGTTATTTTGATGCTTGATCTGTAGATTGTTGCTGTTATTTGGCTGTTTTTTCTGTTAAAAAGTTTACTGCCTGTGAATTCTGGATTTGTTCTGGTTTTCTGCATTTTTGTTGTCGGGCCCGATGCTGGCCCGATGGGGGTCCGATGAGCTGAAAATTTTGATGGCAGGGAAGACGGCCCGATGGGTCCGATGGTCGGACCATGTGGGTCCGATGGTCCGACCCGTTGTGTATTTTTTTTTTTTTTTTATTTTTTGGACCTGGGTCCGATGCTCTCCATATGGGCCCGATGGGTCCGATGGTCGGACCATGTGGGTCCGATGGTCGGACCCGTTGTGTATTTTTTTAATTTTTAATTTTTTATTTTTTGGACCCTGGGGTCGATGCTCTCCATATGGGTCCGATGGTCGAACCAATCGGACCCCATCGGACCCGATTGGTTTTTGGATTTTTTTTAATTTTTTTAAAGGATGGTCCGATGCACCTCCATGGGGTCCGATGGTCGGACCAATCGGACCCTACTGCAACTTTTTATTTTATTTTTTTATTTAATTAATTATGATTATTTATTGTTTATTATTGTATGCTTAATTTATTTTGTAGTGATTTATTAATATTTGTGTTATTAATTTTTCTTTTATTAATAATTATTATTTTATTATCAATTAATAATTATTTTTTATTATTAATTATTATTTTTTATTAATTATTGTTTTGTTATGAATTATTAATTATTGTTTTATTTTTTTTAAATAATAATTGTTTTATATTATGAATTATTATTAATTATTGTTTTATTAATTATTGTTATATTTTTTTATGATTTTAGTAATAATTATTAATTATATTTTATTATCAATCAATAATTATTTTTTTATTATTAATTATTGTTTTATTATGAATTATTAATTATAGTTTTATTTTTTATTTTTTATTAATAATTATTTTATTATTATTTATTAATTATTAATTATTATTTTATTATCAATTAATTATTATTGTTTTGTTATTAATGATTAATTAAGATTTTTTTCGGTGAGATTTTTGTTGTAAATTATAACTGTGTTTTTTTAAATGTTTGTGACAGATTCAACTGTTAATGCGTGTGTTATGTATAATGGTGTTTGGGAGCTTGATGGTAGAGATTGGATTTATAAAGGGAGTGCCGCTTTGACAATTGACATTGATCCGAACCTAAGCTACTCGGAGTTTGGTTGATGTTTTGTACGAAGAAGCCGGATGTTGACAAAGCGGAGTATGACTTGAAATTGGAAGTAAATTACAAGTACAGGAAAGGCTATGAGTATCCTCCTGAAGTTATTCGAAATGATAAGCGTGCAAGGTACTTTTTATCTACACTTGCGAAGAAGCCAGATGAATTTATTCCTTTGTTTGCGACTTTGTTAAAGAAGAATGTTTGGGTTGATCCTAGTCCCACACCAAGTTCTGTTAAGGATAATCGTAGCGAGGTTGGGAGTTTTGTTCCAGAAACAAATCCAGAGGTGTTGGTTGCGGATGTATTACCTGAATTAAACACTATGATGCCGAGTGCTGATATTGTAGCACAAATGCCCTTCATTGATGGTTTTTGTGATGGTCTAGACCCTGAATATTATGTTGAGGGCAATGATGGCGTAAGAGACGACGAAGGTACAGAGGCCCCTGCTGCTGTACCTTTGAACTTGACTCCACTATCGTACCAAATACCACCGAGGCCACCGAGGCCACCGACACATAAAAGAATGCCTCGTAGAGAAAATTGCCAAACACCTGGTACTAGTAGTAGTCGTCCAGGCGAAACCAGTCATGCTAGAGGAACTACTGACAGTACAGGTCCTAATAATGGTAGAGAGACCAATGATGTTAGTGGTCTTACTGATGCTCGAGGTACCAATGTGACTGGATGGAGCGATCCATTTTCTTCTTCGACAAGTTACGGTAAATTCAAGGAGAAAATGTATACAAGAGAAGACATCGAGGATCATAGTCATTATATATCTACGGGTGGCACACCAGGCGGGGAGTTACATGTGGGAAAGTTTTTTAGAGACAAAGAGCATTTAAAGATGGTTGTTGGCCTGTATGCAATGAAGAAAGGGTTTGACTACTACGTTAGGAAGTCCGGTACTGATATTTGGTACGTCACATGTAAGGATACAGATTGTGGGTGGAGATTAAGAGCGAAGAATAACGTACTTTCTAACATGTTTGAGGTGAGTACATTTCATAATGTACATACATGTTCCCTTGATCTTCGAGGAAAAGATAACCGTCAAGCATCACCTGTAATAGTTGCCCATCTAATTAAGGATAAGTTCACAACTGACGGCTCGGATCAGTTGCCCTCTGATATAAGAAAAAGTATGCACAAGGATTACGGGATCCAAATGAGTTACGAAAAGGCATGGAGGTGCAGAGAGAAGGCAATACACCTGTCTCGGGGTACACCTGAAGATTCGTACTCTTTATTACCTAGTTACTTGCACATGCTACAGTTGCGGAATCTAGGTACCATCACGGATTTTGTGGTAGAAGATGGTCGCTTCAAGTATTGTTTCTTCTCTCTGGGTCCTTCTATTCGGGGGTTTAAGTTTTGTCGACCTGTTATATGCGTTGATGGGTCTTTCTTGAAGACTAGGTATGGTGGGCAAATGTTGTGTGCAGTGGCTTTGGATGCAGGGAGTCATATCTTTCTGATAGCTTTTGCTATAGTTGACAGTGAAAACCACAATTCCTGGACCTATTTTATGAGAAAATTGAAAGAAACGATTGGTGATGTTGAGAACTTAGCTTTTGTTTCGGATAGGCATCAAAGTATTGTTCGTGCTTTGGATATCGTGTTCCCTGATGCACACCACGGTGCATGCTACCACCACATTATTATGAACGTCAACCACAAGTTCAAGACTGACGTCTTCACGAATCACATTTACACGTGTGCGTACACGTATTCAAGATCAGAGTTTCACAGAGAATTCGAGAACATTCGGGCCATGAATCCAGCGGTTGCAAAATATCTTGAGGAAATCGGATTTGAAAAATGGGTCCGGTCGTACTTTCCAGGGGTACGTTACAATGTAATGACGAGCAACTGGGCTGAGAGCTTCAACAACACAACTAAGGATGCAAGAGGCTTGCCGATCACTGCTGCTGTAGCATTCCTGAGGTCCAAAGTCCAGAAGTGGTTTGCTTCACAAAAAGAAAAAGCTGACAAGTGGACGAAACCCCTAGCACCAAAAATGGAGGAGGACTTGGCATTGCATTTTGAAAAAGGTCGGTTTTTGAACGTTGACTCATGCGGGCCTTACACGTTGCAGGTTCACCCTGGAAGAACAGTTCTCACCGGTGGCGTAGTGGACTTGCAGGAAAAGAGTTGCACTTGCGGCTTGTTCCAGTGCATGAAGTTTCCTTGTCCTCATGCATGTGCTGCATCTCAGGAGCGAAGTATTAGCGTGTACACACTATGCTCGCCATATTACACAACAGAATATTGGAGGAGAATATACGAAGGAACAATTATGCCAGTTGGTGACGAGGATGATTGGGAATTGCCTGATGACATAAAGAACATGACAGTTGGAGTGCCTGTTGAGAAGCAACCAGTAGGGCGACCCAAGAAGCAAAAGGTTGGAAGAATTAAGAACAACCGAACTGCTTGTAATGGTGAAAGGATTATCAAATCACGAAAATGTAGCAAGTGCGGTGCCAAGGGACACAACAGAAGCACTTGCACCTACCGAGGTTTAACATAAATTTTTAGTTTATTAGTATTGTGATGCGCTGGACTATTATGTTATTTATATTTATGGTGTAAAATATTTTTAATTTGTGGCATGAACATGTGTTGTACTGTTACGTATTTCTTAGAAAATTATTTCTAAACTTTGTTAAACATCTGAGCCAAAAACAAGTTCTACTGATAACATAAAATAATTTTAGTGAAAGTAGTTTGTTCAAATTGAAAAGTGTAAAAGTAAACATTGTTCAACAAATATAAAAAATTAAACATCTAAAGTTCATGCCAAGTTCTGGTAGAATAAATCTACTGCCCATCTCTGGCGAAAGAGCGACATATGCTGATCATGTACTCCATCGAATGGTAGATCCAATAACTTATGCTCAATATGCTCTATGACGTACATTCCACAATCGCCGCTGCAATAGTAGGTAAACGCAAAATTTAATAAACCATAGAGAATATTATAAATTTTTTTTGTTAATTAATAAACATACTATAAAAAAAATGCATTTAAATTACCTCGATTTTGTCTGAGGTACAACTTTATTGTCCATTATATCCCAGTCGAAGGGTCTGACCTGGCTTTCGGAGGCTGTCATTTGAGGGACCATCACCATGTAATGAGTGTCACATACACCACACTGGTCCACCAATTTGGCTAGTAAAGGGCACCACACATCCATAAGCGAATTCAGTTCGTCTTTCGTTAGAGATCCAAGACTCGAATCGAAGAGGAATATCTTCCACAACTCAAGATTGACCTCCATAGCGATCCAATGTTTCTGTCCGTTCAAGAACATGGCCATGTATATGCACTCCATACCCTTCCAAGAAGGCAAAAATTGGTTTGGATCCCCACGAAGGAGTTCCAAGATGGACTCATCCCAAACAAAACCATCATGGTCAGTATTGCTCTTTCAAGCATCCCACCGACCCATCAACGATGAGGTAAACCAAGATGGCATGACAGTACACTTACGTGGGTACAACTCCGGGAAGAAGTGTTGCCTCCTCCTCATCATATGGAAAGGAGCATCCAAATGCTGCACAGCACATATAAATAAGTCAGCACAACCACATTACAACATTAAAAAAAAATAATAATAACAACGGTAAAAAGCAGTAAATAACAACATATAATACTTAGTTAATAAACTTACGTCATCAGAAAGCCATAGTTTGTCTGTATTTAGGGTCGAGAACCAAGCCACGCCACACAGACCGGTGAAGACGTCCCTCGGATACTTGTTTCCGATGGTTCCCACTAACCAATTTCGAAAACTATGTAGTAGCTTCTCATCAACGGGCCGAAGTGGGTCAACATTCACATTGGTTGTTGATGGCTTCATCTTCTTCTTCATTTCGGTGTACTCGTCAAACCACCTTGGCCTTTTCTTCGTTCTCTTCTCCACCGGTGTTGGAACGGTCTCTAAAACCTGAACCTCTGAATCTTGGGTATCTCCAATGGACGTGACCGACATGTTCTGAGGTGTCTGGAGTACATCTTCCACATCATTAGGTCTGTAATCATTCGGAAGAATGAACTCATCATCTCCTGGAGACACGGCGTCTGGTTGTGGCTCTGCCTCTGCGCTGGGCCTTCTCTGATCTCCCATAAGAGCCAATAGGGTCTTCAAGTAACCCATTATCTCATTCTGCCCTTTCAAAATATCAGTCTGGCCTTGCTTCAAAGCAAGCTGTTCCTTTTCAACACGCTCCAATCTTGCCAATATGGCAGAAGATATTGGCACCTGAGGCTGTGAGGTGCTGGGAATAGATGCTGACTGCGGCATAGATGCAGAATCGGGCATTGAGGCAGACGGTGGAACAGAACGGGCCCCTGATGGTGGAGAATGTGGTGGTGTATCATCTCTGAAGATTCCAGCTTCCTCCGCTCGTTGTTCTAGCGTGAGTGCAAGCTTTGAAGCTTGGCTGCGCAAACTATCCTGAGTAGGCGGGCCATCATTGCTAATAACCAATTCCTCCATATCCACAAATAGAGGCGCCTCACCTCCAGTGACGTGGCTCAAAAACTCGACCTCATTACTCCGCGGACATAAAACGGAGTACACTGTCAACTGCAAATTATAACAAATTGATTATTAGACTTAAATTGAAATAAAATAAATAAATAAACGTAAGCAAATGCAATGAATTAACAAACTCACTTTTTTTGCAAATAATCTGATGACTTCCTCTTTCCCGAGTGGGGCATCCTTACTTTCCCAGTTCACCATTCGTGGAAAGCGATGCGATCTTCTGATTGCAAATTTCTCAGCAAGCTCGAGGATGGACTCATAAGCCCAATACTGCAATGCTACAGCATATCCATAGGCCGAATACTTTGACTCCTTCTGAGTCGTTCCCTTCTCAATCTTCTCATCCATATGCTTTTTCTTTTGTACGAAGTCCTTACTCCAAGTATCTTTCAACAAGTTGAAAGAAATTTTCCCCCACGGGTAATTGTAGAAAAAAGGGAGGTCCTCAACCATTCTAATGATAAATGGGGGAACCAGGGTCTTCTCTTCTTTCCCAGTCAGAACACCCATAACGAACAGCACCAAACCCAACTTGTAACAATCATCCTTCTCAGTGCAGCTCGATCTCAAAGACGCTGCGCAGACGACCAATGCTGATAGATGGATCCCCATTAAAATATTCTACTATCAAACGGTCTGACGTCGCCCTCTCCGAAACCTCAGCCTCAGTCGGTCCACGTAACAAATTAAGCCCAGTCACCAAGGCAAACTCAGTTCGGCCGAATCGGCATCTCTTCTTTGCAATATAAAAATGCACCTCATCATCTTTATCTGATTTTATCTTATGCATGAAGAGTTGATGGATAAGAGCACCTGAAAACGCTAATGGCTCTCTCTCAAAAAAATTGTTGAAAGGGGATTCCTCCTTCACCCTTTCCAACAACTGCATTTGTACAAACTTGGCTTTTACTTTGGGGTAATAGTAACTACCGCCCCGCCAAGTAACACGACCAGTGTAATGTTCAGACACTGGCAGTAAAAGTCGTGGAACTTTGGAAGACTGCACAAAAAAAAAAAACAATAATCAATAAATAATAAAAAATTAATAAGACAATAAAAATTAATACAAAAAATAATAATTAATAATTAAACAATAATTAATAAATAATACAAATTAATAATTAATAATTAGTAAAAAAATAATAATTAATAAAACAATACAAATTAATATAATAATTAATAATTAATAATAAACATTAATTAATAATTAACAAAAATTAATAATTAATAACTAATAATAAACAATAATTAATAAATAATAAAATAATAAAAAATAATACAATAATTAATCATTATTAATAAAACAATAATCAATAAATAATAAAAAATTAATAACACAATAAAAATTAATACAAAAATTAATAATTAATAATAAAATAATAATTAATAAATAATAAAAATTAATAATTAATAATTAATAATTAGTACAAAAATAATAATTAATAAAACAATACAAATTAATACAATAATTAATAATTAATAATAAAACATTAATTAATAAATAATAAAAATTAATAATTAATAATTAATAATTAGTACAAAAATAATAATTAATAAAACAATACAAATTAATACAATAATTAATAATTAATAATAAAACATTAATTAATAATTAATAAAAATACAATAATTAATAAAACAAGAAAAAATAATACAATAATTAATAATTATTTAAAAAACAATAATTATTAAAACAAAAAAAATTAATACAATAATTAATTAATAATAAAAAGAATACAATAATTCATTATTAATAATAAAACAATTATTAATTAAACAATACTTAATAATTCAATACAAATAAAATAATACATAAAACAATTACTAATATTTAAAAAAAAAAACGAAAAAAAAAATCAACTTCCATACCCATCGGGCCTACAATCGGCCCCATCGGGCCTACATACAATCGGCCCATCGGGCCTACACCTGCCCCATCGGACCCCTAACCTACAAAATACCCCAATCGGACCCTTCGAAGCAGACCATCGGGCCTGCATGAAATCGGCCCATCGGGCCATCGGGGGTCCCATCGGGCCATCGGACCCGATCCTTTATTTCCCAAATTCGGTCCATGTATCGGGCCATAGCATCGGACCCATCGGGGGTCCCATCGGGCCATCGGACCCGATCCTTTATTTCACAAAATCATCCCTACATCGGGCCATAGCATCGGACCCATCGGGGTCCCATCGGGCCATTGTCTTCCAAACCGATTTCTTAGCCTAAATCAACCCCTAAATCTAACAAATCCGTTCAAATCAAACCCTAAAATCAATACTCTATGTCATAATCACTCAAAACAATAACAAAAATAAAAAAAGAGGTCGGTCGAACATACCTTGGCCATTTCCGTTTGGGTCGTACGCGGTGGAGGATGGCTGGACCTTCGTACGCCGTGGAGGGGGGCTGGAGAATTGGTCCTGCGCGGTGGAGAGGGGGCTGGGGCTTCGGTCGTACGCGGTGGAGAGGGGTCGGGTCTGCTCATCGTGCGTTTGGGCGAATTTTGGTTGGGATCCCTTTTGGTTTGAGAGAATAGGGGACGAAGAGAGAGAGAGTGACTTTTCAAATGAGGGGGTAAAATTGGGTTTTAGTAAAATGTATCCCACTTTACAAATTATATCTACTATTGTATTAGGTATCCAATTTTATTATTTATTATGCATACAAATTCAAATTTCCCTTTTATTTCATTGTACTATATATATTTATATATATTATCCCTGATAACCAAGAGAGTTAATTCTGTTAGTTTTAGTTTTGGTACTGTTACATTAGTTAGTTAGTTGTTAGCAACTTGTTTATTTTCTCTGCACTTTTCCTTTTCTGTTTTCTTAACAGAAATCTGTTATGTAATTGTACCATTCTTGTGTTCTATAAATAAAGTGTAAATCCTCATTATTGAGGCAAGTATTATAAAGCAATCCTTTGTGTTACTCTCTTTCTCTCTCTGTTTCTCCCTGTTCTCTAAGTTTTCATGGTATCAGAGCCATTGACCTCTGTCAATGGCGTCTTCTGGTGACAACTCGTCCCCAGCTGGTGTCTCCGATCCTGGTGCAAACCCCTCTGCAATGGCAGCTCAGTCCTGGAACCCGTTTTCTCACTCACTTACTTCCTCTCTAACCATCAAACTCGATCGCACAAACTTCTTAGCATGGAAATCACAGATTCTTCCCACTGTGATTGGCCATGAGCTTGATGAGATCCTTCTCACTGATCAGTCTCCCCCACGGTTTCTTCTCAATAATGCTCCAAATCCTGCTTATCAACAATGGCGCAAGAAAGATCAACTTCTTCTTTCTTGGCTTAGATCTTCAATGACCGAAGGGATTCTTGGCACTGTGGCAAGTTTTACTAGCTCCAATGGTGTGTGGAAAGCCCTGGAACAAAAATTTTCTAGCCAATCCAAGGCTCGATTACTACAACTAAAGAGTCAATTATCCAATATTCACAAAGGTAACCAATCAATTTCAGATTATGTTGACAAAATTAAAATTCTGTGTGATTCTCTTGCTGTTGCGGGTCATCCTATATCTGATATTGACTTGGTCCTTCATCTTCTAAATGGTCTTGGACCTGAGTATGACTCGGTGGTCTCTGGTATCACATCTCGAAGTGATACTTTCTCTCTTGAGGAGGTACAAGCCCTTCTCATGTCCCATGAAACAAGGCTTGAGCGACACACCACTATGATGGATCTCTCAACTAAGATGGCTGCTAATCTTACATTTGGGTCAAGAAATGGTGGATACAGATCTCACACCAATAACACTCAAGTTCGAGGCTCTTCTACTGATTCATTTTCCAGATTTCCCCCCAAGAATCATCATCCATCTCAGTACACCAGATCTCAAAACCCAAATCGCCCTTTGTGTCAAGTCTGCATGCGTTATGGCCACACAGCTCCAACTTGCCACTACAGGTTCGATAAGAACTGGATTACTCCCAAATCTGTAGTTGGCAACCCATCTCCACAAGCTCATCTCACAGAACAGGTTCTTGAATATGACCCTACTGCATTTGTGGCTCAAACCATCCCTGATTTTGGTGATGATCAAGGTTGGTATGTTGATACTGGTGCAACTCATCACATCTCCTACAATGAAGCTCCCCTTGACTCATCTACTCCCTATTCTGGCCAAGAAACAGTAGCCGTGGGTGATGGTAAGAAACTTATCATCTCTCACATTGGTAAAGCTTTCATTCCCTCAAAAACTTCCTCTTCTTTGCATCTTAATTCTGTCTTACATGTCCCTTCCATTACTAAAAATTTAGTTAGTGTTTCTAAGCTTACTAATGACAATCATGTCTTTCTTGAATTCCATAAAACGTGTTGTTTTGTTAAGGACAAGCAAACGAGAGCAGTTCACTACTACAAAAAGTATAATTCACGTCGGTTTTTAAGTGTCACTTAAAGAATTTACGTCGGTTTATAAAACCGACGTATATACCGTAGTCGCAAATAGTTTTTTATTAGCGTCATTTTTAAAATGACGCAAAAAACAATTTTCGACATTTATAAACCGACGCTAAATACTTACTTTTCTATTTTATTTTATGCGTCGGTTAAAAAATGACGCTAAATGTTTCGTGGCATTTTAAAACTGTCACAAAATACTTATTAAGTCGGTTTAAAAATGTCATATCAATTGTCAAAATACTTTTTTTTTTACCTATTGCGTCACTTATAAAATGAAGCACAAATGTAAGTAAGGAAAAATTATAAATTTTCATACAATTTTCCCCACCTGCATTATCAAATTTTAGAATAATTATAATAGTATAAACATAATACAAAAAAAGTTAAAATAACATTTTTAAAACTTATATAAAATTAATAATCGATTCTATTAACTACTCACATAATACCAAAATTGTTAATAGAATCGATTCTAAAACTTAAATTCCATGTATATCGTAAACTAAATTAAACTAATTACATATGCAAAAGTTAACAACAATCATAAAACTTGTTACTCATGTATTATAACAAAAATAATAACCTTGTACTTAATCTATAATCAAAGGCTTCACAAATTCGGCCAACTCATCCCGTACTGCATTGATATCCTCGTTACTATAGGGAGCGTCTGACTTAAACTGTAAAACAAAAGATAAAAAATATTAATCATTACATTAAAAGTATAATTAAAATAAAAAACTAAATGAAGAAGAGTTATACATGTTTAGACATGCAATTAATCTAATAAAACATCAACAATAATACAAACAAACAAAACAATAATTAACAGTACAAAAATGACCACCCATCCAACCGCAGTCATGCAATCCCGAAACTTACTTCACTATGGATGAATATCTAGGATATTCAAACTCTTTTAGGATTTATAAAATATAAAGAAATAAAGTTTAAGTTGCTTACCAATTCCAAGCTATCGTTCAATGAAAAGCTTCACACAATCGATAATTCAAAGGTTCTAATCTCGAGCTTCAGATCAACCTCACCGCCACCCAACCAGAAGAAATCGGGGTTAAGTTTTGTAATCGCTTCGTCCAAAATCACCTGAAATCAATTAATCACCCATGTGAAATTTCAAAAGCTGCTTTTGTTTTTGATTCCATACATAGGTCAATTTACAGCAGCTGCTGCCAAAAGAAAGAAAAACTAATCATGTTTTCCTTTTTCTTCCTTAAATCTAAGCACAACACTGAACTGAAAAAAGGGGTGCTCTGTGTCAAAATTTTGATGCAGTGATTTAAAGATCTTTTTTTTTTTTATTTTCTTTGTTAAAAGAACTTCATGTTTATGTCACAAACAGTCAAAGTAAGCATCATTTAACATCACTGGACCATACTTTTGTTTGCCTATGTTAATTGCTATCACAGAAATGAATGTAAATGAAAGCTCAGATTAGATGTGATTCAATTCAAAAGGACTTTAATGCATTTGACATGTCTACAAATGAATATCAAAATACTAATTAATTTATTTATTTTTTTTGTAACAAACCAGACCAAGTAAATAAAAGGTTTAATTCTCTTTTAGTAAAGCTAAAATAATTTTATTTTCTTTAACATATTCTATCCAAGCATGGCCTCAAAATTCAAGATCTTTATTCCTAAAAAAAAAGGGCAATATGTCAAAACTACAGCACCCATCAATATGTGTATTCTCCTCTAATATAAAAATGCATAAAGATTACCCTTTTAGGAGTGACAAAAAGTGGTCCTCCCTATCCAATTATCTAACCCAATAACAAAATCAACAACAAAACGATAAATCGACCTAAAGACCAACGATAAATAGGTTGTCGGTTAATCTTAGTCATGTCATCTAATATTGCATATTAGAATTAGAATTACAAAGATGACATGTTTTTTTACACTCTTAATTAGTATCGAAATCTGATATTGATTTTTTTTTGAAAACAAGTCTAGAGACCATGTTAGAATCATTATATTTCTATTTTTCTCCTATAATTTGAGACATCAACCAAATTCATTCCTCTAGGCTAAACTAAACACTAGACACCTTCAAATAAGGATTTAGTAAAAAAGGTAACTAAACTAAGACTTTTGCAATAGTTTATGGACCAAGTCTATGTTGGTCATTTTATTAGTAATACTAGGACACTCAAAATTCAGCAATAACATTCTCATTCCACTTTGAAATTTATCAGAAGAGTGGTCAAAATTTAATACCAGATAATTTGTGTGGAATTCGAAGTGTCCTAGCATTAATTTCCTTCCCTGCAAAATCCAATAATAATAATTATTATAATAATAACAATAGCAAAACATCTAGTACTACCCTCTACCTTAAGGAAAAACCATTAGAGATGTTAATGGGAAAATTAAGACAAAAAGTAGAGTTATGATAGATTTTTGTTTTATAAACTCCCATTACAGTGATAATATATATAGGTGATATATAAAAACTATGATGAGTTCTTGAATTTCCAATTAAAATGTAGATTTAACTTATAATGAAGGCCAACCAAAGAGAGAGAGATAGACCCTTCAGAATATTGACTACCAAATAAATGAATGAGTTCTATACCAAATATATTGAATTATATCGTCGCAATATATTACCTCACAATTTAGCATTTCTAATTACATAATTAACACTTCAAAATATCATTGTGGAATTATATCAAACACTTAATAAACATAACTAACACATTTCAATGAGAAATATAATCAAACACTTTACTGAAAAGCCAAATCAAAGTAAATTGGTTTAGTTTAAATATATATAATTACATGCATATTAATATAAAAGTAAAGCCATTCTTCCTGGCTCAAATGAACAAAAAGCAATACCAATAAATATTTTAATATCATTAAACTTGCAAAAAATAGCTTCTTCACCATAAAGATGACATGAGACATAATTCAGCATTTAGAAACCACTCTCAAAATTACAAAATGGGGGTTCTTTTAAAACATTAAGATAACCTGTCAATCACATTAGCTAGAAATCTATATTCATATTAACTAAGCGCCTAGCCAAAAATCCATGTTCCATTAATCATTTATTAAGAAAAAAAAAACATAACAGATCATAACTTAAACCATTTACAAAACAAAAAGAAGCAAGTAAACCAGTGGGAAGGAAGCAAGTAACCAGTGGGGAAGGAATGTTTAAAAGCCAGTAAAATCAACCCTAACTAAAATTTTTGCTAAACCAACTAAAAGGGCAAAACTTTTAACATAAGCTAAGAGTTTGAAATTCAAGACAAATTGAAAAACACAATCCTTCAAATTCTGCATTAAAAATCCTTAACAAAAGCAGTTTTTAACACTTCTCAAATGAGTAAATCAATCACCTAATTTTCATAAGACCTGTAAAAACTGAAAAATGTAATCTCTAATCAAACAAAAGAAATGAGAGAGAATAGAGAATCTGTATAAACAAAACATAAAAAAAAGAAGTAGAAAATATTATGAAAAAGAAATCTATTCCATAAATATTTCCAGTATGTACAAACTATAACTTTAATACTACAAAACTACTTCAATGAATAATTATGGGTGGGATTTTACACTACATCATCATCTATAGGAGAATCACAAAAGCAAAAAACTGTATTGAAAAAAAATAAACACACAAAAATCTGTAATGGAAATAAATTAAGCACTAAACTCAACCAAAATACTCACCAAGAATCCCTAATCTTTTATCATTTTCTTATGCAGTTATGAATTAGAAAAAACCAATTTTGAGTATCATAATTTCTTACAAAAAGAAAAAAGTTTTATCTTTGTCTTTTCTCTGTAATAACACGAAGAAGAAGAAAAAAAAAATCAAAACTCAATTTAGGCAAAGGTAACAACAAGAGAGAGAGAGAGAGGCGTATACATTATAACAAACCTCAAAATCTGAAAATTTAAGCAGAGTTATCCTTCTGCTGCTATGAGCCTTGCCTCAAAAACGAATCCCCTACTGAGACCATCACCACTTCCGGGCACACCATCTATCGATCTCCAATCCAGATGATAGATCGATTGACTGAGAGGGAAAGAAAGGGTGGAGGAGAAAGGGACCTGGTGAGAGATAGAGAAGGCGGAGGGTGGAGGTCTTTGAATCGCCAGCGGTCTTCGAATCACCAGAGGTTTTCAAAATTTCTAGGGTTCACGGATGATTTGCTCATGGTCTATGAAATTTTGGGTAATATGAACAATAAGAGAGTTTGTGTCATTTTGTCACACTCGCAACATGTTTACCGTCGGTTTGAAAATGACAGAGAAAATATTCGCGAGGCTTTTAATACAAAGCTAATAGTATATAATTTTTTTTCAACTTTTTCCTTTTGCCGTCGGGTATCTAATTAGCGAAGGATAGACAACTGACGCAAAATACCTATTATTCGTGTCATTTTTAAAACGACATTTACATTCATTGAGGCACTATTCACGTCGGTCAACGCGATGAACAGTCGCGTTGACCGACGTGAATAGTGAATTTTGTAGTAGTGGTTCTTGTCAAAGGGACACTTAAAGATGGGCTTTATCTTCTTGGAGATGATGGCTCGAACCTGTCCAGCACTTCCATTCAATGTCAGCTTGTAGAATCCAGTTGTTCTTTTGATTCTAAACACTGTTTCTGTCAACATTGTAATACATATGGTTCTCTAAATCCTTGTAATTCTTCTCATATCAATAAAAATACTGATTCTTGTTCTTGCTTTCAAAATCATGCTGCTGTGTATAATTCAAATTTATCTACTGATGTTAATTTGTGGCTAGGAATGTCAGTCGGGCCGGGCCCGGCCCGGCCCGCCACAAACCCGGCCCGGCCCGACATCACTTTGGCCCGGCCCGGCCCGGCCCGACTCCTTCTTTTGGCCTAGCGGGTCAAGCCCGGCCCGAGATAATCGGGCCGGGTTAGGCCCGACCCGGTTTTTTTTTTTTAGAATATTTATTATTTTGTTTTGTTTCATTTGGTAAAGTGGATGGTATTTAATTTTGGTGGTGGTTGAGACAATTCATTATAGACACTTTTTTTTTATTCATTATAGGCAAAACTTGATTGAGAAGAGTCTTCTTTTTCAGATCAAGTTCCAATTTTATTTCGGGTCTAGGATACTTCACTATTTCCCCCCTTGATGTGCAACTTTGCAACCCCTATGCCCACCCTGTGAGTGGCATTTCCTAATTTATTTTAACGATAGTACAATAATTCTGTTTGTTAGGTGGTCGAATAATATATACACTTGTGTGTGGTGCTCTACAGGAGATAAGTCCCGGTAAGTTCACCTACCACACCCTGACCCACCAAAGGAAAATAGGTTGTCAATAATCAAGCTTCTCAAAGAAATTAAATTTTTATTTTTTTTCCTTAAAAAAATAATAAATTGATTTTTTCTCAAAAAAAAAAAAAAAATCCTAAAGCGCACGCTTCCTCTCCTTCCCATATTGTCTGTGTTCTTCTCTCTCTCTCCCACTATATAAAAATGCATATATAGCGTTACCTCATCACTCCAAGAGTATTTCCAAACAGTGTATTCTTCTTTCTTGTTTCTTCCTATCCAGTTATACCCAGACCATACCCTCACTTTAAACTCTATATCTGTCTTCATCATCCTCAGGAAAAAAAATGGGAAGCATTGGGGCAGAGAGAACCATTACAGGATGGGCTGCCAGAGAAGAAATTAGAATTTGGGATTTTTTTTAGGGATTTAGGTTTTTTTTTTAATATTTGAAATCGGGCCGGGCCGGGCTCGACCCGAAATAATTTGTACCGGGTCGGGCCGGGCCGGGCCAGAAGCCCGATAAGAGCCCGAATAATTCGGGCCACAGTCGGCCCGTCGGGCCGGGGGCCCGGCCCGGCCCGCGAAAATGACCCAGATTGACATTCCTATTTGTGGCACTCCAAACTTGGTCATCCCTCACCCTCTGTCCTTACTAAAATCTTGAGTCAAGCAAATGTTCCTCATTCCCTCAAAGGATTGCAATTTTGCAATGCCTGTCAGCAGGGAAAAAGCCATAGATTACCCTTCCCTCTGTCTACTACTCGAGCAAATCAACCTCTTGCCCTTATCCATACTGATGTATGGGGGCCTTCTCACCTTGCATCTAAGGACAATTACAAGTATTACATTGTTTTTGTTGATGACTTCAGCAGGTTCTCTTGGGTCTTTCCAATGTCTGTCAAGTCTCAATCTTTTGAGATTTTCATTCAATTCAAAAGCTTAGTGGAAAAACAATTTAATTTGCCCATTAAAAAGGTTCAGGCTGATGGTGGGGGTGAATATCGAGCTTTTGAAAGATTCTTAAGAGATCAAGGGATCTGGTTTCAGCACTCATGCCCTCATACTCATGAGCAAAATGGAAGAGTAGAAAGGAAGCATAGACATATCACTGAAACAGGTCTCACTCTCTTAGCCAAATCTGGTCTTGACATGTCTTATTGGTGGCATGCTTTTCAGTGTGCAGCCTATTCTATCAACAGAATGCCTACTCCAGTTCTTAATAATCTCAGTCCTTATGAGTGCCTATTTCAGCAAGCCCCTGATTACAATATTCTCAAAGTGTTTGGCTGTGCATGTTTTCCCCACTTAAGACCTTACAATCACCATAAACTTGACTACAGATCACTCCAGTTGATATTCCCATTATCTGGGTCGACAATCAAGGAGCAGCATCCCTAGCTGCTAATCCTATTTTCCATGCTCGATGTAAACACATTGAGATTGACCAACATTTTGTTCGTGATCAACTCCTAAACAAAGAACTGGAAGTGAGATATGTGCCTACTATTGACCAAGTTGCTGACATTTTTACAAAAAGTCTTCCCAAGGATCGTTTTCAGTATCTAAAATCCAAACTCAAAGTGGTTACTACCCCCTTTCGTTTGAGGGGGAATGATAACCAAGACAGTTAATTCTGTTAGTTTTGGTACTGTTACATTAGTTAGTTAGTTGTTAGCAACTTGTTTATTTTCTCTGCACTTTTCCTTTTCTGTTTTCTTAACAGAAATCTGTTATGTAATTGTACCATTCTTGTGTTCTATAAATAAAGTGTAAATCCTCATTATTGAGGCAAGTATTATAAAGCAATCCTTTGTGTTACTCTCTTTCTCTCTCTGTTTCTCCCTGTTCTCTAAGTTTTCAATCCCTACCTATACCCGCTAATCCATGTATAAATTTTATAAAGACAGCTCAAACTTTATTGTGATATCTACGCAAGACGCACGAGAAATCCTTAAATTGCTCCTAAAACACTTCCACACTTCTCTATATATATATCATTTTCTTTATGCATAGAAATTTGTCAATATTCTCTTCTTTCTCTCTTTCATCAAAACTTTTAAGCTCCATTGATGCATTTCCGTATCTTAATAACTAAGGTAATAATCTGTTTCCCTACATCATAATGATTTTTCTCTCCATATATTATGTGTTTGACTAATTAATAAATGAATCTATTATTCTTTGCAGTAAGTAATAGTGCTCAAAATTAAGATGACAGAGAATATTAATAATGATAAGGTGGCTATTATATCTGAGCTACCTAAATCAATTAGTTGGTTAAAAGATGGTGTAACCTTATACCAAACCCAACAAACATCATATTATGGATAATGATCAACACCCTTTGCTCACCACAAACCCACATCATCTCGTGTCTTCTTTAGAGCACAACATTTATGCCCATCATAAGCCCTATGACTTGGCCACTATGTCAAGCCCTCGTTTGATCTCTACACATATTCCCTATGCATCTTTAAACAACACTATTAAGCATGATTCCAAGTCTCGAATTGTTTACATTACTCGAAACCCTCTTGATGCCATAGTCTCTACTTGGCATTTTTCGACGAATGGACACCCGGGTGGCCACTCGCAGCACGAGTGGGGTATGGAAGAGTGTGTGGACATGTTTTGTAGAGGTGAGGCTTGCTTTGGGCCATTTTGGGACCATGCTTTAGGGTATTGGAAAGTTAGTTTGGAGACACCTGAGAAAGTGTTGTTTTTGAAGTACGAGGATTTGATAGAAGATAGTGTTGGTCAAGCCAAAAGTGTTGCAAACTTTATTGGGGTTCCTTTCTCACAAGAAGAAGAGGCTAATGGAGTTGTTGAGAAAATATTAGAGTTGTGTAGCTTTGATAAATTGAAGAATTTGGATGTAAATAAACATGGCCAACTTTGGCCTAAGTGTGATAACAAAAGTTTCTTTAGAAAAGGGCAAGTGGGTGATTGGGCTAATCATCTTAGTCCATCAATGGTGGAGCGTGTGAACAAGATAATGAAAGAGAAGTTCAATGGTTCTGGTCTATCATTTAGAATGTCTTAGGTGGATTTTTTATTTTCCCATCTTAAATTAATATATGAGATGAGAATAATATTTACCACAATGTCATATGAATTATGGTAATCATGTGTTTGTTTAGTTGCCTTCTTATGTTTATTAATTATTTGATGTGTATGAATGTCAAATTAATTATATCAGTTTGGTAATTATTATTATAGTTTGTACTTTTTACTTTGTATTATTGTTTTAAGCAATTATTGGTGAAAATAAAATTTTATTTTAAAAATTGCTTTTAATTACAATTCCCTACAAAAAAAAAAATATATATTTTTTAAATTACAAAATATTCTTTGAAATAAAAGAAATATGTCTATACTCAGCGCCTTGGCAAAGATGGGAGTAGGAATCAAATGTTTGATATATTAGATTGGATCCATATGGGCAGCCCAAACATACCCTAAATCTTAAAAGAGAAATGTTAGTAAATAGCTTTATTTCTAACTTTAGTGATAGTTAATGTCTCTTTTTTAAAATAATTAAACAAATGTCCTTTTTTACTTTTTAATACCTAAAATATCCTTCATTATATAAAAGGTATTATGAAAATACCTAATATGAATATAACATACAAATACTATACATTAGAGTAATATGAGTTATTATGTCCTTTTTTATTTATTTATTTTACTGATATGTATTCTTTTAATTTTATTTTTATTTCTTTCCTTCATGATATATAATATAACATATAAACGATATACCTTAGATCAATATGAATATACCATAAACTTAAACTAATATACTATTAAATGATTTTTTTTCTATGATATACAATAGCATATAAAAACTATATTCTGCAATTATCAGCATAAATACTACAGTAAAAAATTAATATATCACCAGTATAGTGGAAAAAAATATATACATACCAAAAATTTAATTTAATATTTCACATATTTTTTTTTTCTTTTTCTTTCCTTCATAGACAATATTTTCTAGTGAAATATAACTATACCTCAAACTTATAATAATATTCCACATTTTTAAATTTCCGTCTTCGTTCATTATATATCATAGCATATTAAAATAATATACTACAATCTTAAACTAATATACTACCTTTCAATTTTTTTTAATATACAATTGCACATAAAAACGATACACTATTATACAAAATAACTATACCAAACACTTAATTATTCAAGGTTATAATTGTAATTTTATTATCAAACTTTTAATAGAATGGACATTTTGTTAATTTTTTATAAAAAGGGACATTTATTAACTTAATTGTTAGATTTAGGGTCATTTTGCATCTTGGCTCATGTTAAAAAATCGTGAATCATGTTTAGATTTTTTTTTTATTAGATTTACAATTTTTATTTTGGAAATCTAATGTAGATGATTTGGAAATTTAATTTACAATATGGAATCCTAACTTTCTTAATAGATCAAATATATTGATTCTTAGCTTAAGTGATTGTAAGACTGAAAAATTGTACACAAATTTAGATAAGTTTAAATTAACTTTCTCTAGTGAATTAATGGTACTATAGGATAAATTAACTTTCTTTTGAACACTATTAGTCCACGGGGCTACGTCCAGAGAATGAAATCAATTAGTAAAGTATCAAAGATTACAAAAGCGATTGACTTAAGCAAATTTAGACTCCCTCTTATAATTTCCTGCAACCTTTTGTAATCCACTTTGCTAATCTAATCTCTAAAACACACCAAATAGTAAACTCCCTTTAGCTATTGATATGTGCTTACTTCCTCCTAAAGTAAAGCTTAAACAAATTTTTTCTCGAATATGCTCACTTCCTCTCGAAATGAGACTTGGAAAAGTCTTCTCTCGAAGATCCAGGCTTGTTCAAAGCTTCTTCATCTTATTCTATGAATTGTAAGAGATCATAACAAGAGAATCAAAGCCTAGTTGAACATTCTATAATTTTATTGGAGAACATTGTCCCACATGGATTAAATGTAAAAATATTGAGCCATATATAAGAACATGGGCTACTCCACTCATTGCCAATTGGTTTTGAGTTGGAACCCCATGATTCTCAACATGGTATCAGAGCCATATCCCTAGCGGGCTTTCGATCCACACCTATCCAGATGGTTAGCCAGCCGCACGGGATCCAGATGGTGCAAAGACGCCTGAGATCTGAACAAAAATAAGCGAGCAAATGGCATGGCCTGTGATAAAGTGATTCAAGATTGGTGAGCAAAAATAGCCACCATCTTGAGGGGGGATATTGGAGAACATTGTCCCACATGGATTAAATGTAAAAATATTGAGCCATATATAAGAACATGGGCTACTCCACTCATTGCCAATTGGTTTTGAGTTGGAACCCCATGATTCTCAACAAATTTTTACAAAAGAAACACTCTTCTCACAAAAATAGATATAAAAATGTGAAACTAAAAGAGATAGAAACATTTGGCTGCTCTCTAGGTCCTATTTATAGAACATGAAAACCCTAGAGACAGTCACAAATACATTTTTCCAACTATAAAAAACTTTCTTAAAAAATTCCTTAATTTGCAGCATCAAAATCAAACTCTGTTGCATTAGATCAGGACCAAACAAGAAACTTTTCAAAATGGACCAAGACCACAATTTAGCTTCAATACCTGCCAAATAAAGTTAATTATTTAATCTGGTATAATCATGGCAAAATTGAATTCATCAATTAGAAAAATATAAAGTAAAGTTTCCTAAAAATAGGCAACTTTCCATAAAGATAATTCCTTCTATTGTATTGTATATGTATGCATAAAAATATTATAATTATACTGTATATTTTTTATCTATAATATTTTAAACTAATACTTTTATTATCAGTTGGTTGTAGGATTGAATTAATTTATGTATACCCTATGTAAATCAACATCAAAACCGTATAAGTTAGAACTTCAGATTTTCCAATTCAATTAAATCCGTACAAATAAAAATATGTGCAACTTGCAGATTTAGTTGAATTGAATAATACGGATTACATCAAATTGAATTGAGTATTTTATATGAACACCTAACTTCTAATAATAACATGTTCTTTTACAACTAATAACTTTGTAAAATATATATTACGAATAGATTACATGAAATAAAAAGAAGAATTACAACAGGTAGAAGTCAAATACAGATATTATTAACGTTCATCTCATCCACATATAGAAGTTCTTAATTAATAATAATAGAAAGAAACTATGAATAGAAACTTAAAACACGCGACAAGCCCTCCCAATTCTCACATATTAATAGTATATACGTAAATCTAATGTCTATATAAAACAAGCACATTCAATTAAGTACATACATTCCATTAATTCTCTCATCAAATTAACATTTCATTCAACAATGGCAAAGGATTACTTAGCAACTACACTTCTCCAATTCATAATCATTAGTGTCGCCGTGGTTGTTAAGGCCGATGATGCATCGCCAATTCCAGCCTCGAAAGGGGAATTGGAAGGCTGGTTCAGGCAGAATGTGAAGCCTGTAGCCGAGAGCAAGGGCCTAGACCCGGCCCTAGTGGCGGCCGAGTCAGGCCCTGCGAAAGTGATTAAGGTGATGGGAGATGGGAGTGGAGATTTCAAAACATTGCAAGAGGCTGTAAATAGTGTCCCTAATGGGAACACAAAGCGTGTGATGATCGTACTCGGAGGAGGAGAGTACAAAGAGAAAGTTAAGATCGAAAGAAGTAAGCCATTCATCACGTTGTATGGGTCACCTAAAGCAGTTCCCACGCTCACCTACGATGGCACAGCGGCCAAATACGGAACTGTAGATAGTGCCACCTTGATTGTTGAGTCTGATTATTTTGTGACAGCAAACATAATAATCAAGGTGTGTAATAATTCTAGAATATTTATTTTAGTGTTTCTATTATTATTTTTATAGGTATAATTTAGTATCAACATTCATATTTTTGAGTGCTTCTATAGTACTCACTAATATAGGTGCACTGATGGATTGGTATCTAGAAAAAAATTTTACTCCAATTTTTCTTTATAATTATGTATGTTATAGTTGTTTAAGATATTTTGCAAAATTTTATAGAATTTAGAATAATTTACAATATAGAAAGTAATGTTCAAACAGTCTATTTCATATGTGAATAAAATAAAATGGAATTACCCCATATAATATTTTTTTTAATTTTCTTTTTTTAAAAAAAAAAATTACAGTTTAAGCTACTCCAGTGATTTCTATGTATGTCGTTGTGTGGATTTTGATTGTAATTTTAAGTTTTTTCATTAGTTGCTATATGTGTTTTTATATGAATTTTCGTAAAAATGAAAAAAAAAACTATTTAAAGTGTAAAAATAAAAAAGAAAAAAAAACCTCCAAAATAAAATAGTCATGCGTATAACAGACAGTTTGAACATTATTTTTAAAGTGTTAAATTTTTTCGAATTTCTCAAAATTTTGCAGAATATGTTAAATAATTATAACGTACACGACCATAAAAAAAAATTGGACTAAAAAATCTCTCAAATGTCAAAATAGATAAGAGTGCATCACTTTAAAGGAGTACATTATATAATTTTTCAATATTTTTTATTTAAATTAAAATAAATTATACGCTTGTGATCATTTTTCTTAACATAAGTTATTTTGTTTATGGTTAGAATTCTGCACCAAAACCAGATGGTGTAAGAAAAGGAGCTCAAGCTGTAGCATTCAGAGCATCAGGGAACAAGGCAGCTTTTTACAACGTACGAATGTTGGGATTCCAAGACACACTTTGCGACGATAGAGGGTTTCATCTTTTCAAGGATTGTTACATTGAAGGCACAGTGGATTTCATTTTTGGAAGTGGGACGTCTCTATATTTAAACACTGAACTCAATGTTTTGGGTGACCATACAGGATCCTCTGTCATAACAGCACAAGCAAGAGAGAAACCTGATGATACTGGTTACTCATTCGTTCATTGTAAAATTGTTGGCACTGCCAAAGACTCCATTTTGGGCAGAGCTTGGCAGTGCAGCCCGAGAGTGGTGTTCGCCTACACTGATATGGCGGCCGGCGTTGTTTCGCCATTGGGATGGTATGATAAAGGCAAAACTGAATGTGATAAGACTGTTTTCTTTGGTGAATATAAGAACACAGGAGGAGGTGCAGCTACAGATGGGAGAGTCAAATATTTCAAGAAACTAACTGATGACCAAGCCAAACCTTTTCTCAATCTTGGTTACATTCAGGGGTCCAAATGGCTCCTTCCTCCCCCAACCCTTCAAGTTTAGATACCATATATATGCATGACTGGCTATCATTTAATTATGTATACATAACCCTCGGGAAAGGTCAGACCTACTTGTACACGTATTAAAATTTGGGATAAGATGAATAAGGTTTTATCCCAAAATATTTCCTCAAGATAGTAACTATTTTATTTGCTTACTATCTTGGTCAACTCGATCATAAGCGCCTCTTTTTTGGGTTCATTATTCCTAATCACAAGTAACTTTTTTTGCTTTACTTTTTGAGATCGGTATTTTTGAATTTTTGGTGGCTCTTTTTTTTTCTCACTATCCTAAATCACAAGTGGCTTTTTTTATTTTAGTTCTTGGATCAATTTTTTTTAATGTTGGGTAGTTATTTTTTTTTTTTTTTTTTTGACTCTCTACTTCAATCGGTTTTTTTATTATTATTTTTTTTAAGTCGGATAGTCGTTAGAGGATTTTTTTTTTTTTTTGCTCTGATACCATATTAGAATCTCGGATAAGATGAATGGAGTTCTATCTTAAAATCAATTGGCAATGGAAGGAGTAGCTCATTCATCTTATATATTCTATTATATTTCCACACATGAACAATATTATACTTTCTAACAATTAGGCATGTGAATGCCATATTTTTTTTGTTTAATTTTTACTTGAAATTTTACATTCGTGTACGTAACTTGTTTCACTTACCCATCATCAAAGATATATATTATATGAGAAATGCTAACAGACATATTAAGGGGTAACAACAAGAGATATATGTACTATTATTCGTGCAATCTAATATTAGCTTCCACACAAATTATTTTAATAAATGATGTGATCCAACCCGATCACAGTAACCAAGGTCAAGAACAAAAACTCATAAATGATCAAAGTTTAAAAGCAAAATAAATAACAGCAGTAGGAAACGAGATTGAAAAACAAATACAGATATGAAAATCAAAATTCAGCCATTGAGGCAATTCCCATTAAACAATTATATAAGGAGAGATTACACATGAATAGGTAGTCCCAATCAAGAACTAGAGAGCAATAATACACCAGAACTCTCTCTCTCTCTCTCTCTCTCTCTCTCTCTCTCTCTCTCTCTCTCTCTCTCTCTCTCTCTCTCTCTCTCTCTCAAATTCTCTCAGCTCTTAATCTTTATTACAGGTAAGAGACACACCAAAAAGAACCACCTTATCCTATAGTTAGTTATGTCTATTTATAGGCATAACTAACTTAACTGACATACCTAACAAACCGATATTACAGTTGCTAACAGAAATGGGAAAGTACCTAAGAACATTTATCTAAGACTTAGTTTCTAGGCCACATTACAACAATTCCACCTTGGCATAGATACTTAGACTTAGAAGATATAAGAAGAGAATGTTGAACTTTGATGGGGGATGAGAAACTCATCCAGTTTCCTTGATGTTGACCAAGTTTAAACAATGTCTAAACTTGGTTTGAGTGACACATTTTGTGAAAATGTCAGTAGGATTGTGATCAGTGCTGATTTTCTTCACTTGAACCTCTCCATTGGCAATGATCTCTCTGATAAAGTGTAGTTTGATGTCAATATGCTTTGACCTATCATGGAACATAGGATTTTTCATCAAGTGCAATGCACTTTGATTGTCACAATGGACAGTCCTGTCTTCAGAGTTGAATCCAAGTTCCTTTGAGAGACCTTTTAACCAGCTTGCTTCTTTTATGGCTTTAGCTGCAGCCATGTACTCAGCCTCTGTGGATGACAGGGCTACCACCTTTTGAAGATTCGACTTCCAGCTGATGCATCCACCTAGAGCAGTGAAGATGTAACCTGTCAAAGATCTTCTTGTGTCTATGCAGCCAGCTTAGTCAAAGTCAACAAACCCTTCAACTTCACATCCACCTCTCTCCTGTTTTGTAGATTAAACCCAGGCTAAGAGACCCTTTAACATACCTCATAACCCATTTGACAGCATCCCAATGCTTTGACCCTAAATCAGCAACAAATCGACTGATTATGCTCATGGCATAGGCCAAGTCAAGCCTTGTGCATACCATGGCATACATCAAGCAACCTACACAGTTAGCATATGGTATGTTACCCATGTATCTCCTTTCTTCTTCAGTCTGAGGTGCTTGTTCTTTAGTAAGTTTAAAGTGTTGGGTCAATGGTGTCATTACTGGTTTTGCATCATTCATGTTAAACTTCATTATTACTTTCTTCAAGTATCCTTGCTGAGTTAACATGATAAAACCAGGCCTCTTTCTTCTGATCTCAGTTCCAAGAATTTTCTTGGCTTCTCCCATGTCCTTCATCTCGAATTCACCCTTGAGTTGACACTTCAACTCACTGATTTTGTGTTTATCCTTGCCTACTATTAGTATGTCATCAACATACAGTAGCAGGTAAATCTCTTTGTCAAAGTAAACACATGGATCATATCTACTCTTTGTGAACTTTATCCTAGACATGAACTTGTCAAATCTAATATTCCATTGTCTAGGTGCTTGCTTTAGACCATAGAGTGATTTATGTAGCAACATACCTGATTTGGATTGCCATTGTCAAATCCCTCAGGTTGTTTCATGTAGATCTTCTCATCCAAGGTGCCATGTAGAAAGGTTGTCCTCACATCCATTTGATCTATTTCTAGATCCTAATCTGCAGCCTTGGCCATAATAGCTCTAATAGAAGCTTGTTTTACCATTGGTGAAAATATATCATTAAAATCTACACCTTCTCTCTCAATGAACCCTTTTGCCACCAGCCTAGTCTTGAACCTCACTGAGTCTTCATTAACTCCTTCCTTTTGTCGGAACAGGCATTTGCTTTCAATCAACCTCTGCCCTGGTGGTCTGTTGACAACTGACCATGTTTTGTTCCTAATCAGTGACACTTTCTCTTCATTGATTGCTCTCAACCAATGTTCCTTGTTGCTGCATTTCAGTGCCTCCTTGTATGTTGTGGGTTCTGAATTTTCAAGCTCACTAGCAGCAGCAAGAGCAAATGCTGAGAAATCTGCATAGCCAAGCTTTGTTGGTGGTCTTATGTCTCTTCTTACTCTATCTCTGGCCAGGAGATAGTCACTTAGTTCTTCTTGTGATTCCTGAGGTTGATTATCATGTTCATGATCAGGGTTCTCATCTGCATCTGAACATTCATCTGGGCAGTGTGACTGATCCACCTCAAGATTAATTCTGCTGTGAGACTCTTCTGTGTCCAGTGTTGGGTTTGGTAGGGGCTTCAAGGCCATTTCTTCTTCTCTAAAAGTGACATCTCTGCTGATGATACACCTTTTAAATCCTGGTTCAAGACACCAAAGTTTGTATCCCTTGACACCATTAGGATACCCTAAGAACATGCATTTTACAGCTCTAG
Organism: Cannabis sativa; assembly: GCF_029168945.1. NCBI lineage: Eukaryota > Viridiplantae > Streptophyta > Magnoliopsida > Rosales > Cannabaceae > Cannabis > Cannabis sativa. The sequence continues at coordinate 5,259,603 of NC_083605.1, forward strand.
GCTTCAATTTGTCTTGCCTCACATGAGCATAGGCAGTGCACCCAAAGACCTTTAAATGGTCATAAGTTTGAGCTTCTCTAATCCACTTTTCTTGTGGTGTCATGAAATTGATACCAGTAGAAGGACATCTATTTATTAGATAGCATGCAGTTTTCAAAGCTTCACCCCAGAATTTTCTCTCTAAACCAGCTCCTTTAAGCATGCACCTAACCCTCTCAAGTAGTGTCCTATTCATCCTCTCTGCAAGGCCATTTTGTTATGGAGTGTCTCTAATAGTCAAGTGTCTTGCTATTCCCTCTTTGCTGCAGAATTCTTTGAACTGGTTTGAACAAAATTCCCATCCATTGTCTGTTCTAATCTTCTTGAGCTTCTTGCCTGTTTGATTCTCAAGTAGTTACTTCCAATTGACAAATGTGTTAAAAGCCTCATCTTTGGTTTTCAAAAGATATACCCACACCTTTCTTGAGTAATCATCAATGATACTCATGAAATAATAAGCACCTCCAAGTGTGGGAATCCTTGAAGGACCCCAAAGATCTGAATGAACATATGCTAATTGCTCTTTGGTAGTGTGCTTGGCAAGTGTAAATTTTTGTCTGCAACTTTTGCCATATACACACTATTCACATAAATCCATTTTGCATGACACCTTCCCTTTGAGAATTCCTTGTTTCTTCAATTCCATCAAGCCTCTTTCACTCACATGTCCCAATCTCAAATGCCACAGCCTTGTCAAGTCATCATCACCTGTACCTGTCACATTTGAAGCTAGGCCAGTAACTGTTTTCCCATTGAGAAAATACAATCCATTTCTATAGATTCCTTTCATTACAGTAGTGGAACCTTTAATGACATTGAGTGAGTTTTCATCTATTTTAATTTTACAGCCTTTAGAAGCTAAAACACCAATAGACAAGAGATTTCTCTTGAGTTCAGGGACATACCTGACATCAGTGATTGTTCTTTGAATACCATCATCCATTTGCATCACAATTGAACCAGTTCCTTGAATTGTTCATGCTTTGTTGTCACTTAGTAAAACAGTACCCCCTGTTTTCTTCTCAAGATTGCAAAATATATAGTTCTTCACAAGGACACATGTGAAAGGAACAGCCTCAGTCGAGTATCCATTCTTGTCCAGAATCTGTATTAAACACTACAAGAACACCGGCTGAATCATAACCATCAGCAACATCTGCTTGCCCCTTTTCTTTGTTCTTTTCTTTCTTCAGTTTGTTTTTCAGAGAAAGGCATTCATCCCTGAAGTGCCCTTCTTTCTTGTAATAGAAACATTTCTTGTCAGTCGTGTTTCTTGAACTTGTCTTTTGGTTCCCTCGATCACCACCATATTTGGAGTTCTTGTGACCCTTCTTGTCATGCCTTCTTTTGACAAACAGCCCCTCACCATTGTGCTCTGTTTTCACATCAGATTTGCTTTGAATTTCCTTGGAGTTCAATGCAGCTTTCACTTCTGACATTGTGAGAGTGTCTTTGCCATAAAGAATTGTATCAACAAAGTGTTCATACAATTTTGGCAGAGAACTCAGTAGGATAATAGCTTGATCCTCCTCATCTACCTTTACACAAATATTGTTCAGATCAAGAACAATCTTGTTAAAATCATCTAGGTGTCTTCTAAGTTCCTTGCCATCTTCCATCCTCAAGGTGTAAAGCTTCTTTTTCAAGTACAACTTATTTGCAAGGGACTTCTTCATGTAGATTGTAGCAAGCTTTTCCCATAATCCAAGGGCTTTCTCTTCATCAGCAACTTCTCTTAGCACTTCATCTCCTAGACTGAGCAGAATGACAGAATGTGCTTTTGTCTCGATTTCTTGTTTCTTCTTTGCATCTTCAATTGCCTTCAATGCATCTACATTAATGGCTTCAGCAATGCCTTGATGCACCAGCAAGGCCTTCATCTTGATTCTCCAAAGGCTGAAGTCATTAGCTCCTGTAAACTAGTCAACCTCATACTTGGTTGTTGCCATTTCTTGATTTCAATCTTGCTGCTATGAAACTTTAATTATCAAACACTTCTTGATCTCCTTGAATTGAACCTCGGCTCTGATATCATTTGATGTGATCCAACCTGATCACAGTAACCAAGATCAAGAACAAAAACTCATAAATGATCAAAGTTTAAAAGTAAAACAAATAACAGCAGTAGGAAATGAGATTGAAAAACAAATACAGAAATGAAAATCAAAATTCAGCCATTGAGGCAATTCCCATTAAACAATTATATAAGGAGAGATTACACATGAATAGGTAGTCCCAATCAAGAACTAGAGAGCAATAATACACCAGAAAAAGCACCAAGAGTTGATGGTTTTTCACACCAGAACTCAATCTCTCTCTCTCAAATTCTCTCAGCTCTTAATCTTTATTACAGGTAAGAGACACACCAAAAAGAACCACCTTATCCTATAGTTAGTTATGTCTATTTATAGGCATAACTAACTTAATCGACATACCTAACAAATCGGTATTACAGTTGCTAACAGAAATGGAAAAGTACCTAAGAGCAGTTATTTACGACTTAGTTTCTAGGCCACATTACAATAATAAACAATATAAAAAACTTAGCACATTAAAATGTAATATTAATATACAGGGGTGGACTCACATGGAGGCGAGAGGGTACTACAAAAAACTGCTACTTTTAGTGACAATTTTTTAGTCACAATATAATTTTTTGTGACGAAATGTGCTTTTTAGTCACAACAAAATGTTATTTGTGACTAAAATATAGTTTTTCGATATAAGTTTGTAATTTTAGTTTTAGTCACAACAAGTATTGTGACATTAATTTAGTTTTAGTCACAACAAGTATTGTGACTAAAAATATATTTAGTCACAATAAATTATAATTTTTGTGATTAATACTTTTTGTCACGGACATTTTAGTCACAACATAGGAATAATAATTTATAATTAGTCATAACTTTTTCACTTTTAGTTACAAGTTTTATTGTGACTAATTGTAAGATTTTTTGTAGTGGAGCACTCGTCCACTTTGAAAAAAAAATAAAAAAATATATATTTTTTATTTAGTTAAATATATATATAATTAGTCATAACTTTTTCACTTTTAGTTACATAAAATATTACTCATGTTAACAAGCCAATAAACTCACCATTAATTAAATACTTAAATGAAATAAGACTATATAATAAATAATTATTTAAACCTAATAGAATAGTTATAAAATAATTTTAAATTTATCAAATATATCATAACATATAACATTAGTATTATGACATACATCATATCAAGTTACATATTATTTTAACAAAAACAATGTACAAACACATCACATTTTAAATTTTTAATAATTTCATTACATTACTAAATAATTATTTTTCAAATTTCAAAAATTATATACCTAAATCAGATTTATTAGACTGAGAAAAAAAAATCTTATATTGTTAAAAACATACCTTTCACAAATATAAATTTGTGCATACTACTGATCCAATAAGCTACAAAATATCCCAAAAAAAAAAAGATTTTCTCCCAAATCTTAAAAAACACAAAATTAGAATCAAATAATAAATACATAAAGCATTGAGATTATTATTATAAATTACATCTATATAATCATATAAATAAATGCATACACATATATACCATAAATATAATATTGAAAATATTAACTTTTTAAAATTTTTTAGTCGTACATATACATACACACTTAATCAAACCATGTATATTTTAAAGGTTCACACTAAAAATAATCAAATATATAACTATTTTATTAAAAAAAATTATAAGTTTTAAGGAAAAAAGAGATGAAAAACTGACCTACTAAAAAATATGCATCAGTCGTGCACTTTTGGTTTCGGCCAATAGTGGTTGAGATAGTAGAGACCTTAACAATATTAAAAAAAATTAGAAAAATATTTATAGAATTAAAGATATATTTTTATATATATAAATAATAAATGTTAAAATAGAAAACTTGCAGTTAAAAAAACTTGCACTGGTGGTAGATAATTAAGGGTGGTGGTGTTGCTCCGGGCAGAGGGGTTTAGGGTGGACGGAGGGAGGCGGGGAAGGGCTGAGGAAGGTGGGTGTAGAGGAGGAATTTTTGAGAGAGAAGAGAAAGAAAATGAAGGAAGCAGAGGTATAAATGAATCTGATAGCATTTTTTATATACGATATTATTAGCGACGAACTATTCCGCTAGTAATACTAGGATTCCGCCGCCAATAATAAAATTATCAGATTTCTTATTATTAGCGGCGGGTTTTCACCGCTAATAATAAAAAAAGTCCGCTGCTAAAAAGTTTTGAAAAATATTTGAGTGGGAAATTTCCCGCACTTTTTCTATTTTAGTATTAGCAGAGGACCCTCGCCGCTAATAGTACATGGGTCCGCCGCTAATACATTTTTATACAAAAAAAAATAAATAACATTTAATAGTTGAAGTCTGTCGGTATTAGTCCTATTAGTAGCGGCGGATTTGCTCCGCTGCTAATAACCAAAATTCTTGTAGTGTACCTCAGGGACGACACCTATTGGCTGCAAATGGGTGTACAAAATTAAACTTAATGTAGATGGTACTATAAAAAAATTCAAGGCAAGGCTTGTAGCCAAAGGCTTTTATCAACAACCAGGTTTTGACTTCATTGAAAGTTTTAGTTCTGTTGTCAAACCCTTTACTATAAGAGTGGTTATGTCCTTGGCTCTTGCACAAGGGTGGTGCATCCAACATAATGTGAATAATGCCTTTCTAAATGGGGATTTGAAAGAAGCAGTTTACATGACTCAACCCCCTAGTTTTGAGCTACCAGATGCTCCTCATTTAGTCTGCAAACTCAACAAAGCCCTGTATGGTGTCAAACAGGCACCAAGAGCTTGGTTTGAAAAACTGTAGAACTGCCTAATAGAGAATTTCGGCTTCATATCTTCTAAGTCTGACCACAGCCTATTCATTCAACATACCAGCAGCTCAATGATTCTTATACTTGTATATGTTGATGATATAATCATCACCGATAGTAATCTTAAAAAGATTGCAGCCTTAATCAAAGCCTTGGATTTAAAGTTTGCTCTCAAAAATCTTGGCAATCTTCATTATTTCCTTGGCATTGAAGTTCATCATACCAAAGAAGGTTTGCATCTGTCTCAAGCTAAGTATGTTAGAGATTTGTTGTGCAGGGCTCAAATGCAAGATGCAAAACCTGCTCCTACTCCCATGACAAGTGGTCTGAAGTTTTTTGCTTTTGATGGGGATCCTGTGGACAATCCTCAGCTGTAGAGATCAATTGTTGGTGCACTTCAGTACTTGAAAATAACCAGACCTAAAATTTCTTTTAGTGCCAACAAGGTCTGTCAATTCATGGCCAATCCTCTACTACTCATTAGAATGCAGTTAAAAGAATACTGAGATATCAAAGTGGTACAATTTCACATGGCCTGAATTTCAAATGTCCCAAAGATTTTGATGTTACTGCCTTTTGTAATGTTGATTGAGCTAGTGATCTAGATGAAATTTCTAACTTGGTTGCTTGGCAATGCAAGAAATAGCATATTATTTCTCGATCAAGCACTGAAACCGAATATAGAAGTCTAGCTCAAGTGGTATCTGAGATAACTTGGCTGCATTAATTCATTGTTTTCTGAACTCCATGTTCAATTACCTCGAGCACCTACAATTTGGTGTGACAATATGAGCACAATTTTACTCACTACCAATTCTGTTTTACACGCTCGCACTAAGCATATTGAACTTGACCTATACTTTGTTCGTGAGAAACTACAAGAGAGAAACTTGTTCAAGTTCATCATGTTCCTACTGCAGCTCAAATTGTTGATGGCCTTACAAAGGCTATTTCCAGTTCAAGGTTCACTCAACTCAGCACTAAACTTGGCATTGTTGGTAGCACCAATTTCAAGTTTGAGGGGGACTGTGAAGACAGTTAATAGTTAAGTAATTGTTTTTCTGTTACAAATATTTGTTTTGTGTTGTATGGTTGTTAGGAGTTAGTTGGATTGATTGTTAGCTTCTTTGCTCGATTGAGCTTGTATATAATCTTGTTATTGTGCTCATTACTGAATAAGATTTAAGTCTTCTTATCTTTCTCTTTTTTTTCTCTTTCTTCTCTCTTCTCTCTTCTCTCTTTTCTCTTTACTCTGTTTCTCTTCTTCTTCCTTACTCTGTTACTTTTGAGCTCGACAAAAATGGTGAGAGGGAATGAGAACTTCAACAAGTATAAATGTTTACAATTGTTGTTTTTGATTTTTACCTTTGGCAAAAAAGAAAGAAAGAAAAGTAAGTGTCCCCCTTATAGAAACTTCTCAAATGGATTAATAATATTTGATTTAAGTTTCAAAGTCCACAGGCTCATTTCTAGAAGAAGGTATATATATATATATAGCCTAATCTTTTTCTCACATTTCACTCATAATTTGTCATATATGTAGAACAGTAGTCATACATATATACATGCCAAGTGCTAAGTCTATTTAAGGCCAATGCAATTTAGTAATAATTGACTTTTACATTAAAAGAATTGAAGTAAAGAAATTGACTATTAAGTTAAACAGAATTGATCAACAAGGAAGACTTGAGGTTATCCCCCTTCTAATTAAGATTAAATTTTATACACTTATTAACTAAAATAACTTCAAATTTTTATTCTATTTGTAATGTGTCATTATTTTTTTAAAAAAATTAATTTTATGTTACTATTTATAAACACTACCAAAAATAATATCTCATTGTAGCTATAGTTATATAATGCAAAATTTAATTATTAAATTTCAATTTTTATTTTTTAAAATCATTATGTTTGTACTATATTAAACATCTATAATATATATTTATTATTTTTATTTAATTTCTTAAGAAAAATCAAATTTCTAATTAACAAATATTTAGGCCTTTTAAAATTGAAGACTCAACTCTATTGCTTTTTTTTTTCTTAAAGGCACTATTGCTATTATTATATATGTAAAAGGTACTACCAATAATATGTACTATTGTTAGTGATAATTAATTTTTTTCATTATAATATAATTTTTTTGTGACTAAATATCACTTTTAATCACAACAAAAATTACTATCACTAAAAAATAGTATTTAAATACAAGTTATTACTAAATTAGTTTTACTCACAGCATAAGTTATGGCTAAAAACATATTCAGTAACAATAAATTATAATTTTTGTGACTAATACTTTTAACTAAAAACTTTTTAATGATAAAATAAGAATAATGATTTATGTTTAATCATAATTTTTTTGGGGGAGTTCTATTTGCACCCTTTAAACTTATAAATACACCACATTATTAAAAAAAAAATATAAACTTAAATAATTTTTAAAAATTACTCTTAATATTTTTTTAAAAAAATTTCTTCACATTATTTTATGTTAATTTGAATACTTATTTTGATTTCATTTTCATAATTTTTTCTAATTCATGTGTATTTTTTTTTATTTTTTTCTAAAAAAATTTCACATAATTTATTTTAATTTTTTTCTCATAATATTTAAAATACACTTTATTTTTGTTTGATAGGTATATTTTTTAAGAATATGAATTGAAAAAAAAAAAATTTAAAAAAATTAGTGCAATTAAAAATATAAATTTTATATAAAATAAAAATTATCAAAATTGGGTGTCTTTAGAATTTTTTGGGGTGTAAATAAAATTTCCCTTTTTTTTATTTTTACTTATAAATTTTATTGTGACCATAAAAAGCTTTTTAGTTATAATACACAACTGATCAAGAACTAATTTTTTAAAAAAAAATGATCAGTTTTAATTATAAATAATTACATTAAAAAATTAATTTATTGAATAAAGAGGTGAATACAATTAAAATATACTTTTTTATTTCCTTTTATTTAAATTTTAGAGAAATATAAGTAAATGACCATATTTCTAATTTTATAGATAGTTGATGTCCCTTTTTTAAAATAATAAAGCAAATGTTATTTTTTACTTTTTAATACCTAAAGTACCCTTCATTATATAAAAGGTGTTATATGTTTTATTCCTTTAATAGAAATTATAAAAAACAATAGATCAAAACCTCTCTATTGAATTTTTGTCAACTATTTTTACGTTGTTGTTGTCTAATATGTTATTTAAGCATATAATTAGTTTTTTTATTAATATATCGTATGATATACAAACAATATACCTTAAACCAATGTACATATATATATCACAAACTTAAACTAATATACTATTAAATGAATTGTTTTCCACAATATACAGTAGCATACAAAAACTATATACTACAATCATAAACAGATATACCATAGTCAAAAATTAATATACCACCAGCATAGTGAAAAAAAATTATACAAAAAACTTAATTTAATATTCTACAAAAAAAGTTTCTTGTTCTTTCCTTCATGAAATACCAATGAACATAAAATCAATATACCTCAGTCAAATATAACTATACCTCATACTTAAATTAATATTTAATAGTTTTTTTTTTCTTTCTATCCTTCACGATATACATATCACATACAAACGATATACCTTAGACCAATATGAATATACCATAAACTTTAACTAATATACTATTAAATGATTTTTTTTTCCACGATATACAATAGCATATAAAAACTATATTCTGCAATCATAAGCATAAATACTATAGTGAAAAATTAATATACCACCAGTATAGTGGAAAATATATATATATACCAAAAACTTAATTTAATATTCCACATTTTTTTTTCTTTTTCTTTCCTTCATAATATACTAATGAATATAAAGACAATATTTCCTAGTGAAATATAACTATACTTCAAACTTAAACTAATATTCCACATTTTTTAATTTCCGTCTTTCGTTCATTATATACCATAGCACATTAAAATAATATACTACAATCTTAAACTAATATACTACCTTTCAGTTATTTAAAAAATATATATATACTACCTTTCAGTTTTTCTTAATATATTATTGCACATAAAAACGATATACTATTGTGCAAAATAACTATATCAAACACTTAATTATTCAAGGTTGTAATTGTAATTTTATCATCAAATTTTTAACTGAATGGATATTTTGTTAATTTTTTAAAAAAAAATGGACATTTATTAACTTAATTGTTAGATTTAGGACCATTTTGCATCTTGGCCATAAATTTTACTTAATATCACATTTTTATGTCCTACCAACTACATTACTTTTTTTAAAAAAAAAAATTTACCAACTACATTACTTATGATCACATGATATTTGAGGGTACTTTATATATAAATTATCAGTAAATAATTTACCTTTTGCACGGATGTTTAAAAAATTTTAAATTATATATATAAAATAAGTTATATTTTTTATTTCATTATAAAAAATTTTAGTTTTAGTCACAATAAAACTTGCGACTAAAAGTAAAAATGGTTGTGACTAATTATAAATCATCATTCCTACGTTGTGATTATTATTAAAAGATTCGTGACTAAATATAATAGTCACAAAAATTACAATTTGTTGTGACTAAATATATTTTTTTATCACAATACTTATCGTATCTAAAAATAAATTAGTGACAATTTATATCTAAATATTATGTTATGACTAAAAATCACGTTTAGTAAACAAAAAAATATATTATGACTAAAAAGTTGTCACACAAAATAATAATTTTTTTTGTAGTGTTTCATGATAACTAAGTAATAAAATAATCAAATTTTAATCTTATTATTTGTTCATATAATTTTTTTTTTGAATGATATAAAAAAATTAGGTGTAAAAACAGGTCACACTGACCAGTATTTACAAAATAAGAATATTCAGAGTATTGATTAATATGTCAAATCAATAAATGAAGAATCAAAAGTATATATGATTAAAAACAAAATTAAAGTTAATTAGTCTCTCTCACTCTTTTAGAGATGAGTCATTGTGATTATTCTTACTCATATGACACGAGATATTTCTATATTCAAATATGATGTGCGTTGTCAGCATACCTCACTGAAAAAAAAAAAATTGATATAGATCATAAATATTTGATATATAAGTTTAAAATTAATTGTATTTGTGTTTTTTTAAATATCTTTATTAAAAAAAGATTCGTGATTGATAGTTTGAAAAAAAAAATAATTGATAGTTTAAAGAAAAACGTAATTGTATGATATTTAACACTTGGAATATTACCTCAGGGTTTTTTTTTTTTTTGGGCATTTTACAAAAATACTGGATTTGGGGTAATACTTTTCAATTTTACTGCCACACGGCAGAATTAACATTTATACTGTCCTCCCTTTTTTTTTTTCTTTTATACTGTCAATACCAAAACAAAAGTATGAGGCCTCCATCTTTGACAATCACAAACATAACCACCACAACAACACCAGGACACCGAAAAATAACCATTAATTCCGACAAGAATAAACAAAAGCAGTAAAATCGACGTCAATAAATAATCATGGCAAAACAACGGTAAAACAACACTAAAACAATCAAACAAAACAAAAGAAAAAAATGATTAAAAAAAACAAACAATCTACTGCACAACCTCAACACCAGATGCAAAATCAACTATATTTGCAAGTCTATTCCTAGAAAATTATAAAAAAAAAACTACTAAAACAACACTGAAACAACACAAAAACAAATGAAGCAAATATAACTACTTAGAGAAATATAAAAGAAACACACACCTCAAAACTCTCTTGTGAGTGAGCTCCTCAAATATATTTATAGGACAACCAAAAGAAAAAAACCACAAAAATAGCCAAAGAGAACGAAGAAGAAATGTATTTATAGCCTCCATCTTCCACACTCACAGACATAACCATCACAACAACACGAGAACACCCAGAAAATACCTATTAATTCCAGCGAGATGGAGCAAGGGCAGTGAAATCGGCATCAAATTAATAAATAAATCATGAAAAACAACAGTAAAACAATACTAAAACAATACTAAAACAAAAAAAACAATAAAAGAAAAAAATGATCAAAAATTAACTATGTTGTGCACATCCTCAATACTAAATGCACTATATTTGCAAGAAAAGTTCTAGAAAATTAGAACAAAAAAAAACCACACTAACTCTTATATTTTCAAAAAAAAAAACATAACTAAGAACTTCAAAAAATTAAAAAAAAAAAAAAAAAAAAAAAAAAAAGAAGAAAAGAAAAGAAGATGAAGAAGAAGAACTGAACATGAAAAAAAAATAAAATTCATGAAAAACAACAGTAGAACAATACTAAAACAACGGTAAAGATGAAGAAAAAAAAAACTTGAAGAAGAAGATGAATATTAGAACATGGGGGTGAGATTTATGTGAAAAGCTAGAAGATAAAGATGATGAAGAAGATGAATCGTGAGAAATGGGAGTGGGATTTTTAAATCTATTTAAATAAAAAAAAAAGAGTGAGACATGGGGTGTGATTTTTAAATTTATTTAAATAAAAGAAAAAGTAAAACATGTCACTTTTATGACACATCCCATCAACCTTTTCATCAAAATAATAATTATTAAAATATCTCAAAAAATAATAATTATTAAATATTAAAAATAATAAATAATAACTTTTACATCCATTAAAATAAAAAATTAAATAAATAATTGAGTCCATGTCCCAATCAATCAAAAAAAAACAAAACAATAACATAAAATTGTTGGCAGCAAAAAAAAAAAAAAAACAGTATAAAAGTTAATTTCGAAAAAAAAATAGTATAAAAGTTATTTTGGGCGTGTAACAGTATAAAAGAAAGAAAATGGGAAAAAACAGTAAACTGTGTAAATTTCCCTTTTTTTTTTAAGAATATTACTTAGAGTTTTTTTCAGATTAAATTAAATATTAATTTATTATTACCTAAAAAAATATGAAAAAAGTTGAAAAATATTTTGGTAACTTCTTAGAAAGGAACCTTCCTGCATTATGGTTTGTTAAAGATGATTTATGTAGGCTGCAGCCACATAAAAAGAAAAATCAAAATATATATATGAGAAGATAATTGCCAAGTGATGTTACGTAGGTGTACTATAAATTAGAAAATAATTATATATACATATATTTGGTCATAATTGGCATAACAACTCATAAAACTCTCTATTCTAATTATTCTTTCAGTAACTCCATAAATATATCCTCCAAAAAGTATTGCTAAAGAAGAAGAACAAATTTCCAGGTATTTAATTACTACTATACATAATATTCTACTTACAATATTTAATGTATTTAAGTCTTCATTGGTCATATTTAATTATTATTGCTAATAGATATGACCAAATTAAGATTAACACAAAATTTATGATCTGTTTACATGAATTTATTGGGCAGGATATAGGTACACCTATATATATGGAAAATAAGGAGGAGAAGAAAATAGATGTGGGGTGAGTTTATAATAATTTAGCTTTGCAACTTTGAAATATCTCAATAATTCATTAATATTATAATTGATTGGGATATTAACACTTATATTTATTTATTAACTATTAAAAAATCTAAAATTAAAACGAAGAAATATTTATAATATTTGACAGCTCTCCATATTAATATGGCATAATATTAATTGCATTAGGTTTGGATTTTTTAAATAATTTCAGTAAATGGATAATTTGTAAAGCTATAATTTTTTTTTATAAATGTTTAAAGAATTATGGATATAAAAACACACAAATAAAACTACATAAAGCCTCTGATCATGTGTCCAATATATGCTATTTGAATCATCATCATTTCAATACCCTAAAGTTAAATTATTATCTCCATAATTTTTTTCTAACTTTTTTTAAAAAAGAATTATGAGAGATTCCATATAACTACAATATAAATTATCATATAAATATATAAATAATTAAAAAAATTTATCTATCCAACTAGGAGTAGACCCACATAGAAGCGAAAAGGAACCGTAGTCTTCCTAAAAAAAATTAAAAAAAATATATATGTATTTTAATTAATTACAACATATATTTATAAATTATAAGTTCTTGAGTATGATTTTTTTTTTTTTTGGCCCAGCACTGCAGAACCAGAACCAGAATGGAGCGTACAGAACACATTTGGTCCAACCATGGGGTTGGAGAATGGAAGGGATGATAATGAATTTCATCATCATGACATGAAATTTTGGTGGAGAAAAATAAAGGAAATTTTGAATGAAAAGAGGTGTTTTGTCCCAATGTGGAATAAAACATTTCTATTGGTTTGTGTTATTGCTGTTACATTAGACCCTTTATTCCTCTATATTCCAATGATAGACAAAGATAGAAAATGCATTAAGATTGACAATAAGTTGAGAAATTCAGCTCTTGTTTTAAGATCATTAACAGATATTATTTATATCATTGATATTATTTGTAACGTAGCTAAGGCCATTGAGTTACTAAAAAAATATCATATAGTTAAGATCACTGTTTCGGCTGTAGCAAATTACACCTCTTGGTCTCTCGTCTTCGTTGACTTTCTAGCCATCCTCCCACTTCCTCAGGTACATATATATATATATATATATATTTATATAAATATATATATTCCTAAATATATACTATTGAAGATTACTTTTTTTTTTATGAAGTTATTGTTAAATAAATTAACAATTAACTCAAGATCTATTTGTATATAACATAGAACACAATAGTAGTATATGATAATTGAGTATGTGTACCTGATTGATCCATAGCAATTATCTCTGATTGATCCACAGCAGTTACTCCAATTTGATAGTGCAATACTATCAACTAAGTCTTCCTCCCTAGATCTCTAAATCAGAAGCAGTTTATTTTCTCTGATTATCAAAAGGTATACAATTGTGATGAGACAATATGTATTTATAGAGTTAGGGAGGGGACTTAGCTACAAAACCCTAGTTGGCCGGGCTCGCTCATCAAAGGCTTCAGGTCAACTAGAAAAGCCCACACTTCGCTTCACCTAGACTTTACTCACAGATGCTAAGCCCATTAACAATTGATCACCAACAACATGGGCTAACACAGCAAAGAACTATCCAATCAACCCAAGTTTTAATAAAACCAATAAAATTTAATGTAAGCCCAAATAAAAGTCTAACATTCTCCCACTTGGGCTACATTGATTTTAATACATATATATTATATATCAAAATAATTTTGTTTGAAAACGACTCATGGGTTGAACAACAGGAAAACATTTGTGGCCACTTTAAAAACTGATAGTTCTCTGATAGCATCTCAACATACCGGTCCAATTTAACCTTTGATAATGAACTATGACAGTCATATTGTTTTTAGCTCAACAAAAGACATTCATAATCACAAATACCAAAGTATTAAATCGACATGGTCAATAAGTCTAGTAGTGTGGTAAGGAATTATGTTCAACATGTGATCAATATAAAATAACATAATATCCTTATCAGTCCTCAATTTCACTGATACCGTGATGCTTAATAAATAAGCCAGTGAAATTAAACATACACCACTTAAAATAAGTAAGTGTCACTAAACTTGCTTAAAAATTAAGCCAACAAAATATTATTGTCATTAAGCAAATATACTTAATATACAATGATCACAACAAGATATGAACTACATGCTTTCAATTCAATTATTCTCGAGAATATAACAAAGCCTAACTGAAAGCATAAACATCCAATAATCAAAAAAGTATTGGCCCACAAAGTAGTTCATAACATCAACAAGTAAATTACATATAAATGTAATCTCAAAAGATAAAGCAGAAAACTCCCACTAACCCAAAGGAGCAAAAGATTATAAAATGCCTATATCAAAAACATGTTTATCAAACAATATGGCACTTAATCCTTTGGTTAGAGGATCTGCAAACATCAACTTGGTCTTTCAATATTCTATCACAATGTCTCCTTTCTTAACCAAGTCTTTAATAGTGAGATACTTTATTTCCTTAATTTTAGAAGCACTACTAATCTCATTATTCTTTGAAAAGAAAACAACAATACTATTATCACAATAGATTAGTATAGGAGAGGAAATAGGATCAACTAGTCGTATCTCTAAAATCAAATTCTTTAACCATAAAGCTTGCAAAAATGCCCCATAACATGCAACAAATTTAACATACATAGTAGATGATACGATTAAAGTCTATTTAACACTTTTCAAGAAATAGCAGCACCAACAAAAGTGAAAATATAGCCAGAAGTTGACTTTAAATCATCTACATAACCACCAAAATCTGAATTTGAATAACCAACAACTTAAAGATTGTTGACATGCTTATACACGAGCATAAAACTCTTCGTTCTTTGCAAATATCTCAAAACTTTATTGGCTGCAACCCAATGATCATGGTCAGGATCAGATAAATATCTCCTAAGAACATCGACCATGAAAGCAATATCAGGTCTAGTGCAAACCTAAGCACACATCAAACTCCCTACTGCACTTGCATATGGGATATTCTTCATTGCTTCTCTTTTTTTTTTTTTTTTTTTAAGTCGTTCTTAGGACATTGTTGCTTAGTGAACTTGTCCCCTTTCAGAATAGGAACAGAACCAGCTTTACACAAATCCATGTTGAACCTTTTGAGCACACGATTAATGTAAGCTTCTTGAGATAAGCCAAGAACTTTTCGATTCTTGTCACGATGGATCTCAATCCCCAAAACATAGGATGCCTCTCCAAGATTTTTCATATCAAAATTGGAAGACAGAAAATTTTTGGTCTCATTTAGGAGTGACAAATCACTGCTGGCAAGTAAAATGTCATCTACATAAAGAACAAGAAAAATATAACGACTCCCACTGATCTTCATATAAATACACTGATCAAACTTGTTCTCTATGAAACCAAACGATGTCACAACCTTGTCAAACTTCAAGTACCACTGGCGAGATGCCTGTTTGAGACCATAAATGGATCGTTTCAACTTGCAAACCAAGTGTTCTTTTCCATTCTCCTTGTAGCCTTCAGGTTGAGACATATAGACTTCCTCATTCAATTCTCCATTCAGAAAAGCAGTTTTAACATCCATTTGATGCAACTCTAAATCAAAATGCGCAACTAAGGCCATAATAATTCTGAATGAATCTTTAGTGGAAACAGGTGAGAAAGTTTCAGTGTAATCAATACCTTCTCTTTGAGTAAAGCCTTTAGCCACTAAACGCGCTTTAAACCTTTCAATCTGTCCCTTTTTATCCCTTTTAGCCTTTAAAATCCACTTACAACCTATTGGTTTAAAACCATCGAGTAATAAAACTAGCTCCCATACACCATTTTTCTTCATGGAGTCGATCTCATCATCCGTAGCTGCTAACCATTTTGAAGATTGTGGACTATTAAGTGCTTCACTAAAAGTGACAGGATCCACAAAATGATCAATATCATATTCTCCTTCTCCAAGATAAACAAAATTATCATGACACTTTGTTGACTTCTTTTGTCTCTGAGATCTTCTTAGAGGAGGTACTTCTGGAATAACTTCTCTTTGTTGATCATTGTTTTGAATAACATCTTCCACAACTGGAATTTCTTCAATAACAGAATTCTCATTAACAATAGGAGCTTCATCATTAATAGGCCCTTCATCAATAATAGGACCTTCATCATCTTCGATATCGGGAGCAATATATTCATCAACAATGGGAGCATTACCAACTGGAGTAGGATGGAGACTACTATAATCATCTCTTGAAAATGACATAGGAATACAAATTCCTTTAGATGACTCCCCCATTTCAAGAGATGTTGAAGGAATTTTTTCAGCAACATCAAATTCCAGAAATTTAGCAGTCTGAGATTCAACAATTCGCGTACCACGAGTGGGACAGTAAAAGCGATAGCCTTTTGAGCGCATTGGATAACCAATGAAATAACAACGATTTGTTCTCGGATCTAACTTTTTCAAATTAGGATCATAAATCTTTACTGCAGCTGGACAACCCCATACTCGAAGATGATTAAGACTAGGCTTCCGCCCAGTCCACAACTCAAAAGGGGTCTTGGGAACAGATTTACTGGGAACACGATTTAAAATATAAGTTGCAGTCATAAGTGCTTCACCCCATAAAAACTCTGGAAGATTTGTTCTACTCATCATACTTCTAACCATATCCATGAGAGTGCGATTTCTCCTTTCAGCAACACCATTTTGCTCTGGTGAACCAGGCATAGTGTATTGAGCAACTATACCATTTTCTTGTAAGTACTCTGCAAAAAACCCCATGTGTTGTCCAGATTCTGTATAACGACCATAATATTCTCCTCCATGATCAGAATGAACAACTTTGATGACTCTTCCTAATTGTTTCTCAACCTCATTTCGAAAAATTTTGAGTTTATCAAGGGCGTCAGATTTTTCTTTAATTAAATAGGTGAATCCATAACGAGAAAAATCATCGATAAAAGTGATAAAATACTTATTTCTGCACAACGTGGTGGAATAAGGACCACTGATGTCCGTGTGGATAATTTCCAATAAAGATTGACTGCGGTTTGCAGTCTTCTTTTTTTTTTTTAGTCAATTTTCCACGAGTACAATCAACACAAGTATCCCAATCAGAAGCATCAAGAGGAGGAAGAATTTTAGCTAGAAGGAATCGATCAATTCTTTCTTTAGAAATATGACCCGATATATCGTGCCATAAGGATGTTATCTTAATATAAGATTTCTTATCCACAATATTCACAATATTGAAAAAGGAAGCTAAGAAAGTCAATGATAATTTGAAAAGAATATCAGAGTAAAAACAGTTTCCAATTATTCGGAGTCAAACATAATGTCAACACTATAATTGGCAAAACGAAAAGAAAATCATTGTTTAACTATAAGCGGAAGCGAAACTGAATTACTTTAAAAGTAAGAATCAAGAAAGTACTGTTGAAGACAATCTGAACACTAAACTGTAATTCAAGAATAAATATGCCAACATAGATAACATCATCGCTAACATAAGTGCCACTTTAAGCTTTGACTCCTTCTCACTTATCTTCTTGAAATCCCTTAGCCTCTGGTTGTTGTTGTTTTTCTTCATATTTTCTTTATCCTTTGTTGGGCTTGAGTTGAGAAACAAAGTGAGAAGACTCATTCTTTTCATTTTGTTAGCTTGCTTGTTTCAGCTACACACTGTGAAATTAGATCACTAAAACTCCATGTTTTATTATAAGTGTTGTAGGCTGTCTTGATAAGACTGAAAGAGGCAGGAAGTGCATGAAGAGCTCAATGAATAATGAAAGAGTCAGGAAGAGGAATATTATGATCTTTCAACTTGGACTGAACATTCACCAATTTCAGAATAAAATCTCGCACTCCTTTTATTTTTCATACTTAATGGTTGCCATTTCATCCATAAGATGTCCAGCTTTAGCGATTTCACTAGTGTGAAATAGTTTTTCTTTGCTTTGAAAAACTCATTAGTATTTGAGGTGTTTGGCAAACCATCAAAAGATGTTCAGGAATTAAACGGTTCATAGCAATGAAACTAAGATGATTTGAATTTTTCCAATGTGCATGATGAGTTCTCTCGGCAGCTGTACTGGAGTCAGTAAGATCAGCAGGTTTTTCTTCTCGTAGGCACAAGTCCAAATCCATTATGCCTAAAGTAAATTCCACATCTCGTTTCCATGTCTTGTAGTTGGAAGCATTCAAAATATGGATTGAAGCATTATTGTTGTTCACAGAAAAGGAGACTGAAAAATTCAAAAATTATAAAACTTGAATAAGCAATATGAGCAATGTATTAGAAAATATTGTAGAATCAACTGGTCATTATAAACTCCCCTTTGGGGTGAGAATATAACACACACATGATCTACCTTCATGAAGTTAACAACAAAGAAAAAATACATACCTTTAAGAATTTTATTACCTTTGGGCAAATAAATTTCTTAAAAATATGTATTAATTCAAGCAAAAAATAATAATAAATTTATATATTTAAATTATTACCTTTGGGCAAATAATTAAAATATATACATTTAATATTAACTCACTTCATGGAATGTGAACTAATATATGTAAATACTACCTTTGGGCAAGTAATTACACATATAGTCAACCAAAAATATAATATTTTCTTCAACATGTGAAATTTGGTGATAAAACAATCATTGAAAATTAATAATTTTCAACCAAATTTCCAAAAGAGTTATATAATTGCTTTTATTATATTGATAATAAAAAAAAATAAAGTGTCCACCATAACACATTATTTTTATATCAAATAATCAAGTTTTATATATTTAGAACAACAATTAATGGAAAAATGTGAAATAAAAAATATAGGTGGAGATTACATAGTCAAAATAAATTAAACAAGAGAGTCACTATGTCATATGGGACGAGAAGAAACCCAAAAAATTTTCTATGATTGACAAATTTCGAAAAATTATCAAAAATTATTTTTAATAATTTTTTAACTGCATAATTATCATTAAAATAATAATAATTATTAAACGGAGTCAAAAAATTAATTAAAAATCATAGAAAAATCAGAAATTGAATTTTAAGCACGCTGGAAAAAAGAACGTCGAAAACCGATGCCCCACGTGGCCGCACGCGCCCCCACGCGCCACCTGCGCGAGTGGGCTTCGCGGCCTGCTTCTTCTTCTTCTTTCTGGGCGGGTTCCAGTCGGGTCACGCGACCCGTTTCGGCCCAGTCGGGTCTGGTCGTGTTTTCCGGCCAAAAACTCGACGAAAACACCGGAATTTGGATGGGTTTTGCTCGGGATTGAATTTCTAATTGATCTATGCTACTAATTTCGGTTATTAAAGTCTAAAAAATAATAGATCTAAAGAAAAGCAATCCAAAAAATAAAGAGCATAAAAAAAAAAAAAATTGATATGGAATATCAATCTTAATTACAATACAAAATTAATCATTTAAGAACATTCATAAACAATTAATAATGAGATATCTATAATCAATTTTAGATTAAAAACCATAAAATCAAAATACACAATTATAATTTCACATTATAATCATATAAACCATAAAACTTTAAAATTTAAAATTCTCTTAATATACACAATGATTTCATGCATATAATATATCAATAGAACGAGAATTTAATAATAAACAAAACCCCTAAAGTTTTAAGATTTAAAAACAAAAAATTGCACATAAAATAATAACGAAATTGATATGAAATTATGGATAATTAACATATACAAATTAATTATACTAATTATAGGTTCTAAATCATATACAATAGGCAATCTGATACCACATGTTAAATAAATTAACAATTAACCCAAGATCTATTTGTATATAACATAGAACACAATAGTAGTATATGATAATTGAGTATGTGTACCTGATTGATCCATAGCAATTATCTCTGATTGATCCACGTTAGCTACTCCAATTTGATAGTGCAATACTATCAACTAAGTCTTCCTCCCTAGATCTCTAAATCAGAAGCAGTTTATTTTCTCTGATTATCAAAAGGTATACAATTGTGATGAGACAATATGTATTTATAGAGTTAGGGAGGGGACTTAGCTACAAAACCCTAGTTGGGCTGGGCCTGCTCATCAAAGGCTTCAGTCAACTAGAAAAGCCCACACTTCTGCTTCACCTAGACTTTACTCACAGATGCTAAGCCCATTAACAATTGATCACCAACAACATGGGCTAACACAGCAAAGAACTATCCAATCAACCCAAGTTTTAATAAAACCAATAAAATTTAATGTAAGCCCAAATAAAAGTCTAACAGTTATTACATGAAATGATGAAAATTGTTCATGCACAAAGTACATATATATAATTAAATATATATATATATATATATATATATTTACTTGTTAGGAGGAGGTTTCAATGGTTACATTTTTATTGTAACCATCATGGTTACATTTTTTGTAGCCATTGGATTACTATTAAATGGTTGTGATTAATTTGAAAATTAAATAAAAATAAATAATAAATAACTTGTAACCTGAAAGTAACCTAATCATTTATTTCCTTATAAAACTTTAATTAAGATAAATTATATTTTAAAATTAAATTAATTATAATTATTAATTAATTTTTTTCAATTTATTACTATATAAGGATCTTTTAGCAATTTATTTTTTATACTTAAATTATTTAAAATTTTATAGTAAAACTTTTTATAATTTAAAATTATACACATATAATTTCATAATTTAAATTTTATTATACATGTAATCTTAATTTTAAATTATTACACTTAATTATTTAATTTTTTTTATTTAAATATTTAAAAATTAAAAAATGAAATAAGTTGAAGGATTTTTTAGAAAAAAAATGACTGCACTTGTTATCGATTGATTAGTTTGAGACCTCATACTTAGTTCATATAATTGTAACAAAATAATTAAATATCATTTAAAAATAATTAATTATTTGAAAATTTATTATAGGAAGAAAATTTTAATTTGTGTCAAAAGAAGTTTAATTTTTGTAAAAAAAATAAATTTTATTGTAAATATTATAATTAAATGGCTTAATTATTAAAATAATTCAAGTAAGGATTTATATATAAATATTAATTGCTAAAAGAGGTCTTGTTAAATATTTAATTAATTATTTTAAGAAAATAGTTAATTATAATTAAATAATTCTAAAAAAGGAATGTCTATTTAATTAATTATTTTAAGAAAATAGTTAATTACAATTAATTAAATCTAAAAAAGGAAAGTCTACTTATAGTAACCTACTATTACAGGTTAAAGTAAAATGTAACCATATGGTTAAAATAAAAATGTAACCATTGAATAGTCACCCTTACTTGTTATTATATATATTACTAAAAAGATTATAAACTAGCCAGTTATCTCCTTTTGAATGGACCATTATAAAATTTTTTAAAAAAAAAATTATGTACAATAAATTCTTTGTTGTTTTATTATAGGTAATAATAATTTTAGGTTTTGATGAAGGATTAAGTGTAACTCTCTAAACTAATATATTTTAAGGATTGTATTATGCAAATATTTTCAATAATTGACTACAATATATAATTTCGTATAAAAAATTATAATTAAAATTCTTCAACTCTACTATAATATTAAAATATATATATATTGTTATTTTGTAGGTAATAATTTTAGGGTTTGATAAAGGAATAATTGAAGCGTCGGGATCTTCTAGCAAAATATTGCTAAATGCGATTCTTCTGTCTCAATATTTACCTAGGGTTTTTCGAATCTACCAATCATGTAAAGAACTTGAAAAGAGTCAAGATACAGTGACTAGAATTGTTTGGGTTAAGGGTGGACTAAACTTTTTCCTCTACATTCTTGCAAGTCATGTAAGTTTTCAATCCATATATATCATATATTTAATATTTCTCCATTAATTAATATTTTAGTTATTAACCATAAATTATTACAGTTTGTATTAATTAAGTTTTATTTAGGACAAAAAGCTTTTTTTCTCTTTGAATTATTATTGTACTTGTAAAAATACTCCTGGATAGCACTTTTGTCCCCTTCCACATCCAAAAAAACTAACGGTTTGCTAACGTGTATTTTATGAATTTTTTTATTAATTAAATGTTTCTAAATTTAAAAAAAAAAAAAATCAGTAAAAAATTATTTTTAAAATAAATAAAAATTAACTACTCAAATTATTTATATTATATGTCTATTTTAGCAAAAATAAAATTAATTTAAAATAATAAAAAAAAAAATTAACAAAACCAAATCAACTAAAGTTCTTTTCCTTTTGGTACTCATCTATTTTTCTCTTAGTAACTTTTTGTTGAGATTGATTTATTTTCAATTTTTATTTCAAGTATAATTAATATTACTTGTTTATAAATTTGTATTTCAATTTTGGTGTTGATTATACTAGTGTTTCCCTTTTAAAAAAATATTTTAATTTCTTGAATGAATGTTAGATATGATTATTTGTGTTTGTATTTATTTAATTTATCTTTTTATTTTGAGAAATTTAAAACTAACTTTATATTAATTTTTTTAGTTTTAATATTACTTATTTTTAAAAAAATATAAAACATAATTTGTTAATAAAATAAACCATAAAATATATTTTTTTTTTTAACTTCTACATTAGCAAACCATTAATTTTTTGGGTGGAAGTGGCAAAAGTAGTCTCTAAGTGTTATTATAGTTCGAGGATATTTTTGCAAAGTAAAATAATTTAAGAGCAAAAATTTACAAGTGTAATAATTTGGAGGGTAAAAAAAAAATTATCCTTTTATTTATATATAGTAATATACATAATCATCATGACAGGTTCACATTATCAATTGTTCAAATTTAATGGAAACAACATACATGATGTTTGTCATTTCCAAAAAAAAAACATACACATGATGTTTGTCTTTATTTTTTTATTTTATTTTTTATATTAATATATTTATATATGTATATGTGAAGGAATTTCAACTATAACGATCTTCTGAGGTGTTTCAGAAAAAAAAAATATGATCATAGAGAATTTTCCCCGAATTATGTTTTTTAGTTACTATTTTTTTTATTAATTAGAGAAAAGAGATAGAAAAATATTATTCAACCAAATTTCTTACCAACTCACCAACCACAAATTTATATAGAATTATATTTGACTATTAATTAAAGCTATTGATTAGTCAAAAAAAAAAAACAAAATTACATATTTTATTACTTTTTTTTCTTATTATATGAGCTACTATTAATTTGTTTGTTTTGATTTATTATTAGGTGTTTGGAAGCTTTTGGTACTTTTACTCATTCCAAAGAGAAACCTCATGCTGGGAAAGAGCTTGTAACTTATATGGAAAAGAATCATGTGAAAAGTTTAACAATAATCATATTTGTAATCAAATTAGGGAATCAGAACCAAGAAATATGACAAATCTGATCACTGAATACTGTCCAATAAATCCCAAGAATGCAACAATCTTTGATTTTGGGATATTTCATGAAGCCCTTCAATCTGATCTCCTAGAATCAAACGATTTTCCTCAAAAGTTCATCTACTCTTTTTGGTGGGGACTTAGAAATCTCAGGTTAGAATTTTATATAAATATATATATAGCTATCATTAATGATCAATAATTTTAATAATTAAATCATAAAAAATTCATATGTTGCAGTTCACTTGGACAAAACCTGGAAACAAGTAACTATATTTGGGAGAATTGCTTTGCCATTTCTATTTCTATCATTGGCTTGCTACTCTTTTTGTATTTAATTGGAAACTTACAGGTAATTGGTATATATAATACATGTATATATATAAAAGAAACAATTATAGTATACGCCCTAAAAGTGTAGATGTACTTATCCACCCT
The DNA here is from genome assembly GCF_029168945.1 of Cannabis sativa. Taxonomy (NCBI): domain Eukaryota; kingdom Viridiplantae; phylum Streptophyta; class Magnoliopsida; order Rosales; family Cannabaceae; genus Cannabis; species Cannabis sativa. Next base: position 5,283,775 of record NC_083605.1, read on the forward strand.
TATCTATCTTAGCATCCGAAATAATTTTTTAGTCAAATTTTTGCACGCGTAACTATTTTATTTTATACGCACGTGAAATAGATTGTTTGAATACTGCTTTGTATATTATAAATTATTCCAAATTTTTTAAGTTTTGTAAAAATATCTTAAATAACTATAACGTAAACGAATATGAAAAAAAAAATTAGACTAAAAATATTTTTTGGATGCCGAAATAAGTAAGGGTGCATCAGTGCCCCTTTTAAGGAGTGGATTATAGAATCACAGTTAGTATATGTCATTTTTGTTTATTTTTTTTTTTGAACACATGTTACTTTTGTTATTGGTGTTTAGAAAATTAATTATTATAATTATTAATTATATATACTTGTGGCATTGCATATATATAGACATATTTGCAGTTGGCAACTGCCAAATCAGAAGAGCTAGGAGAGAAGATGAAATTGAAAGAACAAGAAATAGAAGTTTGGATTGAAAAAAATGGTCTACCAAAAGAAGAGAAGACTTCAATTATGCTTAAAGTCAAACACAAATTGAAGGAAAACAAACAAGTTGATGCTGAAAATCTACTTTCTATACTCCCTCCACAAGATGCAAAACGCTTAAAGCTTCTCTTGTGCTTGCCTTTGCTTAAAAAAGTAATTCAACTATTATTATTATTATTATTATTATTATTATTATTATTATTATTAAATATATAAAAACAAAATAGAAAAATTCTATATAGTACACCTCTTTAATTAAAAGGATTTTTTTGCATATTCTTTACCTGTTTCGGTATCTAAGAGAGTTTTTTTAATCTAAATTTATATTATGATTTTGTATGTTATATTTTTTAAAACGACCTGTAAATTTTTCTAAAATTCAGAATAGTTTACAATGCTGGAAAGAGAAATCATACATTTAGTTCTAATGCGTGAGAAAAAACAGTCACTCATGATCAAAATGTTTGACTTTATTTTTTGGTATAGTAAACTATTCAAAAATTTCTGAAAATTTACAAGTAATTCTTAATAATTTCAACGAATACAGAAATAGACTAAAATACTCTCCTAAATACCGAAACAAATAAGAATATTATATTCTTTTTAGAGAATTAATGTATTATAGAATAATCCTTAAAAGGATAGCTACATAAAGTGGGATGTTTCTAATTTTGTGTAACTTATTTATTTGTTTATTATTTAGGTACCATTGTTTGAGAATATGGAGAGAGAAATACTTGAGTTGATTTGTGCGCATCTTAAGGTAGTAATCTACACAGAAAGCAGTTATATGATCCGAGAAGGAGACCCACTTGATAGGATGATTTTCATCACACATGGCACAGCTTGGGCCTACACAAACAATAATAGTGATAGTGTAAGTACAAGACGCCTTAAGAAATGTGATTATTTTGGAGAAGAGCTGTTGGAGTGGTCAAGGACTCACACCAACATTACTGATTTTCCCATTGGGACCACCAATGTCAAGTCCCACACTAAGGTTGAAGCCTTCTCTCTTATGGCCAATGACTTGTTGAATATAGTTAAGAACAACTATAGGTTCTTCAGGCGGAATATTCCGACCAATCAACAACGCTGCGAGATTTCGGTGCAGTTGGAGGATGATGATCACGATCATGTTCAGTCACACCAAACTTCCAAGTATCAACGCTTACACAAATAGTTGTTTTTTAACTTGAGTTGAGTTCTTAATACATGCTTCTTTATTTTAAAGAATTCTATAAGAAAAATAACCATGAAAATGGTATTCATATTAAAATTTTAGAGCAATAAGAGCACTCCTAACAACTTTTTTACTCTATTTTTCAAAATACATCATTAAAACTTTACTTTCTTTATTTCACATCAAACTTTTACATTATACCATACAACAATTCTTTATTTTTTCTCTATATCATTTAAGTAATAATTTTTTAATATATATATCTATAATACACATAACAAAATAAGAATAAAATACTATTTATATATTATTAAAATATTTTTGAAGGATGAATAGTGTTTCTCTACATGTAGAGAAGCACTATTGCATTCTTTATATTGTTCTTTAAAATACATCACTTGTTTGACCATCATTCTTACACTTTTTCACTTCTTCTCTTTTTCATTTTAAAGAAAAGCTAGTTTTAAAGGAGTTGTTAGGAGTGCTCGGAGCACTCCCAACAGTGTCTTTATTTTATTCTTTAAAATTAATTACTAAAATAGCATTTTCTTTATTTTATCTCAAATTTTTATATTACACCACATATCAATTTATCTATTTTATTCTTTACTTCATTTAAATATTATATTTTAACATATTTTTAATATTAAACAATAAAAAGAAATAATAAAATATTAAAAATGAACAAACAAACATCCAATTGAGGGGAGAAATTGAAAAAATAATAATATAAAATTGATTTAAAGAAGCTCTTAACCTTAAGGAATAGAGCTGATGTATAATAGCTCACAATATAAAGCATATGTTGGAGTAGGATTTTGGGACCAATTCTTCATATTTTTAAATTTTTGTTATTTTAAAGGAGCAGTTGGGACTGCTCAAGGCCTTTGCCTTCCCTCCAATTGGGAACAATGTTCCTCTCTACGGCTCCTAGATTAAAGCTAACTCTCACGTCTGGAGTTGTTTTGATACCAGAAAGCCAGAAGCTAACCATGCCGGAAGAACAGGCCCTTGCCTTCATTGGTGGCTAATTAATTGAAAATTTTGAAGCTATGTTTGTTGGAGAAGAAGAGCTTAAATGAGCCTATCTCAGACAAGGTTGTTGGAGGCAAGGGGCCCACCACACTGTCAGAGGGGAGGTGCATAGGGCCCGTTTGGTACGTAGAATTGGACTGGATTGGATTGAAAAGGATTGGACTGGACTGGACAAGATTGGATTATGCTGAAAGTAATCCTGTGTTTGGTTTAAGAATGGACTGGACTATTTTATTTATTTGCTTTTAGAAAAAAAAACTTAAATTCAATAAAAATATATAATAATAAATTAAAATTAAAATATATAATTATAAATAAATATAAATAAATAATTCGTCGCAAAAAAAAATAATATATCATATATAATTAAGAATATATCATAAATATATAATAAAATATTTTTTCATATTTTTTATTTAATAAATAATAAAAATAGTAAAATAAAAATACTTGAATAATATAAAATTGCTTATTTTAAATACTAATTTAATCACTAATTTAATATAAATATTAATTTTTTAAAATATTTATATAAATTTTTTAGTAATTTAAAAATAATATATAATTTTATTGTCATATTTTTTTCTTAGAATCAATTAAAGTAACTATTATTTAATTAATAATATTCTAAATTTTAAAAACTTATGTATAATAATTCAAAATTATACATTTTCACTAATTTTAATGAATAAGTTTTTGATAAAAAAAAAATCTATAAATAAATGTGTGATAATTATTTCCTTTAAATTTAATATATATTAATAAAATTTAAATTAAAAAAACGATAAAAAAAAAAATCTCACCTGCATGGGATTATTTATCCCACCCTGCTGGATGGGATAAATAATCCCAGACAGATGAGGTTAACTGGATTAGTTATCCAGACTTCTAACATGTCCAAACACTGGATTAGAGCTGATGTATAATAGCTCACAATATAAAGCATATGTTGGAGTAGGATTTTGGGACCAATTCTTCATATTTTTAAATTTTGTTATTTTAAAGGAGCAGTTGGGACTGCTCAAGGCCTTTGCCTTCCCTCCAATTGGGAACGATGTTCCTCTCTACGGCTCCTAGATTAAAGCTAACTCTCACGTCCGGAGTTGTTTTGATACCAGAAAGCCAGAGTCTAACCATGCCGGAAGAACAGGCCCTTGCCTTCATTGGTGGCTAATTAACTGGAAATTTTGAAGCTATGTTTGTTGGAGAAGAAGAGCTTAAATGAGCCTATCTCATACAAGGTTGTTGGAGGCAAGGGGCCCACCACACTGTCAAAGGGGAGGTGCATAACGTCTTGGCTCAGGATAGTAAGTCTACGTCCATTTCTTGTACTGATTGTCAATCTTTGGTTGATCCACTTGGCAAGTGTTTACCGAGAGAAATAAACAATTAAAAGAGAAAAAATAAGAAAGACACAAACAGTTTTTACGTAGTTAGGGCGTTAACTAGCCTTAGTCCACGAGTCGATGTTATTAAGTAATTCTTTAGCTTAAAAAGCCTTTGGGATATACCATGAATGTAAGTTCTCAAGTTTGCCTAAGTAAGTATTGCAAGAGAATTCAACCCTTAATTTATAGGATTCACTCGGTATTTATAGTAGTTTGAGAATTACATTTAGTTTCTATTTTCCCTCTATTGGAGAATTCGCAATGAATAACACACTTAGGCTGTCTCGTGAAGTCTAGTCCACGAAGGAGAGAATATGCTGACTAGGCAGATTAGATTTGGTTGGATTTAGTCAACATTGTGTTCTATGATTGTGGGCAATTAATTGTGAATTAATTGCTTGATATCTGTTTTAGAAAATTTTTCCTATTTAGCTTGATACGATCTTCTATCAAGATCCAGCAAACTATTATTTCTTTATTTGTGCACAAGAATAAAAAGGGAAATCGGACCACTTTCAGGAACATGTTGTCTTACCCTTCCGACCTTACGGTACTAGACCTGCTTCCGGACATGAGCTGTCAATGGCGAAAGTTTCTCCGATCACGAAGCTGAAGTACATTCCTGGAAGGACCTGTCCAAATGGGTTTGGCCCATTTTATCTTCTTTGGGGGACCCATTGATGGGTTTTGGATGCAGACTTGGATTCCATGTGTTCACTGCCAAAAACGTAGATAACATTTACCCTCAAGCTTCCAGAATGCTACGTATGATGGAAGCTTGCATTACACCTTCAGTGTGGACATTTGGAGGATGAGGGATAATATCATGACTTTACAAGTGTTAATCAATCAGGGAAGGTGACTTCCGTCTTTGATTGTGGCATATCCACGTCGCATGTGTTGGGTTTTATGCCCTAAATAAAACTCATTTCATATAATCAGATTTACTTATTAATAAAGATCAGAAATAACATTTTATGTTGCATGGTTCACATGATTTATTTCATGATTATACGTATATAATGTATGAATTCCTTTTAAGTCCAGAACATATGTGTTTGTTAAAGATTATAGTGTTGTCAGCACAGTGGAATATAATCTTTATTATATGTTCAAAAGTTGATTCCCTGATTTGTCAGAACACTGGATTTAGACTGACATGGTATAATCAGCGATAGGTATTCTTACACCTTGGAAAAGTGTTATGTCCTTTCCAGGACATTGGCAAAGTTTACCAAAGATTCGATGTATGGAGTATACATCGGAAGGGACCAATATTGAACTTTGATTAGATATGTTAAAACTTACCGTAATATCTATTCAATTCAATATCACATGTTGATCCTAGATCAAATGATCTCAATCCTGATATGGTTAGGCTCAATTTCAAGAGTGTTACTCGTGTTCTTTGATTTGTTAGTTAAGCCTAGTTTTGTGTCAGGGTGATACGTACATTTTGGGAACACGGTAATGCAATTGAGTGGGAGCGCTAACATAAATATGGAATCTATAGCTTCTATTTGGCAAATAGAAATAAAGGATGATTTCCTTCGAGCTTAACCAAACGAAGATAAATGGTGGAGATCTCATTTCACTTAGGTGAAATATCATTTATACAGGGTTAAGTGTTTTAAGGATAAAATACATTGTAGGGTGTTACGGTAATTTAATCCCTTTACAGTGTAAATCATCTATATAGAGGATCATTGATCACATTAGGGTTATAACAATGGATAACTAATGACGTGTCTATATCGTGGAACATATAGAGCGTTTCTATATGACTGAGAGTGCAATTCCAAGTTCTAAGTGTGGATTCAATGAGGAATTAATAAGTTAGGGAATTTACTTGGTAAATTCGATTCGACTTATTGGAAGCTCGGTTATATAGACCCATGGTCCCCATACTAGTTGAGACCATACTGCTTGTAAGACTCAGTTAATTGATTTTAATTAATCAATTATAATTCTAAAAGTTAGACTATGTCTACTTTATGAATTTTCACTAAGCAAGGGTAAACAGTAAATAGAGAGTTTAAAGGGTATATTTATTAAGGAAAATTTTATTTACACCCCAAAATTTTCTAAAGGCACTCCATTTTAATAATTTTTATTTTATATAAAATTTATATCTTTAATTGTACTAAATTTTTTTAACTTTTTTTTTCCAATTCATATTCTTAAAAAATATACCTATCAAACAAAAATAAATTATATTTTAAATATTATGAGAAAAAAATTAAAATAAAAAATTATATAAAATTTTCTTAGAAAAAATTAAAAAAAAATATACATGAGTTAGAAAAAATTATGAAAATAAAATCAAAATAAGTATTGAAATTAACATAAAATAATGTGAGAAAAAATTTTAAAAAAAAAATTAAGGATAATTTTTAAAAATTATTTAAGTTTATATTTTTTTTAATAATGGGATGTACTTATCATTTTGTGGGGTGTAAATAGAACTCCCCATTTATTAATTGGGAAACTTTGATTAGTTTTTATTAATAAATAAAAATAAATGACAATATATTATTTAATAATTAATTATAGTTATTAAATAATTAGATTTGACATTTATGAAGTTGAAAGAGAGAATTGGCAATTTTGAGAAAATGGGAAACTAGAAATGATGAAATAGGAAAGTTGGAAAAGTGGAAGGATTTGTGTTTCCTCAACACATGGCCGGCCACCTTTACCCCTATTTCTCATTTTATTTTTCATTTTAAAATGCCAAATAATTCAACTTTAACCCTATGTGGTATTCTATAAATAGAAGGTAAAGGCTTCAAGTTTGAGACACACTTTACAGTTTATTCTCTCAAACACTATGAAACCGCCACTCTCTCTCTTTCTTTCTTCTCTGTTTTTCGAATTCTCTTGAGTGATGAGTAGTGCCCACACACATCAAGTGGTATCTCAATCATAGTATGGAAGACTATAGAAATTCTACGCCAAAGAAGGAGAAAAGAAGATCCAAGTTCAGATCTTGGTGATGCTCTGCTACAGAAATGAATCAAGGGCTAGAGATCTGAACGGAAGGAGTCATAATATTCTGCTGCACCCACTGTAAGGTTTTCTAACTTTATATGTGTTTATTTTCATTGTTTTAGAATTCATATTAGGTTGTTAATCCAACATACTTGTTAGTAAATCTAGATCTTGGTAAAATAATTTCCAACAGCATGGTGGTGGAAGGACACAACCATCGAGGAGTTGCTTTCTAGATTTGACTTTATTTTGACGGATATTCACTTTTCTAGTACAAAAATTAAAAAATGGCATCTCCATCATTGATTTGTGCCTCGATTTTGGGGAGCACTAATTGTGAAGATGCGCGAGCATCGTTGAACTCCCCAACCGTTGGATGAAACTTATTATTTCTGGAGGTTTGATCGTGGACCCTTCATCCTCTTTCATGTGGATTGCTTTTTGGGTATAAATACCCTTTACAACTTCCAGTTACCACTTTTCTCTTGTTTTCAAAATTTTAATGCTTAGAACTTTCTTTGCACTCTTCAAAATCAAGAACTGAACTCAGAGCCAAGTTTCCTTCTTCAATCTGGATCACGCTGTCGACTTTCCATTCACCTTCTGTTGAGGATTCGAGCACGAGAGTTTCCACATCGTCAATCCCCAATGATCAGGAGTTTTACGCTAGAAAAAAGTGCAAACCTAGATTTTAATGTAGAACTTGACTTGTTGATTGCCCTAGCATCTCATCTTCGTGAAAAACATGTGATCGACTTCCTCAGCCTATGTTAGGCTAAAATTAGTCTAAGATTCGGGTCATATTTCGGTTAGTTTTCACTCTTTGTTTCTAGTTTTAGGGCTATATTACGCTTGATTCTTTTGTTTCAGGTCCTCGGGCATTTAAAGAAAGTATGTACAAGAATTGAGGAAAAACGGGGAAAGAATCGAGAAGAAAAACCAAAATTGGTGTTGCTGCCTATTCCCGTCGCGACGGGGAATTTGCCAGTCGCGACGGGAACTGACAGAAAGTTTCAAAAATTCGATGCTGAACTCCCGTCGTGACGGGGGCTTTGCCAGTCGCGACGGGCACCCAGTGACGGGATTTTTGGGCAGTTTCGTAATTTCACGAATTTTAAAGATGAGAATTGGTTTAAATAGCAAGGTTTCGTGAAAATTAGGGATTATTGAGAATTAGAACCCTAGAAACAAAGAAGGAGGCTAGAAGAGCGGCTTGTGGCGACCCGGATCAATTGCTTCAACTAGTTCTTTCTCTTCTCTTTAATTTTCTATGCTATTTTCTGTTTCAATGTTAATTATGGATTTGATTATGGATGTTTTGAACTAAACTCCTATTTAGGGAGAATGATGAATGTTGTTTAAGTTTTTCCTAGTTAATGAATAATTGCCATTCCTCCATCTTGATTGTGAACACTATTCATATTTATGTTTAATTTCCATGTGCAAGCTTGATCACCTTCTACATGTTCTATGATCTCAATTCAAAATCTGAAAAGTGAGAATTGAGAATGCTAAAATTGGATAGTCTAGGTTTTGATGTGAAACGAAAGTATTTACATAGCCTTTGTGACATTTAGATTATTGCTTAATGCTGATTTCATGTTAATTTAATTAAGAGATTAATTAGAGAGCATGAGATTTAGAACCTAGAAGATCTGAAAAGAGCTAGGTTAATTTATAATCTGTCATTCACTTCAAGAGAAGGATAGCAATTAGACATTAACATTGGTAACTTAACAACAGGATTCGTCTCCCTATTCTCTCATCTTGATTAATATTCACTTGTTTCTTTAAGTTTCTTGAATTTATTTCTTCCTTTTTTAATCATAAATACTTTTGATTTGCCAAATAGAATTATAAGTATAGTTTAGTAGTAATTAATCCAATTCCCTGTGGTTCGACCTCACTTGCGTGAGTATACTACTTGATTGCGTGCACTTGCGTAGTAAATCATAAATTCAGCAACAAGTTTTTGGCGCTGTTGCCGGGGAATTGTTTAAAGATTGATATTACATAAAATTATACTAACTTCTACTTTGGTTAATTATTTTTGCTTACTTCTAATCTGTTTCTTTTAGATTAAATTTTGTAATATTATTAAAAAAATTAAATTTTGTTCTAATTTGATTTTTCTTTTTAGTTTTAGTATTAATTTTGTTGTTTCAAATTTTTATCTTTTAATTACGAATTTAGTTTTATTTTTTATTTTTTAATTTTACTAATGTTGTACTTATGAGTTTGACCTGCAAGATAAATCCAGATGCTATATCTTGAGGATTTTGCCCAACAACACAATGAATCATTCTATTCTGCTTGGAGGAGATTTAAAGAGCTTGGAGACAGATGTTATCCCACTTTCTCAAGTGGATGTTTTACGTGGCTCTTTTATAATGGACTTGATGATGAAACAAAAAGTTGGGTGGATTATGGAGCAGAGGTTACTGGAGAGCCTTTGTTAAGGAGAGGCCATGAAGCAATAAATCTGTTGAATGATATGGCAGATTTTGATTATGATTGGCATTGGAATCCATCACTTCAAGGTTGGAGTCATCAATACCCTCCTTATTGTCCAAACTCACCCCAACCAATTGAAGAAGAGGAGGATATACTATCACTTCCAAAAGAGATTAATCGATTGGCGGACATGGTAAAAGCTCTATGTGATAATTTAATGGCGCAGGATTCAGAGAGTTTTAAGGATAATAACTCAAATAACGAAAGTTATGAGAGTTGTTTGAATATAGTAGAAGCACCATCAGATGAATACATAGAAGAGACTGAGCCTAGAATTGAAGAGAAAGAATCCTTTGAAGTGGTTGAAAATTTGGATACTTTGGATGCTTGCTCAACAAATGATGAACTCAATTTGGTGAATGAAGAAACATCCATCCTCAATGATGAAATTATTGAAGATCAAATCACAGTCAAGGATGTGGATGGTCATGAGGAAACTGAACAACCAATTGAGAGGTTATTTGAGAAAAGCAAGAAAGAGGTGCCATTGGTGGTAGAAGAATCACTTGTAGTTGTTGATTTGAGGTTGTCAACACCACTATATTATGAACCCCCAATGGACCCTTATTTTCCACTAATGCCGCATTCTCCATATTGTATTCTCTTCGAGTTACCAAAGGCTTCTCCCCAAGCACATCATCCAAAGTCTTATGTTGTTGGTGCTGACTTTTGTTCAAACTCATCGCTTGCCAAGCTTGAAGGCAAGTATAACAATACTTTTCAAGTTTTCTTGCATGACGCTTATTACGGGCGTCAACCGCTTGTTGATGTGGCGCTCAGGTAAGTTTCCTTTCCTTTTTCTTTAATGTCACATTGGGGACAATGTCATATTTAGTTTGGGGGGAGAGACTTAAAATTTTTAAATTCTGCATTTTAATTATCTGTTTTAGTTAAGGAATGGCAATAAGCTAGAAGATAATTGTGTGCTGCTGATTAGTGTGATGTGATCTGAAATTGTAAAATAACTGTGTGCTTGATTATGCTAACTCTTTGGATTAGTTTGGATGCTTAGGAACCTGTGTTTATCTGTAAATATTCAAGTTGTGAAAATTGTTATAATTGTTTTACTATGGTTTGTGGTAAGATTGACAGGATAGCTTAGAACTTGCATGTTTATTCTTTTGAGACGAAATCCTTGATGGTGTTCAATTGGAATATGACTTAGGCATTTGTTGGATAGTTTGAGCCTTTCAAGCCTACCGTAATAATGTGTATCCCTAGTTAACCTTTTGAGCCTAAACCTATTATGTTTTTCACCCATCGATTTGAAAAATTGCAACCACACTATTAATTTTTTTTTTCACCCTGTTATCCATGATATCATAAGCGACATAATTAGTCTGGGGGAGGAGAAACATTTAGTGTGAGGAAATAGTGAGAGTGAAAAAAAAAAACTTGTAAGATTGAGAAGAGGAAAATTGTGTAATTCAATGTCACTGAAAAAAAAAAGAAATATGATGAAAAAAAAAACACAATAAAAAGTAAGAATGTGTGTGAAAAAATTTCAGTGATGTTGAAAAATAATAGAGACGTCTTCTATCAATCTTGGTAAATTTGGGAATATTATGGGATCTTAGAAAAAAGAAAAGTAAGAAGCTTGTGGGTTCTGTTTGTGTGCTTATGATATCTTGAGCCAAAAATTGTCTTTTGCCTATCCCTGAATATCTGAGCCATACTACCTAAAGCCTTGAAAAGACCTAATGATTCCAAAGAATACTGTCAACATTAGTGGAGAAAGGTAAGCATGCAAGCTTATGAGTTATCGGGTTGTGGAACTGTTGGAAAGAGTAAAACTTTTATAACAATGTTTCACATTTGAATAAATTTTTGCAGTTGTACATAGTGTTATAAACTGAGCATTTAAATTAATTGTTAGAGTTGGTAGAATTGAAATTCTAGTTTGCGCAATAGAAGAGAACAACACATGAGGCAGTAGTATTATGATTATCTGATAGCGTAGTTAGTAGATTAGTAGTTAGTAGTATTTACTTTTTTATCTTACTCGAGGGCGAGTAAGAATCTAGTTTGGGGGAATTTGTTAGGCTAAAATTAGTCTAAGATTCGGGTCATATTTCGGTTAGTTTTCACTCTTTGTTTCTAGTTTTAGGGCTATATTACGCTTGATTCTTTTGTTTCAGGTCCTCGGGCATTTAAAGAAAGTATGTACAAGAATTGAGGAAAAATGGGGAAAGAATCGAGAAGAAAAACCAAAATTGGTGTTGCTGCCTATTCCCGTCGCGACGGGGAATTTGCCAGTCGCGACGGGAACTGACAGAAAGTTTCAAAAATTCGATGCTGAACTCCCGTCGCGACGGGGGCTTTGCCAGTCGCGACGGGCACCCAGTGACGGGATTTTTGGGCAGTTTCGTAATTTCACGAATTTTAAAGATGAGAATTGGTTTAAATAGCAAGGTTTCGTGAAAATTAGGGATTATTGAGAATTAGAACCCTAGAAACAAAGAAGGAGGCTAGAAGAGCGGCTTGTGGCGACCCGAATCAATTGCTTCAACTAGTTCTTTCTCTTCTCTTTAATTTTCTATGCTATTTTCTGTTTCAATGTTAATTATGGATTTGATTATGGATGTTTTGAACTAAACTCCTATTTAGGGAGAATGATGAATGTTGTTTAAGTTTTTCCTAGTTAATGAATAATTGTCATTCCTCCATCTTGATTGTGAACACTATTCATATTTATGTTTAATTTCCATGTGCAAGCTTGATCACCTTCTACATGTTCTATGATCTCAATTCAAAATCTGAAAAGTGAGAATTGAGAATGCTAAAATTGGATAGTCTAGGTTTTGATGTGAAACGAAAGTATTTACATAGCCTTTGTGACATTTAGATTATTGCTTAATGCTGATTTCATGTTAATTTAATTAAGAGATTAATTAGAGAGCATGAGATTTAGAACCTAGAAGATCTGAAAAGAGCTAGGTTAATTTATAATCTGTCATTCACTTCAAGAGAAGGATAGCAATTAGACATTAACATTGGTAACTTAACAACAGGATTCGTCTCCCTATTCTCTCATCTTGATTAATATTCACTTGTTTCTTTAAGTTTCTTGAATTTATTTCTTCCTTTTTTAATCATAAATACTTTTGATTTGCCAAATAGAATTATAAGTATAGTTTAGTAGTAATTAATCCAATTCCCTGTGGTTCGACCTCACTTGCGTGAGTATACTACTTGATTGCGTGCACTTGCGTAGTAATTAATAATTTTCGCAACAGCCTAACCCAATGACAATTAGCTTGACATCTCCACTTTCAATACCACATATATCGATGTTAATATGTTAAGTTTGTAAGTAATAACAAATTGAATAAGTTATTGAAAATTAAAATTGGTATATAGAATACTATATTAAAAAAAAATTATAACGATAATAAGAAAGATTAATAATAAACTTTGTATAGTCAATAATTTTAATATGATTGTACCAATAAAAATTTATAAAATTATATGAAAACTATATATTAGATCATATATGAGGTGGATAGTATCACCCTTAACCCTGCCCCATTATCCTTTTCGGGTATCCATCTCCGCAGGACAAATTTCCATATCTATTGGAGAGAGTATAAATTTCAAGGTCCTCCTTCAAGACCCCAAGCTTTTACAGTCTTGCAAAGTCTAGCAATAGGAGTACTTGAAGAAAGTGAATATATCTCACATAAACACACGTCGATTTAACCCTGCTGCTCACCCAACCCATATTTTTCCACTTTCTGATAGGTTTATGATATTGATTGTTTGTGGGTGTAATTGGTCTTGTTACAGATTCTTTTAAGCTAATTGGTAATTGGTGTTGTTCATTCTTTTTTTAATTGGTGTTGTTTTTGTTTATGTATTTGTTGTTTCATATAAAAATTCCATATTGATTGGGAAATTTTCATTTTTACGGTGTTTATGGAACAAGTTTGCAAAAATAAGACTTTTTTCCAAAAAAAAAATATATATTATATATTTTAGAGGAAAAAAATAAAAAAAATATATATATATGAAAAACTATAAGGTAAATTTACATTGCTCTTTTAAAGGAGTGTTTTGGTAACTCCTATCTGTCTCGGCATTTAAGAAAGTATTTTAGTTTAAATTTTTTTTTATGATCATATACAATATGCTATTTAAAACTACATGTAAATTTTTAAAAAAAATTAAGTAGTTTACTATATCAAAAGTAAAATTTACATATTTTGTTGCAAGCGCAATTATTTTTTTTATACACATAGTAAGTATTTGTTTAAATCATATTTTCAACACCGTAAACTATTTAGAATTTTTTAAAATTTTACTAAGGGTCTTAAATAACTACATATATGATCATAAAAAAAAATAAACTAAAAAACTTTCTTAGATATCGAACAGATAAAAAATCTACTAAAACAACTCTAGTATCTAGTTATCCTTATTAACTTTTTCTTAAATTTTTCCCAAAAAAAAATCTTTTTGAAAGAAAAAAAAATAACCATATTTTTGGAGAGATTTTTTAAGATCCCATAGAATTTGTAATTTCCTCACAAATAATTTTTACATCTCTTGATTTTCCTCTTCCAAACATAGTGTTAGTCACTCTCCTTTTCCACACTAAAATTTCTCCCGCTTTAACTTTTTAATTTTTATCATGAAATACTGTCAATTTAATCTCTTCTTTTCCTCAGCAGCTCACTTTCACTATCGTATATATTTTTCACCTCACTCATTTATTTCACCTTTTTCACCTCATATTATATTAAATTGTGTAGTGTGTCAAATTTTTACACTATTTGAAATTGATATTAAATTGCATAATACATTTTCATGAGTGCTTCTTTTAGTTTTCTTTGGTGAGAAAAAGATAACACATCTTCTCACTCTTTTTTCTTTTCTTTTTTTCTCCTAATTTGACCCAAACATGAGAAAGAAAGTTCATAAAAGTCGTCCTAAGACTTCCTAGTCAACATTTGACAAGAACCGTAATCACCATAAAACAAAAATATATATATATTCATATACAACAATAATATACAGACCTTTTACACTTAACAAAATAGGAAGGCTACTGCTTTAGGTAAGGAATGATACTAACTTGATGATTCTTCACTAATTATCTTTTCCCCTCTTTTTTTTTTTCTATCTGAGTTAAAATCATCAGAAACATTTTACATTTCACCCAACAAAAATAAGCATATTGGCAAGTCATACGTATTTATAAAAATTACCTATTTTTCTTCAGAAGTAAAATCTGGCTCCGCTGGCTTCTGAAGCAGCATCGGTGGCATTCTTTCGGGCATCCTTGTTTTACGTGTACTATTACGCCTTATGGCACGCAGTGCGTTTGCAGCAAAGCGTGAAGCATAAATGGTGGCACCTAAACTAGGTGAGCTCGCCCCGGCCTTGGCCAACGCATCCTGCAACCTATTCTCCTCTTCCCTAAGAGACTCTTCAAGCTTTTTCTTACTGTATCGCCGCCATGCTGCTTGAATAAAACAAGCTGCCCAAGTCCTCCACTGCTGCGAGTAAAACCTGAAAGTGTGGCGGAGCTGCTTACTGTGAAGTCTCCGGAACTGAGACGCTACAAACTTCAAATCATCGGCTTTTAATGCAAAGGCTTCAACTTCTGTCAATGCTTGCACAGTTCTAGTCGAGATAGGGAGATTCGATGAAGAATGGGGATCTAAAGCCCATGTAAGAAGTTCTTCTCCACAGAAGTCGCCAGCCTTGAGATATTCAGAATTAAAAAAACCAGTTCTTCCACCATTCGTGGTCACAGTCAGCAGCCTACCCCGCATTATGAAGAGCATTTCATCAACTGGGTCTCCCTCCCGAACAATGTAGCTGTCCTCTGTGTATAGTACTGGCTTGAGTCGATCACACATTGCATCCAATAGTTGTTCGTCCATTTTCTCAAACATCGGCACCTTTTATCAATTCATAAAAGAAAGTAAGCAATTCTAGCAAAACAACTAGAATTTGAACATCAAATCACAAACTCAATCACCTAAGCCAATAAAATCAGGTTTCACAACTTCAACACAACCAATTAAAACGAGATCATTTGATTTGATTTCCTTTTCTTTCTCATTCTCACATCAATAGTAGGACTATGATCTAAACAGAGTTTCACCTCTTAAGATATGTATATGAGCCGAACCAAAATATTGTAAAGAAAATAAGCATAGAACAGCTGAGGTACTCACTCTCATTAGCAAAGCCAGGCAGAGATGGCGCTTTATATCCCTTCTAAGATCCTTTGGAAGATTACAAATTAGATTCTCTTCATCAACACCTCTGGTTTCTTGCCATTTGTATTGTTCATAACGTCTGATCCGCTCTCTCAGAGTGTCAGGGAGCAAGCGATGGGACATCCATTGTTCCGCGTCTCTCCTTTTCACTCTCATCTCCTCCAATCTCGTAGTGGTTGACTGCAAATATGTCTATTTCAAAGAAACATGAAAAGTGTTAAGAATTAGAATAAGGGCATTGTATCATATTACCAAAAAGAAACTCTACACCATTCAAATTTATCCTTAAACAAAAATTTATGTTACCAAACAAGGTGTGTACTAACCTGCATATTTCCAATAAGAAATGAAAATAATACTAATCCCGCGATCGAAATGAAGACTGCAAAGCAAATTTCCCAGACATAGGTACTAGTCTGAAGGTTCTGACCAAGTGAACTAAAGAACATAAAAAGTAAAAATGAGTCATCATATATTGACAATCGAAACAAAATTAGGTGCACCTAAAAAAGTGACAGTAAAATGCAGAACAGAGTTCCAATATGTAGGCAGGAAAGGTTGAAACAAAGTAATATCCCCATTTCTTGTGACAATAATAAAGTTATATCAAAGTCAGCAAAAAGGTACAAAGAGCTATTTATGCATAAAAGGGGTAGTTAAAAAATAAATTAGCGCACCTCAAATTTCGAAGACCCCACCAAAAGCAGTAAAAGAACTTTTGTGGAAAATCCGTAGATGACTCGACAACACCAGATTTAAGAGCATCAAGGAATATTCCAAAATTAAATAAGTCACTATTATCATCTTGTATTGGACAGGAAGCATTTAAAAATATGTTATTCATTTGGAAGCTATCACAATATAAAGAGTCCCGGTTGCATGTCGGAAACCTCTCACAGGCCTCTTGCCAGCATGTAGTTTCCCGTTCTATAGAAACCAAGTACCAGAAGGCTCCAAGTACCTAAACCAGCCAATTACTCAACAATCAGGAACTTAATAATGAGAGAATATAATACAAATCATTTCATAAGGTTTAAGGTACCTATGTTGGAAATAATAAAGCTTACAGGCCAAATTCTTAATCACCAAGAATTTCCCTTTCAATAATTTCCATAACAAACATAGTGCACTAAAACACATACAAAAATATATCAACCGAGCTTTTTCCTCCCAGTCTATAGCTAATAATCTCTGCCCATAATCTTGTGTATTTTTAGCTCTCAGCCTCGGACACTATTTCTTTTAGTACTAGTCAAACAAAACTTTTTTCCGGTGCAAGTTAAGAACTAAAATTTTAGATGCATAGCAAAACCAAAGATTGACATGTATAAAAGTTTCAAAAAGAGGACCAGAATCCAATTTATTTTTTAAAAATTAATAAAACAAAAAGGGGAAGAAATGATTGTATAAATACTTATATATTATATATAAGTAATCGGTGAAAATTGACCTCATAAGACACCACTTTGGCAATAAGATAACCTATGTTTAAAGAAAAAATTGAGTTAAAAAGATTGCAAAATAGCCTTCTCAACACACTCAATACCTTAACATGTAGAGAAGGTGCAGAGTGTTGTTAAGAAGGCTCCCGGAATTATTTAAACAACAAAACACCCGTCGAAAAATGATATAAACAAGCAAGACCGACTTACATGACTGGCAAGCATGTAAAGCAAGAGATTAAACGCAGCTCCTGCCCATGCAGTTTCAGTTAGTATGCCAGAAGTTCTTGTAACTTCTGTATACAATGGATATACTCGAATGATCCTTGGGAAATATTGAAAAAAGACAATAAATTTCAACAAGTTCTTTGTATTCAATGATGTCGAGCCCTTCAATTTTGGAATGACAATCAAGATCACCACCTATACACATAAGAAGAAAATTAGAGCACCACTGATAACGAAATTCAATATTACAGCATAATAAGTTAGGTGGCATGAAGCGGGGCAGTGTTGAAAATATAAGAAAGGCGAAACAAAAATGCTGACAATGATGCTTCTATCACAAACTAATACACAATGAAAACTTTAACAAAACAAATCGTGCTATGTAATATAGAGGTTAGGCTACCTGCGGGAGTGGAAGGACAGCAAGAATGTCGATTAAGAAGTATGACATTAGATATCTTTTAGCAATAGCACAAGCATCTTCAACTAAAACACCCCTTCCAAATACTCGAGAAGACGGAGCAATAAATCCAGTACGGAATTGAAAGATAATATGAATTATATAAAATATGTCTGTGAAAGACCGCAACACACTAGCAGTGATCTCCAACTTCCTGTCCAAGTCTAAACATTTTCTGGCATCATCAACCACTGGAATATAGAAAAACAATGGATCCAGAGAAATGGCAATGACACAGGTCAGCACAAATATCTTATTCCATCTCTGAAGGAATGGCCCAAGTGGATCAAGAATCTTCTTCTCAGAACCAAAGTTTTTAGACATAGCACTATCAAATGAACAAGACTTGAGTGATCTTTTAATCCTTTTAAGCCTCTCAGATCCAGATTCAAAGCCTCTTTGAAACGTGTGTGAAACCGTGTTTAATGTCAGTTTAAGTTTCCCTGGATTCATTTCATCATTTGGAGAATACAGCACATCTTTATTCTTCTCTGCATTCCAGTCCTGGAACCTGGAAACACACACAAAAATAACTCAAGTCTCCTCTATCTAACTTAAGATAAACATGATCTGAAAATTCGACCGATGACAAACCAACTCTGCAGTTCACAAAATTAAGGTGGTGGTCAAGTGATGGTTGTGTGTCATTGGCAAAAACCGATTTAAGGGGAGAGGTATTAGCATCAAAATGGTACATTAACAGCATAGATGTAAGGCGATTTTCCATCTATGAAAAGGGGGGTTTAATTCTTAATTCAACTTTCAAGAGAACTCTCCAAGTATCTATAACATGACAACCTGATCTTAAACTCTAATCTTATCATCCTCTAAGTGAAAGAAAGGTTTTCTATTTTCCAACTGTTATATGCATAAACAATATGTATAAAATTGAATAATGAACATCACAAAAACTAAGGCAATTATATAGAAACTAACCTCACTATTTTCTCCTGCTGGAAATTCATGGCAGCAGATTTTCTCTAATGCAACAATGAAATTCAGGTCAAGCCCAAGTAAACTTCTTCATTCACCACAAAAGTCAACCCCTGAAAAGATTATTGAACACAAAGGATAAACTTGAATATAAGCAAAACCCTCTTTCTCATTAATTGAAACTTGACTCTACAGAACACTAAAGTATCCAATCCAAGAAAAAAAAAATACTAAATACAATAATCCCTTTATAACATTAGAAACAACAAAAAAAGTTCTGGCTTTTGCCCATATTATAAAACGTACTGATAGGGAATTTGTATGGTAAAAGTACTTATATTCGTACAAATACATTACACAATTGACCACTAAGAAGACCCTTTCCAAAAATATCTTCAGAAAAACAGTCCATTACTGTAATAACCAAACGACTTCATAATATCCCACTTTGTTTTACAATAACATATATCCATTCAGATATGAAAAAAAAAAAAAAAAAAAAAAAAAAAAAAAACCTTTTGTAGTTACTCAAAAAAAAAACACACTTTACCAGAAAATGGGTCAAAACATTTTCAGAACATTATGAAATTACTTTCCTAAAAAGCAAACCTTTATCTCACCCCTAAACTTACGGAAATTTGTAATAACATAAAAAAGAAAAGCCTTTTCTTACTATAACTTTCAAATACGGACTGAAAATTTAGAAACTGCCATAGATAGATGTAAGTTCAATAAAAAAGAAAGAAAAACATACCAAAAAGGAAAATCAGAGTGATTTGAGAACCATGGTGGAAGAAGCTTTGTTCGGGAGATGGGTTATTGCTGGATTGTCAAAAAAACAAAAATATAATCAAACCCAGAAAAGATTTTTGGGGGTTAATGTTGAATGAGTAAGAGAGAGAAAGTTCGAGGAAATGGAGGGCGGGGTCCTTTGAGGACTCAACCCATATATAATAAAGTAATAATAATTAATTAATTAATTAATTAAACTAAACATTGTGATGAGTCCAACATCAGCACAGTAAGTATGTGTGTCTGTCTCTCTGTGTGTATGTGTTTCTTAGCCCAAGAATTTTGTGGCCAATGACTGGGTCCCACTCTCACTCATTATTATTTTTTTTTTAGCACTGTTATTAGGTACTTCAGTCTAACATTTTCTAAATGTATCGTCTTACGATTGGTTAGTGCTATTGTTAGAAAGTACTATCGGGTCTCATATAAATTTAGAGCATCTCTAATAGTGAGCAACACTTATAGTTGTCAAAAATACACACATAATTTTAAAATATTATTTTTTATTTTCTTTCTTATATAAAATTTGATAACTTTTCGTACAAAAATTACTTTAATAATTGACAACTCCAAAAATTATCCATCATGATCACATGCTAGTATTTAAATAATAAATTTTTATTAAATATTATAATATAATACCATAAAGTAATTTTTTTGAAAAAAAAAAATAAAATAAAAAGATAAAGTAATGCCAAACATAAACAAACGTATTGATAAAATTACATTAAAAATAATGAATATATTACATATATGTGACAAAATTAATTCCATGTCAAACTCTATTAGAGATGCTTTAATAAAATAATTTTTAGACAATATCGCTAATTAATTGTAAAGTGTTACTTATAGAAGATGATAAGTACTATTGGTAACAAATAGTAATGCTCTTCCCTAAAAATTATTATATTAAATTATATGAGACTTGATACTTAGTTTGACTAATAGTGATATTGATATGTAAGAGAGTGTTAGCTTTTTTATTATTATTATTATTATTATTATTATTTATTAATTATTTTACAAAAATATTTGTTTCTCTTTCCTGTTACTTTCGGTCCGGTGCGTCCTCTCCCTAAAATTAGCAACCCTTCATTTTTATTTTTATTTCCTTTTTGTACTTCTCCTTATTTTTGTACGGTTTTTTCTAGTATTGACAAATCCATTTTGGTATTCACAAAATTTGTGTTCTAAATTTCTAATATGTATTTTTTTATTATTTTTAGATCAAATCCTACTTTCTCAAAAAACAAAATCAGATCCTACTTACCAAATTAAATAAGCTTACCCAAATAATAATGATAATTAGAGTGGCCAATGGCCATGTTTGTTTGTAGTAAATATTTATATTTATTTTTACATCTTATATTTTTTTTTCCCTTTTTATTCTTATTTTATAGATTTTGAACTATTATTTTATTATTATATGTACTTTCATAATTAAAATAATGCAATTCTTTTATAATAAATAGGTGTCTTTATAAAACTTTGAGGTGTCAATATAATGCTCTTAATAATTATAATGTGTGATCTTAGCAATAATATAATGTTGTATTAATGTTCAAAAAATAAAACTATCAACTCCTTTTTTAAAAAAAAAATGCCCAACTATCCATTTTCAAAGGAAATGTTCAACTATAAACATAACCTCATTTTGATGTGATTATTTAAGTATCACTTAATGGAAGACAGTGAAATATATATTTATTTATATTAATTAATGAGATAATAACATTAATTCAAATTACTTTATAGTGTAAAAAAAGTGTAACATTACTCGTTATAATAACCCAATCAATTTTTTAATTTTATTCTCATGTTCAAAAAAAGAGTTAATATGAAATCATTACCTACTCCATTCCCAAAAAAATATTGTCATATTAGATACTTATTTCATATTGTTTTCATCGAGAATTAAAATTTTATTTAATTAATTGAAAAAATTTTATTTCATATTGTTTTCATATTGTCAAAAAAAAAAATTATTTAATTAATTGAAAGACAATTTTCTAGAAGTCTTCAATTAAAAACAGAATATAATTTAGATGAAAAAATAAAAGAATATTAGGTGATTCTATAGAACATCTCTCAAAAATATTGTTCTAATATATCTTCTATATGTTTTAACATACAAGAGAGTTTTATAGTTTAATTTGTTTTCATGATTGTGTATGTTGTAGTCATATGTAATTATTTGTAAATTTTTCAGAAAATTTTAAAGAGTTTACAGTACTAAAAATAAAATTCAGATATTTTGTTACACGAATGATTTTTTTTTCTTATATGGACAGTAAGCAATTATTTAAACTTTATTTTTATTACGGTACACAATTCAAAATTCTTTAGAAATTTACTAGTGATTTTTTTTTTTTTTTGAAAAAGACTCACATAGATGCTAAAACTGATAAAAAAGTGTAGTGGATTAAAACCACTTGACCTTCATTGAAATGAACTCAATAAGTAAGAACACAACAACTCAAACAAACACAACTTGAATTAAACCAACAATAACAAATTAACAAAACCAAAAAAAAAAAACTTAGCTTGAATCACAAGGGATAAAATGAATAGAATCTTTATTCATCACCAACACCAATTACAACAATAGTTCTTGAACTCATTAACACTCAACAATTGTGTATTTCACCAGTTACAAAAACATCACCTAGGGTACCCTTGATCAGAAATACAAGGGACTTGTACACCCTTCCTTCACTCACACTAATTCTAAAATAGAGATTACAATTATAGAAAAAAAAATAGAAAGAGATAATTCTCGACAAGGAGAGGACTAATCATGATGTTGATATCTCTTGAGTTTTTTAGCTGTAATGCTTTATATATAGAGTGACAGTTAGATTAGTTGATTATTTGAGAGAGAAATGTAACCAACTTAACTACCACTCTTGACACATGCCAATGAGAATGCTGATGTAGACATAGTAAGTGGATCAAATCCACAATAATTCCACCTGATTTGATTCACTTACTTCTGTCCAAAAAAATGAGGAGCAGGAGCTAGTGAAAGCCTCTGCAATCCATGATGTTGAGTAGGTCCAAACAGTGAGAAAATTTATCCCTAGATACACACTTTGTCTTTGTGAATATGTCTGCAGGATTCTCATGTGTGCATATTTTTCTCACTTGAACCTGTTTTATGAAATGAAGTTTGATGTCAATGCGCTTTGACTTCTCATGAAACATAGGATTTTTCATGAGATGCAATGCACTCTGGTTATCACAAGGGACTGTAGTGTTCTATGAATTAAATCCCAACTCCCCAGCCAGTCCCTTGAGCCATATTGCTTCCTTAATGGCTTTAGTTGCAGCCATGTATTATACTTTTGTGGATGATAGGGCTACTACTTTCTACAAATTAGATTTTCAACTGACACACCCTCCAAGCACAATGAAGACATAACTTGTGCAGCTTCTTCTTGTGTCAATGCTTGCAGCAAATTCAGAGTCAACAAAGCCAGCTACTTCTTCCTTGAAATGGTTGTCATTGTTGAACATAATGTCAGTGTTCAGAGTGCCTTTCACATACCTCATGATCCACTTCAGGGCTTCCCAATGTTTTGTTCTGGGATTTGAGATGTATTTACTAACCACACTCATGGCATGTGCTAGATTAGGTCTAGTACATAAGACTTCCAACATAACTAGCATAGGGGATTTAAACATCTTGAGCCTCTCAATTTCATTGCTTAGAGATTGTGTTGCAAACATTTTGAAATGTTGAGCCAAAGGGTGTAGGTACATGCTTGGATTTGTCCATACCAAACTTATCTAGGATTTATTGCATGTAACTCATTTGAGATAGCATAATGTTATTTGATTTGGACCTCTGTATGTCTATTCACAGGACTCTTTTGGCATACCCAAGGTCTTTCATTTCAATCTCTTCATTTAGTTTCTGCTTGAGATCATTGATTTCTAATCTTTTCTTGTCAATGATTAGAATGACATCTACATATAGCAATAAGTAGATATGATTGTTGAAATAAACATAGGTATCATACTTACTTTTGCTGAAACCAATCTTGATCATATAGGAATCAAATCTCAAATTTCACTGCCTTGGAGCTTGCTTCAGGCCATATAGAGATTTTTGTAGAAGGCAAACTTGATTCTCACCTTTACTTTCAAACCCTTATGGAAGTTGAAATAAACACAGGTATCATATTTACTTTTGCTAAAACCAATCTTGATCATATAGGAATCAAATCTCAAATTTCATTGCCTTGGAGCTTGCTTCAGGCCATATAGAGATTTATGTAGAAGGAAAACTTGATTCTCACCTTTACTTTCAAACCCTTCTGGAAGTTTCATGTACATTTTCTCTTCCGATTCTCCATGCAAGAATGTTGTTCTTACATCCATCTAGTCCGCCTCAAGACTGGATTTTTGCAGCCTTATCCATCATGGCTCTAATTCAGGTTTACTTGACCATAGGTGAGAAAATCTCATTGAAATCCACACCCTCCTTCTGTGCGAACCCTTTTGGAACTAATCTTGCCTTGTATCTAGAGTTTTCAACTCCAGGTTTGCCCTCTTTATGCTTGAAGAGCCATTTGTCGCTTACCAGTTTCTGACCTTCTAGTTTCTTAACCATGATCCAGGTTTTGTTCTTCAAGAGAGACAATTTCTCTTCTTCTACTGCTTGCAGCCATGCTAAAATATCTTTCCCACTAATTATTGTTGGGATTTTATGCCCTAAATATAACTATTTCAATATAATCTTATTTGCTATCAATATAAGATTAAAAGTCATTTAAGTTTACATGTTATTTTCATGTTTACGATTAAACATACAATTTTTAATAAATCCAAAACATATAGTTATTCACAGATTACAGTGATGTCATCACAGTGGAAATTAATTGTGATTATATGCTTCAAAGTTTAAGTCCCATGATTTATAAATTCACTGGATTTACACTGACATGATAATCAACGTTAAGGTTTACTTACACTTGGATAAGTGATATGACCTTTTCTAGGCCATTGGTAAAGTATACTAGTATCGGATGTATGGAGTATACATCAGACTAGACCGATATTGAACTTGAATAAGATATCATAAACTTACTGTTATATCTTTCTAAGTCAATATCACTTAGTTGATCTTAGATTAATAGATGTTAACCTGAGATGGTTAGATTCTAGCTATATTATTTGTGTTCTTTGATTCGTTCGTTAAAGTTGACCAAATGGATCTTCCTGATACTTGCATCTTGGGAACATGATAGTACAATTGAGTGGGAGCACTAATCATAGATACATAATCTATATCTTATATAATGACATAGAAGTGAAATGATGATTTACTTTGAGCTTGGCTTAACAGAGATAAATGGAAGAGCTTTTATTTCAGTAATAATATTAGTTTATTGAAATATCATTTATAGAAAGCTAAGTGTTTTAAGGATAAAATATATTGAGGGATAGAATAGTAAATTTGTCTCTACTCGGTGTAAATCATCTATAGAGGATCTTTGATTATTTGGATTATAACAATTGATAATTAATAGTGTATCTATATTTAGAATATATAGAGGATTCTATGTAATCAGGAGTGAAATTTCGAATCTATAGTGGAGTTAGAAAGAATTAATAAGTTAAGAAATTTACTTTATAAATTTCGGAGCTATTTATTGGGAGCATGATTATATAAGCCCATGGTCCCCGCACTAATTGAGATAATATTGGCTTGTATACTCAGTTAATTGGTTTTAATTAACCAATTAGAATTCTAAAATAGACTATGTCTTATTTATGAATTTTCACTAAGCAATGGCTTAATTGAGAAGAAAAGAGGATTTAGGGTTTATATATTAAAAGACTTTGTAAGGTCTAATTAATAAATAAGCTAAATGGTAATTTTATTTGATAATTAATTATAATTATTAAATAAATAGATTTGATATTTATAGGATTAAAATTAGAATATGGTATTTGTGAAAGAAAAAGATAAGTTGTTAAATAAATGACAAAATTAAAACCGGTGGGGTCCACTTGTATGCCCGACCACTTAAGGGTTTATTTAACTATTATTTTATCTCTTTAATTCCATATAACTTAAATCCTAACCCCTAGGTGAAATCCTATAAATAGATAGTAATAGGCTCTTAATTTGATATCCTTCATCAAACTATTCTGTCAGATAACTGAAAAAATAAAGAGACTCCTATTAGATTTTGAATTCCTTCTCTTCTCCCTTTAGAATTTGAATGCACTATAGTAAAAGAGTACTTGCCCACTCAATTCAAGTTAATACTCAATCATAGTGTAGAAGATTATGAAGAACTCCATCACCAAAAGAGATACATGTTCAAATCTTGGCAATACTCTGCGACAGAAAGAAACAAGGGTTAGAGTTCTTCTCCTTTGTATGTCTCTAGCTAATTGGTAGCTGCTAAGGTCACCCTAGTTACCATCATCTTCAATCAATTCTTCATGCTCTTCTTAAGTTGTAGAGTGACTAGATGACTAATCCACCTCAATATGCATATTGTCTAGTTGGACAGTTTGAACATTAACAGGAGTGACTTTAACTTCCATAGCCATTTCTTCTTCCTTAAACACAACATATTTACTGATTAGACACTTTTTCTGTCTAGGTTCAAGGCACCACATCTTGAAGCCCTTAACCCCATCTAGATAACGAAGGAATGTGCATCTTAAAGCCCTTGGTTGTAACTATATTGTTTGATATGCACATAAGTTGTGCAACCAAACACTCTCAAATGTTCAAACTTGGGTGGCTTCCCTATCCAAATCTCTTGAGGTGTCTTAAAATTGTTAGCCACTAAAGAACATCTGTTTATTAGATAACATGATGTCATAAGAGCTTCTCCCCAAAATGGCCTTTCCAAACCAGCTCTTAATAGCAAGCATCTAACCCTTTCCATGGGTGTCATATTCATCCTCTCAGCAACTTCATTTTGTCGAGGGTTCTTCACCACAGTTTTGTGCCTCATGATTCCTTCTCTTGCATAGAAGACTTTGAACTCATTTGAACAATACTCAAGTCCATTATCAGTTATGAGGACCTTGAGTTTATTTCTTACTTGATTCTCCAGAAGTTTTCTCCAATTGATGAAAGTCTCAAGGGCCTAGTCTTTGCTTTTTAATAAGTGCACCCACATTTTTCTACTATAATCATCTATTATGCTCATAAAGTAGTATTCACCTCCCATAGTTGGTATTATTGAGGGTCCCCATAGGGCAGAATGCCCATATGCTAGTCTCTCAATTGTTGTGTGCTCACCTTTACCATATCTATTTTGCATGCCTTCCCAAGAACACACTCATGACATAACTCAAGCTTGTCTTTCAATTTCTCATTGAACAAGCCATATTTATCCAATTCTTCAGGTCCTCTCTAGCTGACATGGCCAAGTCTGAGATGCCAAAGTCTAGTTGAATTGTTACTTGAGTTGTTGGTTGATGGTGTTGCACTTCCTATTATTAACTTTCCATCCAAGATCTAAAGACCATTGTGTAGCTGACATTTAATCAATTCTTGTGATCCTTAACTTATCCTCATAATTTCATCATCAATCTTAACAAATTATCCAGCTTTATCAAACATGCCAATAGACAATAAATTTCTCTTAAGATTAGGTACATACTTGACTTATTGCAGAGTTTTTAGGTTGTTAAAATGATTTTTGATCATAACAATGCCTATTCCCTTTATGTAACATGCTTTTTTGTGCCAAGCAGCACTGTGCCATTGGTATCTTTTGACAATGTACTGAATAAATCTATATTTGGAGTCATGTGGAATGTACAACATGAGTCTAGTACCCATTCTCCACCTGAATCAAAACTAGATGCCACAAGAACATCAACATAGCCATGTCCATCAGCAATATTTTCTTCTCCATTCTTCTTGTTTCTTGTCTGTTAGCCCTCTCTTTTCAACTTTTATTTTAGAGTTAGGCAATCATCTCTGAAATGGCCTTCCTTTTTGTAATAGTAGCATTGTTTACCAGTTGTGGCCCTTGAATTTGAATGCCCTCTTGAGTTTGACTTGGATTGATTTCCTTTGTATCCATTTGAGTGATTTTGGTTTCCCTTGTAATCTCTCTTTTGAAATTTTTCTTGACAATGAGAAGTTCCTCACCATTGCTCTCATTTCTATCTTCTCCCTTCTTTTGAATTTATTTTGAATTGAAAGCTGCTTAACTTCTATCATGGTAAAAGTGTCTTTCCCATACAGAATTGTACCAATAAAGTGCTCATACATCTTTGGCAAAGATCTGAGCAATATGATTGCTTGATCCTCATCCTCAATCTTCACACCAAGATTGTTCAAATTAAGGATGATTTTGTTGAAATCATTTAAATGTTTTCTTAGTTTGTCTCATCCATCTGAAGTGAGTACAGTCTTTTCTTGAGGTGTAACTTATTTGCTAAAGATTTCTTCATGTAGATTGAAAAAAATTTGTTCCAGAGGCCAAGGGCCTTTTCCTCATTTGAGACTTCTCTTAACACTTCATCACTAAAGCTCAAGAGGATGACATTGTGTGCCTTTGATTCGATCTCATTCTTCTTCTTCATGTCTTCAATCTGATCCATGGCTTCTGTATCTAATGCCTCTGAGATCCCTTAATGAATTAGAAAGGCTTTCATTTTAATTCTCCACAAGCTAAAATCATTTATGCCATTGAATTTGTCCACCTCAAGTCTGATTGTGGTCATTACTAATTAACTCAGAGGGCTCGAGTTTGGTTCTTGATAGTTTAAATGTGGTTCTTGAAGGTTTGAATGCGGATCTTGAAACCTACAACTCTAATACCATTTATAGTGGATTAAAACTACTTGATCTTCATCGTTAAACTAAATTCAGTTAGTAAGAATACAAGCAACTCAAACAAACACAGCTTGAATTAAACCAACAATAACAAATTAACTAAAACTAAAAAAACTTAGTTTGAATCACAAATGGATAAAATGAATAGAATCTTTATTGGTCATCAATACCCATTACATCAATAGTTTTTGAACTCATTAAAACTCAACAATGATGTATCTCACCAATTACAAAAGCTCACTTGGGGTACCCTTGATCAGAAACACAAGGGAGTCGTACACCCCTCCTTCACTCACACTAAATCTAAAATAGAAATTCAATTATGGAAAAAAAAGAGAGAATTATAAACAGTGAGAGAGACTAATTTTGATGTTGATATCTTTTGAGTGTTTACCTGTAATGTTTTATTTATAGGGTAATAATTAGATTAGTTGATTCGAAAGTGAAATGTAACCAACTTAACTACTACTCTTGACACATGACAATGAGAGTGCTAATGTGGACAGAGTAAGTGGATCAAATCTAAAAAAAAAAGTGTACTAAAACAACCATTTAGAGTGTAGTAAATTTTTTCAAGAATATTTATTATTATTGTTACAAAACAAAAAAAGAATACTAATTATGGGCAATTCTATTTTACACTCTGAAAAAAAGACTATTCTAGGATACTTATTATCTATTTTGAGATAGTAGATTTTTTGGGTCTAATTTTTTTTTTCATATTTGTGCACGTTATAGTTATTTAGGGTCACTTATAAATTTTTAAAAAATTATGAATACTTTACAGCGTGGAAAATAAGCACGCACATTGAGGAAGCTACTTTAACCTAGGTGTGGCATTGCCTCACCTCAACTATTTTTCTTCTTCACTCATATACATAGAGATATATATACACATATATAAATAAAATAATTTGCGGCGTAAATAATTAAGTTCAACTTTCGATTGTAGATAAATATTTAAGTTTATTTTTTGACAGTAATAATACCTGAGTTATGTTTCTAGAACATACATAGGTACTTGACCGTTAAATGTCAAGTCATTATCCACGTGTTATTTTCTTATTGATATATTTAAATTAATTTTTGAATAAAAAATAAAAATTTAATAACCTGAAGGGGTGGGCATCATCCAATCTAATCCAATTGAACCGAACCGATCCAATCCAATCCAATTACAAAAAGTTGGATATCCAATTACAATTGGATTGGATTGGATGCTAAAAGTTGGATTCTAATTGGATTGGATCGGTTATTGGATGTCAATCTCAAAATCCAATTAAAAACCGATCCAATCCAATTACATTTATATATGTTAAAAAATTATTTATATAATAAAAAATATTGAAAAATATAATACATATTTATTATATTTTTATTAGATTTTTTTTTGTGTGTTGAATTTACAACACTTGGTTGTTTTGTGTATTTATTTTCATGATGTTTTGTTTTATTTTATTACTTAGAAATATTGTTGTTTTAATTATTTAAAATAATTTGGCTACATTACACTTGTAACGATAGTATATTTATGAAATATTAAACTTAAATAAAAGGTAATAATTAGTTTTTACGCATTATTCTTCATATTTTTAAGTGAATATTGAAATTTAGGTGTGTAATTGGATATCCAATTAAAAAAAATTGGATTGGATTGGATTGGATTTTGAGGTCTAATTGGATTGGATCGGATGATGATTTTTCAAATCCAATTACTAATTGGATTGGATCGGATGAGAAAAAAAAGGTTGGATTGGATCGGATGCCCACCCCTAACCTGAACCAATCAAGGATTGCTACGTGATAATTTACTTAGCACTTAATAGCTAAGTACCTATAGAAGTTTCAGAAATATAACTTAACTATTATTATTGCCAAAAATTAAACGTAAATATTCATTTGCAACTACAAATTAAACTTAAGTTTTATGCCGCAAATTACTCATATAAATATTTATAACATATATATGATGGGTAATATGAATTTATCTTATACAAATTTATATCTATTGTCTATTGAAACTGCTTTAATTATAACACTAAATAAAATGAGTAAATATTATTTTAGATCCTGCATTTTATAAGATTTACCAATTACTTCTTCTATTCTTTTAGCACAATTTTAATCAAATTTTTCTTAATATGACTATATATATAACATACCTAATAAAGTCAATTTTTAACACAAATGTGTGCAAAAAAATATAACCACCTTATTTAAAACACATTAACCTCATGGTATTATTATGTTCTATTTTGATTAAAATTTAATTTGTTATTTAACAAAAAGGATAATTTAATCGGTAACTTTTGTAAAATATAAAATTCAAAATTATTTGTCCACAATTAATTAGATTGAGAAAATCAAAGTAGCTCTTCTATAAATTAGATGTATACTTTTTTTTTAAAAAAAATAATTCTTTTTATTAATATGTTTACAAATTTAATTAATATAGCATATTCGTCTCACTTTATTTTATTTTCTAGCTTCGTCCCTAAATACACATGATTGATTATTTTTTCTTATATCTATATTAAGCTTATTTAAACTATATTTTTGACATTATAACTATTTTTAGAAGTTGTTAAAGTATATCATTTCCAAACAACAATCACATATGGATGAAAAAATAAAATAAAAAGTTGATCACTTAAGTTATTCCCTTTATTGACATAAAATGGGGTGAAACCCTTTGAACTTGTAAAGTAAACTTTCTCTTAATAATATGGGCACGACCCAACTTGTATTTAAGAGAAGTTTACTATAGATTTTTTCAATAATTATTATGACATATTGAATGAAATATTTCATATTTGTGAAAGAATTAAGTAGAAAAATGTATAATAAGTGTGCCCCATAAACAGACAACCATGTATATAGGTAAGTAAGTAAAGGGTCACGTATTGATTGCAGTAGTGATAAAGAAAAAGGGGGCAGCTTAGATTAGATTCTCATATATATCCATTCCAAGTTGACTTTTTTAATTATTTCACGGACGACCTATGCTTTGCTTTGCTTTGCTATGCTATGACTCACTCCCACCATTCCACTCTAAATCCACCAATAATTTATTGTTAATTTTGTTGAACCAGTCAAATATGTGAGACTTTCAACCAAAATAAAATAAAATAATGTGAGACTTTAAATTTAAAGTAAAGAAAACTTTTTTTATTTAAATAATATATATAAATCAATTTATTTATTTATTTTTTTATGTTGGGCATAGGAATTTTAATTTGGGACTATTTAGTGTAGTGCTATTTAATTTAGTATAGGCTAGTGGTATTTTTTTATATCAACTACTTTCTCTTTTTCTTATCCCTTCTTCACCATTAACTTCATTTTTGACCATATGCAACTATATTATGTGAACGCACTATAATAAAATAGAGAGTAAGATTTGAAAAATAAGCTTAAATTATACAAAATATGACTCTCAATAATATATAATAGATATAGAGCTCTCTAAATTTAAGTAGTTTTTTACTTTTTTACTAAACTTTTTTAATTGTATTTTAATCAAAATACTATTACTTTTCTATTATTTTATAAAATTAATATATATTTGATAAATTTAAATTATAAAATATTATTAAAATAATCAAATACTAATTATAGTAGAGAGTATAGGTATTCGCGATGCGAGTGGTGCAAGTTATGACATTTTTTCAAATTCTGCATATGCGGTTTTTGTAATTTCTCAAACTGTAACCGCACCGCGAGATCTTAAAATCACTAAAATTATACCGCAAAAATACAATATGGTGCGGTGCAATTTGAGCGACTCACAAGATGAGAAGATTGAAAGCTCAAAGTATTAGGGGTATAACTTTGATAATAACTAGTAATAGAAATGTGAAGTGGTTGTTGGTCTTACGACTCACAACATGGGAAGATTGAAAGCTCAAAGTATTCGATGTATAATTTTGATAATAATTAGCAGGTTTTATTACAATTAATCCCTTAAAAAAAGGGTAATTAAGGTTTTTATTTAAATGTCGTTTTTTTATTAAATGTGAAAATTAAAAGACAAAATGAATAATATAGAAAAAATGTTTAAACAAAGAAGATGTAAGAAAGGTCATAAAGGGTCCTACATCATGTCTAACAATAAAATTATATAGATATATAGATATATAGATAGATAGATAGATTTTTATCCCATAACATCTTTTTTTTTTTGAAAATAAGCGTTCATTGATAAATAAAATTAGACCTCACGGTCATTACAAAATAAATCTTGCGGAATAGAAGAGATTCCTAAGTTACCAAATTGTTTGTGGGTAAAGGTCCACTTGGCTACATTGTGAGCGACAAAGTTACAAGATCTGGGTATACAAGTAAACACACAGCCATCAAAACATCTAGAGAGTTTCCAACAAAAAGAAGAATAGCTCTCAATCTCCCAAACCGAGGACACTTGATTAAGAGCATCAATCACCACTCTTGAGTCACTCTCCACGATGATAAACATGTGCCCCTTGAGCTTTGCTGTTTAAATAGCTAAACAGCACGCAACTGCCTCGCCGCAACAAGCATCAGAGAAATCCAACCTTGTTGTATTAGCCCAAACCACCTCACCATAACAGTTTTTAGCCACCACTGCAATGCAAGAGCTTTTCGATCTCACTCTAACATCACAATTAAGTTTTAGCCAATCCTGAGGAGGAGGCCACCAAACCTCTCTCTGGATAAAGGAAACAGCAGGAAGGAGAGCACCTTATAAATCAGCATAAGAATAGCAGATAACATCAATACATTAGTTCACATTATTATGATAATTATTGTGCACATTTTCATTCCTGACGCGCCAAATAGTATCCACCACAACCAAAGCATATAAAAAGACTTCATCTGCATTGATGCCCTTAATCTTTAAGCCCCAGATGAACTTGACCCCATCCTAAACACGGATACCAGAGTTAGACACTGGAAAAATATCCCACGGAGAAGAGCGCCAAAGGTGGAAAGCCAAGTTGCACTTAAGAAACAAATGCTCAGTTGATTCCTCCTCCATTTCTCAAATTGGGCAATTAACATCATCCACACAGAATCTCTTATTGAGAATGGCCTCAGAGGTAATGCATTAGAAAGGATATTCCACCAAAACACCTTATGCCTCTCCATGATTCTAATGTTCCATAGTTTGTTCCAAAGAGGAGGGGACACCTCTCAATGAGGGGCTCTTTTAAAATCTTGAATAAGGTATGCCGATTTGCACGAGAACCGCCCATTATGCTCTTTGGTCCATATCCATTTGTCATTTCCTTGGCCAGATGGGTGATGAGTTCATATTTGTCTTTTAAATATGATCAATTTATGTATTAATATTCTTAAATTGATTCTTTAAATTATTGATTAGTGTGATTTTAATTTTTAGGCTATTTTAAAGACCATTCATGCATTTAGAGTCTTTTGGAAGGATTTTAGCATATTTTGGTTGAAAATAGTGGAAGCCGGCGAGCTTGATTTTACAAGGCAGAACTTAATTGTAAATTTGGACGACCTTAAAGGCAGAACTGGACTTGGAGCTCAACATAAAAGTTGTAGATCTTGTTCTTAGCTTTCTAGAGCATCTTGAATTGTCTAATTCTGAGTAATATCGAGAGTTATGGCCAAAATACTATCAATCATCGTAGTAGAAAATTTCTAAAAAAAAAAGATAGCGAAAATAAAAATAGCTTTTCAAGTAGAGTTGCGATTTTTTTTTATTTTATTTTTTTGAAAAGATGAGTTATCTTTTATTTTAGTGAGATATTAATTTCCTAATACTATAAATAGAATCCTAATTCTAAGAGGACTCTTCTATCTTTTCAAGCACTATAAATAGAATCCTTATTCTAAGAAGATTCATATATTTTCAAGCACTATAAATAAGACCTCTTAGGCTACGAATTGAATAATTCTAAAAGCTACAAAATAGAGAGAGAAACTCAGAGAGAGAGAGAGAGAGAGAGAGAGAGAGAGAGAGAGAGAGAGAGAGAGAGAGAGAGAGCAAGGAAGAGACGGAGATCGGCTTCGAAGTGTTCTTCATCATAGTTCTTTTCTTCTCCTTAAACTCTTACTATTTATTATGATTATCATTATAATGTCTAATTCTGAGTAGGTTTTTTTTTAGTTAAGGGTTATTTCAAAACTCGAAGCATGAATTCTTAATTTTATTATTGAATATTAATTTCTAATTTCTATTTTCTCAAATTACTTCTATTCTTCTATGTTCAGTGTTATATTATTGTTTTAATCTTGTTTAGACGGCCGCTAAATTAGGTTTTACTTTAATCTACCGTCATCTTAGGATTACTATTCACCTAATAGTCTAGGATTCTAAGTGTTTGTGACAAATTTCAAATTTAATTGTGATGAAGAATAGAATCTAGGTAAAATGAATTATA
Organism: Cannabis sativa; assembly: GCF_029168945.1. Lineage (NCBI taxonomy): Eukaryota > Viridiplantae > Streptophyta > Magnoliopsida > Rosales > Cannabaceae > Cannabis > Cannabis sativa. The sequence goes on from NC_083605.1 coordinate 5,318,672, forward strand.
TGTTTCATTGATTTGTTGCCTAGATTAGTCTATCTCTATAAATCTCAAAGCTTTATCTAAATTAAATAAATTGCATGCTTCGTGGATTTACTGCTTAGGTAAAAGAGTTAATTATTGAGCGCTAGCTTCACCTTGATTACATACAATAGGGAGATTGGGATAATTGACTGCTTAAGCGTTATCTGTGAGATTAATAGTTTGATTGGAAATTGAAAATTACATTCTTTAATAGGAATTAGGAATGATTGTTGAGGGTGGAGAATAACCTTTAACTAGTCTCTCATATCGTAGTCTCAATTTTAATTTGTTTGTTTTACTTTTATTTCTGCCATTTTAATTTCAATCTTTAAACCCCCCTTTTCTAATGTTTGACACTAATTTTTGAATAATTAAATAAACATAGTCCTCGTGGGATCGACCCTTACTTACAATTATACTAAAATAATTAGAAGTATTGGAATTAAAAAAAATAGTAAATTTATTGTGGCTTACGACACACATCAAATTTTGTAAAATTGAGACTACGATATGAGAGACTTGTTAAAGGCTATTCTCCACCCTCAACAATCATTCCTACTTTCTATTAAAAAATGTAATTTTCAATTATCAATCAAACTATTAATCCCGCAGATAACGCTGAAGAAGTCAATTATCCAATCTCCATATTGTACGTAATCAAGGCGAAGCGCTCAATAATTAACTCTTTTACCTAAGCAGTTAATCCATGAAGCATGTAATTTATTTAACTTAGATTAAGCTTTGAGATTTATAGAGATAGACTAATCTAGACAATAAATGAATGAAGCATATAATTCATTTAACCTAGGTTCTATTCTTTATCACAATTAAATTTGCAATTTGTCACAAACACTTAGAGTCTTGGATTATTAGGTGAATAGTAATCCTAAGATGGCGGTAGATTAAAGTAAAACTTAATTTAGCAGCCGTCTAAACAAGATTAAAACAATAATCATAACATTGAACATAGAAGAATTGAAGCAATTTGATATAATGGAAACTAGAAATTAACATTAAATAATGAAATTAAGAATTCATGTCTCGGGTTTTGAAATGAGCGCTTTAGGGCGTCCCCAAGATATGTTCTTAGATACCGCTATACAATTACAACCTTAACCCTTAACTAAAAGAAAACTACTCAGAACTAGACATTATAATGATTATCATAATATATAGTAAGAGTTTAAGGAGAAGAAAAGAACTATGATGAAGAACACTTCGAAGTCGATCTCCGTCTCTTCCTTGCTCTCTCTCTCTCTCTGAGTTTCTCTATCTAATTTGTAGCTTTTAGAATTATTTAATTTGTAGCCTAAGAGGTCCTATTTATAGTGCTTGAAGATAGATGAATCCTCTTAGATTAGGATTCTATTTATAGTGCTTGAGAAGATAGATGAATACTCTTAGAATTAGGATTCTATTTATAGTATTAGAAAATATCTCATTAAAAGAAAAGATAACTCATCTTTTTTTTAAAAAAAAAAGATAAAAAAATCGCAACTCTAATTGAAAAGCTATCTTTATTTTTGCTATCTTTTTTTTTTCAGAAATTTCCTATTGCGACGACTGATAGTATTTTGGCCATAACTCTCTTGATATTACTCTGAATTGGACGATTCAGGATGTTCTGGAAAGCTAAGAACAAAATCTAAAATTTTTATGTTGAGCTCCAAGTCCAGTTTTACCTCTAAAATCGTCCAAATTTGAAATTAGGTTCCACCTTGTAAAATCGAGCTCGCCGACTTCCACTATTTTCTACCAAAATATGCTAAAATCCCTCCAAAAGACTCTAAATGCATGAATGGTCTTTAAAATAGCCCAATAAATTAAAATCACACTAATCAATAATTTAAAGAATCAATTTAAGAATATTAATATATAAATTGATCATATTTATAAGACAAATATGGACTCGTCAATAGGTTACCTCCTTTCAAAATAACAGAGATGGTATTGTTGTCAAAAATACTCTTCAACTTTTGTAAATCCCATTTCCCATTGACTGATAAAAGGTCAGACACCATGTCTAAACCCTCAGCATGTTGCCCGTTAGAACCAGGATAAAAGGATTTGCCATTAGCCACCCACGGATCATCCCAAATTCTTGTACTCCTACCATTAGACACCACTTTACAAGCTCCTTCTCTTAAGATCTCATTCGTTTTTATCACATTTTTCTAAAACCAGGAATCTGAGTCTTTGTATTTGCAGTTAAGCAGCTCTTTTCCTCTGAGATACTTAGCTTTCAAGATTTTACAACAAAGAGATTGATTGTCATTTAACAAGTTTCATCCCCACTTTGCCAGGAAGGTCTGATTCATCTCTTTCGTTTTTTAAAAAACCAAGTCCCCCCTAGACTTGGGGAGACACAATTTATCTCATGCCTTAAGGTGAATTCCATAGTTACCTTTCTCAAACCCCCACCAAAAATTTTGGACTAAGCTATCAATCCTACCTATAAGATGGTTAGAGAGCTTGGTAGTTTACGTACAAAGGCATCGAAAGCCCCACTGATTTTATCAAAGTAGCTCTCCTTGCTTTTAAAAGCACTTTCACTTTCTACTCTTACAACTTTGTGTATTAACTCTTATATTTATATAATTTGAGTAAATGTGGTTTATAGGTTATAAATCATATTTTAAATTTTGTAACCTTCCTTCCTTATATTACTTTTTAGTGTATAAGTAATTTATATAATATATTTTAAACACCAAATACCATATATATATTAACCTTATACAGTATATTTGTCACATTTAATATTTTAATTTATATTAGATATTGTCAAATATAATATAACAACATATTTTATTGATAATATCTTCTCTAATATTACACTAACATCAAGAGCTAAGACTTTCTATAGGAAGCAAATTCTTCATCTACTTGAAAATCAAAAAGGATAAATATAGTAATGAAAGTTATCACACTGGTTGATACTGATAATGAAATAAGCACCTAAAATACTACTCACGCTGTCATGAGCATTTAAAAGTTTTATGTGAATAATGTATAAATTATAAAATAATTAGTACTTTTACTTCCTAAACTTTTTGGCCCCTAAAATATACAGCTTGTTAAAAATTCTTCCTAAAATATAATAGAGGTTTCTTAAGTTAAATTAAATTATCTAAAATTACTCACAAATACCTTACCATATGAAAATGTAGAGCTAAGCACGTCACATGCTAGCTATGATTTTTGTTGTGTGAAATTTAATATCCAATCCACATTATTTTGCTCATAGTGCATCTGATTTGCACTAAGTGTGAATTTTATTTTTTAGATCCAATCCAATCCGCACAATAGGTCAAATCCAATTCGTAAAAGTACTGATTGAATCGGTTATTTTGGATTGGTTACTTTTTAATATTAAATTATTTAATATTTATGAAAAAAAATATTTTCTTACATAACTAGCAATAAAATAAAACAAAGTATACTTATTTTATGTCTCCAACAACATATCAAAATAAATAAAATAACAACTAATAAATTCAAAGGAAGAAAAAAATTGTATGTACAAAAAATGTTTAATTTTATTTTAAATTGTATGTAGAAAAAAAAATTATATATAAGAATACAATATACTTTTAGTCTATTAAGTTTTGAAATATAATTATTTTATATGTATTAACTTTTAAATTATTATTTTCTTTATATTAAAATGTTTTTTGTATATATAATTTTTTAATTTTTTATAAATATGTGTGTATTAAATTGGATCGGTTACTTTTACATGTCAATCAACATCTAATCCGCACAAGTGCGAATTTTGAATTTTCCAATCCAATCCGCACAAGTGCGGATATCTGCACTTTGCGGATTGGATTGGATCGTGCGGATTAAATTAGATCGGCTATTTTATGAACACCGTTAACAATACTCATACCATATTATCAGAGATAAATCATAGATTTAGGGATCTATTAAAAGGGAAAAGAAAATCTTTTAAATACAATTACAATTGTTAAATAAAAAACGATGAACAAAAGTGAATTTTTTTTTTTTAATTTAAGTATTTATATATTACAATACATAATTTGACGCAATCTTTTATGGTCACTTGAGCTAGCCTCAAGTATCAATAAAAGTGAATCAATATATACAAAATATTGATAAGACATATTTGATTTATCAAAGGTTGTTTTAAGAACCGTAATTTATGATGTTTAAAATACTGGTTAAACTTCCTTTTCTAAAAAAAAAAGAAGCTAATTTTGGTTAATTTATTTAGGAAAATTTTATTTTGTAAGCTTAAAAAAATGTCCCATATTAAAATTTAGACCTTCAACTAATTATACAAAATTATTCTTTTATTTACATATTTTCCTCATCTTACCCGTGGCTAATTAGAAAAATTGAATTAATCACTCTCTCTCTCTAACACTCTTTCTCAATCTATCTGCTCCTTATCTCTCGACCTATCTCGGTAAACGGTCGGACCTTATTATCGAAAAGAATCACACACTATTATATTATTTGATAATATAATAAGTATAGATTAAAATGTGATAAATATATTATTACGTGAATAATATATATTAAGTGTATGGTAAATAAACGAGTAATTTATGGTTTAACCTACACTTTGTAACCTACATGCTGTAACTTGGAGATGAGTTACAATTTGTTATCACTAGTAACTCTTGTGTTGATCACACATAATTAGTGTAATAAAAGAGTTGTTACACAATTTAATTTAAGGAATTCAAAATTATGATGATATAGTTGTTACAAAATGAATTAATACTCATTTATGAGAGAAATGAGGTGTGGTGTGTTTGAATACTAAGTGTGATCACCTAAACACTATAAAAGAGGTCTTTGGTGCTCATTTGCATAGACCGAGTTTTCTATAAAAAAAAACACGTTGCTAGAAAACCCTAAGGCTTGATAATTCCCAAAGTTATTTCTTAGAGAGTTCCCTTAGTGCTTAGAGATAGGGGAAATAAGCTTTTGGACAATTAATACATTGTTCAAGTCATAGTGATCTCCATTAATCTACACTGAAGATTGAGAGTGAGTGTTTCTATACATATTCTTCTCTTCTACCTTTCATATACATATATAATAGTGTACGCGTTGTAACATTTATGTAATCAATCTTTTCAGTCCTTGTATTATTTTACAATTGAGTTGTTATATATCTTGATTATCTTCCATTGATATATAAAATTTCTAACAATCAAAATCTTATCATTTTTCAATGGAAGATGAGATAAATCAAGATTTTAAGAATACAAGGATAAGAGATATATAAAATTTTTAACACACTCACCTCAATAATTGGCAAGTGTTGTTCAAAAAATTTCTTAAACGTTTAGATTAGTATGTAGTTTATTTTCAATAGATCTGTGTAGTTGTTGTTTGCATTAATATTGTTTTGCTGATTTTTTTTTGAATGGCGAGATTTGGTTTTCTCACCAAACTGGTTTTTTAACAAATTATCGATACCTTTTTGATTATATATCGATATCTTCTTGATAATTAGAGTAAGAAGGTAAGGGATGACAATTTTCGATACTTTTTCGGTGGTATATCGATACTATTTCGATCAATTTCATTCCAGGACAAAATATAGCAAAATTAATCACACAATGCAAAATCATTGATAAACTATCGATAAAAAAATATCAGTCTGCCATCGATATACTACCGATAAACTATCGACAATAACAATAGTTTATCAATAGTATATCGATGGCAGACTGACATTTTTTCTGCTTGGTATTTTAAGTGGTTTGATGGTTCATCGATAGTATATCAATGGTTTATCGATGATTCTTCCTTGTGTTATTAATTTTGCTATTTTTTTTTTGCTATATTTTATCTTGGATTGAAACCGTATCGATACACCATCAAAAAATTATTAAAAATTATCATCCCTTACCTTCTCACCCTAATTATTAAGAAGATATCGATATATAATCGAAAAAGCATCAATAATTTATTAAGAAACCCAATTTGGCGAGAAGACCAGATCTCGCAATTTAAAAAAAAAAATCAGCAAAATAACAATCAATGCAAATAACAACCACACAGATCTATCGAAAATAAACTGCATACTAATTGTTGCCCCTGATTTTGCCCAAAATACGTGGACCAACCGGATGATGACACGTGGATGGGAAGGGTTTAGCAGTTAAATAAAACAGCTAAGTCTTCTTGAAAGCAAAGGATTATCTCGGACATGCCTCCCGGAGAAGGCATGTAAGTCTCAGGAGCTCCCGGAGAGCAAGATGGTCACAAAGCACCTCCGGGTGGTGTCAGATTCCATCTGAACAGTCATCTCGCATTTAATGCCGCATGGGAGGAAGCGTATTGGAACTGCCACATGCAATAAAGTCTGACGACACAACCCCCAATTTGCACCTACTAGGCTATGATCAATAAAGTCTAGTGACGGCTACTCTGTGAGGAATCACATCAGTCAAAAGGGATTAAGGACTACCTTCATAAAATCCCTACAACACCTAGGGATTAGACCATACAATTACCCATGATATATTCATTGGGAATGTATAACTTTACTGATAGTTACAGAAATGCATGTACCTTAATTCTAGGGATCACCCCACAAAAACACTATAAATACCCCCCAAAGCTCATTAAAGAGGGGTCGAGAATTCTGGGTTGCATAAGTGCTAGAAGAGTAAAAACTCACCAAGAACAATCTCTGTATTAAATACTATCATAAATACACAGACTCGTGGACTAAGGCTTATTAACGCCCCAACCACGTAAAAAATCTCCTTCTTAATTTCTTGCGTTCTCTAAATTATTATTATTTTATTGGTTGCCGAAAACCTCGGTCAACATTTTGGTGCTTTCATTGAGAGCTGAAGAAAGCGTCTGTAAGTAAACACTGCGTTACAACAACACAACAATGGTGGAGACTCGAAGCACACGTCAACCTCGCCCTCTTCAAGATGCTCAAGATCCAAATGACGAGGATGTGGCCTCAAGAGCAACCGTGGGTTCCGAGGAAGAAGAAGGAATCCCAGATGATGACTATGAGGGAAACCTCGATGAGTACGCCTACGACGAAGGCAGCTACTCAGAATTGGTACTCTTAAGGCAGAAGGTTGTCGATCACGAAGCTGAAATCGCAGCCCAAAAAGAGCAAAACCAAAAGATGCAAGAGGTGATGCTGGCCATGCAAAAAGCCATGGAGGCCGTAGGAATCCACATGCATCCCAAAGCCATCCCTACTGGACTTGGAAAGGAACCAGAGCAATCCTCGCCAAGTACCCAAAAGCAAAAATCTAAGGAATCAAGCCCTATAAGGTATCCCGCTGAAGGGAACCAAAAGGAAAACCCTACTTCTACCCCCGGGAAAAAGAAAAAGGTGCAGGATCCGCGAAAGGTCCGCTCAGATTTCCCGAAAGGAAAAGGTCCGCAGAGGGGCAAACTCTAAAAAGGGAGTCTTGGCCCTCAGGATTGAGAGGACCGAAAAAGTGTTTCTGTGCACCAAGAGCCCTGAGGGAGAGGAAGAAGGGGACGGAAATGTCCTCCCATTGATCTGAGGAATCAGATTAACGGGAACCAAGGTGACCTCCGGGATCACCTTGACCAAAAGAGATACGGACCCGCGGTCTCCACGGGAACGTTAAACGAATGAATCATGGCGGAACTCGCCATACTTCGAAAAGACATCGCCCGAGTCTCTCGGAGACCATAAAGGCGACGATTCCGACTCAGACTGTGAGGATCGGGAGCCATGTGCCAAGCACATCGTGGAAGCAGAGCTCCCCAAAAATTTTAAGATGCCCGAAATGGTAGCTTATACCGGGAACTCTGATCCAAGCGATCACTTGTCACGGTTCAACCGAGTCATGACAGTCACGAGAGTCAGCAATGACGCTAAGTGTTTGTGCTTCCTGCTTACTTTAAGCAGGTCCGCGAAAGAATGGTTCAAGAAATTGGAACCAGGATCCGTGGGTTGCTGGAATAAGCTGCAAACCAACTTCAGGAGACAATTTGTCGCCGCAAGGAAAGTCAACCTGGAGGTCAGCGCCTTGACTAACATCAAGGAGCTGTCAAAAATTACATAAAGAGGTTCCGAGAGGAAGCCTCAAAAACTAAGAAAGTAGATGACGGACAACAGCTTGCCCTTCTCCAAGCAGGCATCCATACAGGGACTCCATTCTGGAACGAACTACAACAGGAAGGAGCTTCAAACCTTCAGGACTTCCAGAAGAGTGTCCAAAAATACATTAACCTTGAAGAGGCCCAAATAGTGGCCTACGGAGGATATTATCCCACCGGGGTAGCAGGATATGTGCCCGGAGCCTGGGCCTTTCCTAAGATCGTGCCAAGAAGCTAGCTCCACCGATGAGCGGCATATAGTTTTCTGCCACTCCCGGATATAGCCAAGGCCAGGCCCTGGCCCCCGCATCGTCCCATTTTGGAAATCCCTCAAGGATAAATGGACGAGCCCCCTCATACTCCGCTCCGACAACCAGTCTAGCCGGTCCTTCCCAGGGCTCGAGAAGTAAAAGGTCCTCCATAGGCAGCACTCAGACGAAGGAAAAGCGACAGAAAAGGGGGTATACTCCCCAATATACCCAGTACACGGAGTTAACGGACTCCCAAGAACATGTGTACTTTGCTACTAGGCAAAATACGCACTACCGGAGACCACCTCCTTTGTACAAAGACAGCTCCCGGAGGGACCCCAACAAGAGATGTGAGTACCATAACGACATTGGGCACAACACCAATGAATGCAAAAATCTCAAAGACGAGTTCGAAAACTTAATCCGATTGGGACACCTCTACGAGTGGATCAAGAATCGGTTGCCTCACCTCAACCCAAGTCAGGCGGCTGGAACTTTGCTACAAGTAGCACCAGGGGGTGCAACAGGGGTATTGGCTCCAATTGTTCCCCCCGGAGATGCTCAGCATATTCTCGGCCTACCACCTAGACCTAACGGGAGAGTGGCTATGATCTCAGGAGGACCCCACATCGGAGGAACCACCCGCAAGGAGCTGAAACGGTACACAGGGGTCGTGAAACACGATGAGGTGTGGGAAGTTACTCAACTCCCAGCTCAAAGGCCCCAGCTAATGGATCAACCCATTACATTCACGGAAGAAGACGCAAAAACTGTGCGTTTTCCCCACCATGACCCGTTGGTCATTGAGACCCCCATCGCCAATAAGGTGGTGGCCAGAGTCCTAATCGAAAACGGGAGTTCCGTGAATTTGTTGTTCAAAGAGGCCTTCACTGCAATAGGCCTAACGGACCGAGACCTCTCACCGAGTGGTTACCAACTCATAGGGTTCAATGGAACAACACTTATCCCAATGGGAAAAGTGAGGCTTCCAGTCACCTTGTGCCCGGACACACCCCAGAGCACTTTCAAGTACTGCACGTTCGTGGTGGTGGACTGCCCGACAACCTACAACGCAATCCTCGGCCGACCGGCCTTGGTTGACTTTGGCGCAGTCACGTCAATACGGCACTTGTGCCTGAAATTCACAACCCAGGAAGCTGGGATAGGGACGGTGAGGGGAAATCAAGGGGAGGCGAGGCAATGCTATAACGTTGCTGCCCACCTACCCGTGCTGATGGTCTAAGAAACTATTAAGCCAGAAATGGCTGAAGAAGACGAGTTGGATCCCCGTGTAGGATCCGAAAAAATCGTAGAACCAATGGAGGACGTCGAGGAAGTATCAGTGTGCGACCTCGACTCCACCAAAGTACTCCGGCTAGGAAAGAGCCTAGACCCGGAGGAAAAAGAAAAGATAATAAAAACACTGAAGGGTGCCATTGACGTTTTCGCATGGTGCCAAGAAGACATGACTGGCATAAGTCCCCACGTCATCACCCATGTCCTCAATGTCAACCCGGATATGTCGTCGGTCCAGCAAAAACGACGTCCCCTCGACTCAGTAAAGGCCGAAGCCCTAGAGAAGGAGGTGGACAAACTATTAACCAGCGACATGATTCGAGATGTCTACTACCCGGAATGGCTAGCCAATCTGGTCTTGGTGCCAAAGCCTAATGGGACCTGGCGAGTTTGTATAGACTTCAATGATCTAAACAAAGCTTGCCCAAAGGACTGTTTCACTCTGCCCAGGATCGACCAGATGGTAGACGCCACCTCCGGATTCAAACTACTGTCCTTCATGGACGCATACGCCGGTTATAACCAAATAAAAATGCACATAGCAGATCAAGAGTGCACTAGCTTCAGGACCGATAAGGGGGTATACTGCTATTCGGACTAAAAAATGCTGGCGCAACTTATCAAAGAATGGTTAACCGGATGTTCAAAGGCCTCCTGGGGCAAAACATAGAGGTATACGTAGACGACATGTCTAAGGCGTGCAATAGCCACGCAGACGACTTAGAAGAATGTTTTGAAGTGGTCCGGAGATACGGAATGAAGCTCAACCCAAAGAAATGCACTTTCGGGGTTAATTCAGGGAAGTTTCTGGGGTTCATTGTCAGCCAGAGAGGGATTGAGGCAAATCCAGAAAAAATTCAAGCTCTCCTGAGCATGCCGTCCCCTAAGAAACACAAAGACGTGCAGAGCCTAACCGGAAAGGTTGCTGCCCTGAGCCGTTTTATCTCCCGGTCCACAGACAAGTGCATTCCCTTCTTCAACATTTTCAAGAAGTGACAGAAGTTTGAATGGTCTGACGAGTGCGAGGAGGCATTCAAAAAACTAAAAGAGCACATGGTCAAGCCTCCAATCCTGTCAAAGCCCGTTCTCGGAGAAGACTTGTTTCTATACTTGGCCGTCTCCGAGCACGCGGTCAGCGCGACCTTAGTCCGGGAAGAAGAGAAAACTCAACATCCCGTGTACTATGTCAGTTTACGCATGATAGGGGCGGAGACGCGATACTCCGTCATTGAAAAACTAGTTTTTTGCCTCCTAATGGCCTCGAGAAAGTTGAGACCTTATTTCCAAGCTCACACGATCAAGGTGTTGACCAACCACCCACTCCGGCAGGTCCTGAAAAAGCCAGAGGCGTCCGGAAGGCTCCTCAAATGGGCAATGGAGTTAAGTCAATTTGACTTACACTACGTTCCCCGCATTTCCATAAAGGGACAGGCGCCAGCAGACTTCATCACCGAATGTAATGAAGCCGAAGCAACCGCGAACATACCGGCACCGTCGGTCTCAGCATGGAAAGTATTTGTGGACGGAGCCTCCAACGAGAATGGATCCGGAGCGGGGGTTGCAATGATATCTCCGAGTGGACTTCGAGTCTAGGCAGCCCTATGATTCGACTTTTCAGCTTCGAACAATGAGGCCGAATACGAAGCCTTGATAGCAGGGCTGAGATTAGCAAAGACCGTAGGGGCTAAAAGAGTAGAAGTCTACAGTGACTCCCAACTGGTAGTGAACCAGGTGTCATGAGAATACCAGACGCGTGGAGAAAGAATGGTCGCGTATGTAGCAATAGTCCGGGAACTGCTCCACGAGTTCACGGACTATAAAGTAGAAAGAATCCCCAGAGAAAAGAACGCTCACGCAGACTGCCTGGCTAAATTAGCCTCAGACAGTGAGATCGAGATCCTGGGGGTAGTACCTGTGGAACGCTTGGCAGAGCCAAGCATCAAAATAAAAGAGACCATAATAACGGTTGGGCAAGAACCCAGCTGGATGGTCCCCATCATAGAATACATAACAAAAGGTGAGTTACCCCAAGAAAGGGCACTGTCCAGAAAGATTCAGTATCAGGCTCACTGTTATGTGATGATGGACAAAATTCTCTACCGAAGAGGACTCAGCATGCCTTATTTAAGGTGTGTATCGGACCCTGAAGCTAGGCAAATTATGCTAGAGGTCCATGAAGGAATCTGTGGAGATCATACAGGAGGACCAAGTCTCTCAAAGAAAATACTGAGACAAGGGTACTTCTGGCCAACAATGAAAAAAGATTGCATAGACTACGTCTAAAAATGTGATTCGTGCCAAAGGTTCGCGAACATACCGAGAGCTCCTCCCAATGAGATTACCCTGATGACTAGTCCCTGGCCCTTCGCGGTCTGGGGAATAGATCTTATTGGGTCCCTGCCAACAGGAAAGGGAGGAGCAAAGTATGCAATAGTAGCAGTAGACTACTTCACCAAATGGACGGAGGCTGAGACAATGAAGACTATAACTGCTAAAAAAGCACTAGACTTTGTTATTAAAAACATAGTGTGTCCATATGGCTTGCCTCACAAAATAGTCTCTGACAATGGGAAGCAATTTGATTGCGAAGAGTTCACTGACTTCTGCAACCAACACGGAGTCGTTAAAAGCTTCTCTGCGGTGGCAAGACCGCAAACAAACGGACAAGCAGAAGGAGTCAACAAAATCCTAAAGGTCACCCTAAAGAAAAAGCTGCTAGCCTGCAAAAACAACTGGCCTGAAGAGTTTCTAAGAGTGTTATGGGCCTACTGGACGACCCTAAGAACCACAACCGGCCACTCGCCTTTTTCAATGGCGTACGGTTGTGAAGCAATGGTCCCGGTAGAAACGTTATTCCGGTCCCACAGGAGAACGAGTTATGATCCAGCTACAAACCAAGCTTTATTACAGGAAGCGCTGGATCAGGTTGAAGAGCTCCAGGATGAGTCTCAAATACAAATGGCAGCTTATCAAAAGAAGGTGACTAAATATTTTAACTCCAAAGTTAAAAACAGAAAATTCACTATTGGGGATATGGTCTTAAGAAGAGTCTTCCCAGCCACCCAAGAACCCGGAGTGGGGGTACTTGGGCCAAATTGGGAAGTGCCATATGAAATCAAGGATGAGATCGGCTCCGGAACCTATAAGCTAAAAAGGATGGATGGAAGCATTTTGCTAAGGGCCTGGAACGCCGATCACCTCCGGAAGTATTACCAATAGTCCAAATATGTTAACTTAGGCTTTGTTTAAAGAATTTGTATCGTCTAAGTGTATGCAACCTCTAAATTTTAAATAAAACTGAGTGCCTTGAAAACAAAGTTTTCATGCCACTTAGGGGGGTACTAAGGCATACCACACGGACAGATGTAAAACAGGTCAAAAGTAAAAACAAAATATCCTGACCCAAAGGGCAGGTCCGAAAGAATAAATATGCATCAAAAAGATCATATATATAAATATCCGGGCCCTAAGGGCAGGTAAAAAAAATATCTATATATATATATACAAAGGGCCCGGGGCCAGGCCTTAATAATTGTCTCCCCTTAGAAAATAAAACAGCTACTAAGTTAAAGATTGTCTTAAATAAAAGAAAAATAGCTGTAAATAAAAAAAGAAGTGAGAAAAAGCTTGATAAAGTGGGCTGGACTCAATCGGCCTAGTCAATGCGAGGAGGAAGGTGATGATCAATACGCGCCTCAAGCATGGCATCAAGTTCATTCTTCTTCTCCCGAAATTTAGCAATAACCTCCTCAGGTTTGGGGTAGAAGTCAAGCTTGATACTTTGGCCATTTGTCGACCAGGACATGTAGATGTCGTCATCGAAACGCTTGACGAAGCGCTTGCAGGAGACAGGGGACAGGAGCTCATCTCTTTCAGCCTTCTTCAAGGCCTGGTCTCTGAAGTCCTTTAGCTCCTTCATCTCCACGGCCAAGTTAGCCTTGGACTGCAAGTCCGCCTGGTGCAACTCCTCTAAGGACCTCACCTTGGCGGCCATTACGTCCATGGCCTCCTTAGCCTCCCGAAGCTCGCGCCTGGCCCTGGCGACAGCCTCACCTTCCGCCTTCAGCGCCTCCCGATGCCTCGCCTCCAGCTCAGCCTCCCTCCATTGGACCTCCTCTCGGAGCCTCGCCTCCGCCTGGGCTTCCCTTTGTTTGGCCTCCTCCTCGAGCTTCTCCATAGCAAGGGCCTCCTTTCGCTCGGCCTCCTCCTGGATCGCCCGTCTTTCAGCAGACAAGTCTCGCAGGATCCTCACGGCCTCGTTAATGCCCCCAAATTCGGACATGACGAAGCCATGATTGACTATGGTCTTGGAAAGGCGGCTGGTCTCCGCAGTAATCTGGAAAAGGAGATAAGAGTGAGAATAAATGTTAGCCCAAGATATGTTTCCAAGAGGGGGGGTGAATTGGAAACTTAAACTAATTTCGGAAAATTAAAACTTTTAACACAAAATTATGCAATTAGTCAATTAATCAAGTAAAAGCAAGTAGTATGGCAAGAAATATATTGAGACAAATAATTAAACTTGTAAAGTAAAGAGTTTAAGGATTAGAAAATGCAAACTCTCGACTTTTACAAGGTTCGGTAGAACTATGCCACCTACGTCCTTGGTCTTCAAAGCTATGGACCTAGCTTTGAGTTCCAATATCGAGCCAAGTTAACGGGCTTGACTAACCCTTACAACCGGGAAATTTTCACCAAGGTATTTCCAAACCTCTTACAATAGTTTCGCACCCCCGAGGACTATTAACCTCTTTCTCGGATTGTTAAAGTGCCAATCTCACTATTATCGGGTTGTTTACAAAACCGGTGCCAACCTCACCTCAACCACAATATGGAAATGTGTTTGATATACAAGCTAAACTCACTCTAGAAATATGATGATACAATGGAAACCTAGAGTGAAAAGCTAGCACACTTAAGATGAATAAAATCAAATTTTGGCTCAAAGTGTGTGAAATGTGTTGGTTTGGATTTCAAACTTAGAAGCTCCTTAATCTCACTTAGATAGGTTAGATATATGTAATAAATGCTCAACCAACATAATTTTTTGAGTGAAAAGCAAGTTTATATAGTGTAGGAACAAAAACTAGCCGTTTATAGCCGTTAGCACATTTTTCAAAAAGAATCCTGGGAAAAACGGACTACCTATTTTAAAACGGACTACCTTTCTGCGAAAAATGGACTACCTATTTTAAATAGGTAGGCCGAAAATCAGGCAGGTTCAAAACTTGCATTTTTTGGCACTAAAACGTGCATAACTCTTTACTCGATTATCCGATTTCAAAAATTCCAATTTTGTTCTCTTAGTTAAACAAAATGTGATTTATAAATTCACTCAAAAAAAATTTTGGACTATCATGTGAGAAAACTTGTTGCACAAGTTAGTGAATGGGCCAAAATTTAAATTTATAAAACTTTGTGTGCTATGCAAATCACTTTAACAAGACTAAAGTAAATTTATACCATTTGATTTTGAGTAGTCTTGATGTAGATGAGCCTCCTAGCTTGATTTGCATGTTTTTGATCCCATGTTGACTTTTCTCGAGAGTTGACTCTTGACTTTGACTTTGACTTTGACTTTCGGGTTGACTTTTGACTTTGGCCTTTTGAAGACCTCTTTTGAATAGGGTCTTGAGTTGTTGATCTCTTGATGAATCTTTTGCTCTTGATATGCTTGTTGAATCCATTTAGGGTTGCTTTAAAAAGTTTGGTAAAAATACCAATTTATTTATTTTCTCTTTTAATTTTGCTACAAAATCAACAAATCATTAATAACAAATAATAATCAATTTGTTAATCATCAAAACAAGGAGATATAAAAGTTTGAGTTAACAATCTCCCCCTTTTTGATGATATCAAATATTTGATTATTTTGAAAGGGAAAGAAAAATTTAAATAATGTATATTGGATTAGCTCCCCCTTAATGTGTGCAAGAAAAAAAATACCTTTTAATTTTACCTTGCATGTATTACTCCCCCTCAATTTTTACTTATGATTAAAAGATTAGATACAAAAAAAAAATTGAGGTTATGCCAAAAAAAAATAATCAATAGATATTTTCTCCCCCTTTTGATTCATCAAAAAGGGTGGCAATGAATTCACAAAATATAGAAAAAAAAAATAAAAACAAAGCAACATTACCCATGCATTAAAACAAAGTCATATCATCCAAAATAACATGCAACACACAAAAAAAAACATAAAAAAAAAGACCAAATAACACAAAGTCAAGAGGCATGAAGCCTTTGCACACAACCAAAAACAAAATAAAAAAAAAAAATATGCAAGAAACTAGTTTGGTGGAGGGCCAAAACGATCCATGTAAGCCCTCCATTGTGCCATCTCATCTTGAACATTTTCAAATCCTTGGACCATGTCACTCCTCATGGTGTTGATATCATTCCTTAAAGTTTGAAATTGAGTGTCAAGAGATGTGTGAAGTTGAGCAAAAGCCTCTTCAATATTGAATTGAGGCATGGGAGGCGCTTGAGGATTGTCTTCTTCTTCATCTTCCTCTTCTTCTTCTTCTTCACTAGCACTAGGAATTGCTTGGCCCCCTCCTTGAGCTTGGGAATCTTGCTTGGTGTAAATCCATCTTTCTTCATCGGTATCGAATTTGTAGGACATACCCTTGATAGTGATTTCCCCTAAAATATCGGAATCCTTAAATTCTAGCACTTCGGTTTCATCATTGGTAGGAATGCCTAGAAGAGGAAATAGGTAACTAAGAAGGGCACCAAAGGGTAAGGCCTTTTTTTGTCTAGGCTTAAACACTTCATTAATGGTTCGAATTATAAGATAGCCTAAGTTTATACTCTTACTTTGGACAATGATATTGAAAAGGAGAATTTGGTCAAGAGCACTAACGCTATCTTTATGGCCCTTCCTAGGTACTATATTGTTGCAAATAAAGGAGTGGATGAGTTTTCCTTGAAGAGTAAGGTTATGGCATTTTGGTTTGTCAAGGATATCTTCTCCTACACAAACTATACTAGTAAATGAGGCATGGTTATAGTAGGCATCATTCTTAAGTTTAGGCCTAGGATCAAGTAAAAGACCTTCATTAGGGGCATTTAGGAGTTCATTTAAGGAATCAACGGTGATAGTAAATCTAACTCCTTTAAGAGTTCCCTTAATGCAATAAGGATCACTAGCAATTTCAATGCAAGCAAAGAAAGCCCTCACTAGCCTAGGATAGATATAAGTGTTAATTCCTATCAAAGTTTCCCAACCCATTTCTTCAAAAAGAGTGCTAAAATTAATAAAGTTAAGGGCATCCAAATCACATTTCTTACCAATGAGTATGTCCCTCTTTGAGAAATCCTCTTGAAATTTTCTTGCCCATTTTCCATGGGAGAAGAGTTCATGCCTAGCCTTGCTCCTTAGCTCTTCTTGTTGCATGGAAGTTCTTGTCCTCTTTCCTTGTCTTGATGATGAAGCCATGGAAGATAATTGATTTTGGAGAGAGGTAGGATTTTGAAAAGAGAAAAGAGGGATTAGGTTTTGGTAAGAGAAATGTTGATAGAAGAGGGTAGGAGAAATTTGTCAAATAGGGTTAGGAAATCAGAAATGGGGTTAGAAAAAGGTTTGGAATGGTTTTATGGAGAGAAAACCGAGTTTGGAAAGACCAAAAGGCCCATGCCCACGGTTCCTGTAGAAAACGGTAGTCTGTTTTCTTTGGTACTGGGAAAAACGGCCTGCCGTTTTCTCAGCACAGTGGGCCAAAAAGGGGCCTAACTTGGGTTGTAAAAATCCGTTTGACCTCAAATCTTTTCTAATAGCTGAAATATGATAAAATAAAAATGCTCAAACAAAAAAAAACTAAAAAATGATGAAAAATGACGATTTACGGTAAGCTTTTCGAAAATTGCCAAGAAAACTAGAACCTTACCAAAAATGAGTTTTATGCAACGAAATTGAAAAATTCTTTTTCCAGCAGTTTTATAAGTGAAATGTGAGGTGTACAAACTTACGGAATCGAAAAATGTTGAAAAATGAGAAAGTTTGGCGAAAAACACTCTTTTAGGCCTAAAAATCTAAAAATTCAACAAGTGAGGTACCAAAAATTTGTTTCATGCAAATTTCAATCAAAGCAAACCTATAGGAATACTAAATACACTCTATTTCACATATTCAAGCATATAGACACATAAGAAAATCAAATATGCAAAAATTCACATGTTCACTTGTTTAAAAACAAGTCCAAAGTTCACCAAAAATCCACATTTTGACCTATAATTTTAAGTTTTTCAACAAGGATAGTTCATATAGGTCAAGTATCAATAAATTTTCACATCTATGCATATAAATCTCATTAATATCATATTTGGAACAATTATGCATAAATAAGTGAGTAAAGAGACATGAATTTTTTTTTTTTTATAGCTAACAAACCTTATATTTCATTTAGGTTGGTCATTCCTAGCTCTCTTCTAATGAAACTAAATCTCTCATCACTAAGAGGCTTGGTGAATATATCCGCTAATTGGAATTCGGTGCTTACAAAGTCTAGCATAATATCACCTCTTTGGATATGATCTCTAAGGAAGTGGTGCCTTATTTCAATATGCTTGGCTCTAGAATGCAATATTGGATTCTTAGAGAGGTTAATGGCACTAGTGTTATCACATTTTATGGGTGTACACTCAAAATCAATATCAAAATCCTTAAGAGTTTGTTTCATCCAAAGTATTTGTGCACAACAACTACCCGCGGCTATATATTCGGCTTCGGTTGTGGATAGAGCTACCGAGTTTTGTTTCTTGCTAAACCATGACACTAAGGAATTTTCTAAAAAGTGACAAGTTCCACTAGTACTTTTTCTATCCGTCTTGCAACCGGCAAAGTCGGCATCCGAGTAGCTAACTATTTCAAAGTTTGAGTTCTTGGGGTACCAAAGTCCTAGATTCATTGTGCCTATCAAGTATCTAAATATTCTTTTAACGGCACTTAAGTGGGATTCTTTAGGACAAGATTGGTACCTAGCACAAAGACCAACACTAAACAAAATATCCGGTCTACTAGCGGTTAAATATAATAAAGAGCCAATCATACCTCGATACTTGGTGATGTCCACATTCTTACCGCTTTCATCTTTGTCCATCTTTATGGATGTGCTCATGGGTGTATTCATGGACTTTGCATTTGCCAAGTCAAACTTTTGAAGAAGATCCTTGATGTACTTAGTTTGACCTATGAATATGCCATCCTTTTGTTGCTTGATTTGAAGTCCAAGAAAAAAGTTGAGTTCTCCCATCATGCTCATCTCAAACTCACTATGCATACACTTAGAAAATTCTTCACAAAGAGCATCATTAGTAGCACCAAAAATAATATCATCAACATAAATTTGTACTATAATAATGTCTTTGGATTTTCTTTTTATAAAAAGTGTATTATCCGCTTTACCCATTGAAAAACCATTTGAAATAAGAAAAGTGCTTAATCTTTCATACCAAGCTCTAGGAGCTTGCTTTAAACCATATAAAGCCTTTTTCAATTTGTAAACATGGTTAGGGTATTTATGATTTTGAAAACCGGGTGGTTGAGAGACATAAACCTCTTCCATAATGTACCCATTTAAGAATGCACTTTTTACATCCATTTGATACAAGATAAAATTCTTGTGGCATGCAAAAGCTAACAACATTCTAATGGATTCAAGTCTTGCTACCGGGGCAAAGGTTTCCTCATAATCAATTCCTTCTTCTTGATTGTAACCTTGAGCCACTAATCTAGCCTTGTTACGCACAATGACCCCATGCTCATCTACCTTATTTCTATAGACCCATTTTGTTCCAATCACCGATTGATGTGACGGTCTTGGAACTAACTCCCAAACATTATTTCTTATAAATTGATTTATTTCTTCTTGCATAGCTAGAAGCCAAAATTCATCAACTTCGGCCTCTTTAAAATTCTTTGGTTCAATTTGAGAAATAAAAGCAATGAAATTACACAAGTTTCTAAGGGAGTTTCTAGTAGTGACACCTTGAGAAGGATCACCTAGAATTTGGTCTATAGGATGAGCACTTTTGAATTTCCACTCATGTGGAAGGTTAGAGTTCATACCTTGGCTTTCATTTACCTTTTCCACGGGTGGTTCCTCTTTGGGAGTTTGTGAAGGAGCATTGGAAGTCTCTCCAATTTCGAGATTTTGAACCTCATCTCCCAAACCTACAACATCATCATCTAAATTTTTGCTTGTAGGTGGGTTAGTCTCATCAAAAGCAACATGAATAGATTCTTCAACAACATTAGTTCTTTTGTTATAAATTCTATAAGCTTTACTATGTGTTGAATACCCTATAAAAATTCCAACATCGGATTTCGCATCAAATTTTCCAAGGTTGTCCTTGGTGTTTAAAATGTAACATTTGCATCCAAAAACTTTAAAATAGCCAATGTTGGGTTTTCTTCCTTTCCAAAGCTCATAAGGGGTTTTATTCATGTTGGGCCTAATGAAAACACGATTCAAAATATAACAAGAAGTATTGACGGCCTCGGCCCAAAAATATTTTGGTAATGAAATTTCATTTAGCATTGACCTAGCCATTTCTTGAATTGTTCTATTCTTCCTTTCGACGACTCCATTTTGTTGTGGAGTTCTTGGTGCCGAAAAGTTATGGTTAAAACCATGATCATCACAAACAATTCTAAGGCATCATTGTCAAACTCACCACCATGGTCACTCCTAACGGAGGTAATAGAATATCCCTTTTCATTTTGCACATTTTTACAAAATTTGACAAAGTTTTCCAAAACATCACTTTTAAGAGTCAAGAAAATAACCCAAGTAAATCTTGAAAAATCATCAACAATTACAAATGCATAGTATTTACCACCAAGACTAGCAATTCTAGAAGGACCAAATAAATCTATATGAAGCAATTGCAAAGGTCTAGTAGTTGAAATTTCTTTCTTGGAATGAAAAGATGTTTTAATTTGTTTTCCAAATTGGCATGCATCACAAAGTTTATCTTTAACAAACGGAATAGATGACAAACCAATAACAAGATCTTTTCTAACCAATTTTGAAATAGAATCCATACTAGCATGTCCTAATCTTCTATGCCACAACCAAGAATTATCATTCATAACGGTTAAACATTTATTTTTACTATCAAAAGAATCAACATCAATAACATACACATTATCCTTCCTTACTCCAAGGAAAATAACTTCATTGGTTGAAACATTTTCAATGGAGCATTTTGAGGATTCAAACACAACACGAAAACCTATATCACATAATTGACTAATACTAAGCAAGTTATGTTTAAGATTATCAACAAGAAGCACATTTTTAATACATGGAGAGTATACGTTACCGATATCACCAATGCCCAAGATTTTTCCTTTTGAATTGTCTCCAAAAGTGACAAAGCCACTTTCCTTGCTTTTAAAGCTTGAAAATCTTGATGGATCACCGGTCATATGCTTTGAACATCCACTATCCAAGAACCATAAGCTTTGGCTCTTTCTTGTTGATTCCTACAAAAACAAGTTCATTTGTTGGCTTTTGGTACCCATATAACTTTGGGTCCATTCATGTTAGTTCTAGAACCCTTTGGTACCCATTTAGTCTTGCCTAGATATGCAAATTTCTTTACATGACAATAGGAAATAGTATGACCATCTCGGTTACAATATGTGCATGTAAAGTGAGGTAGACTAGATGATTTCACAAAAAAGTTTCTCAAAAATTTTTGTTTCTTACTAGGATCATAACCAATACCATTTTTTGAAAAACCACATGATTGGTTTCCCACCATGAGATCATAGCCTTCCTTACCTCTAGTGAAGGTATATATGTCATTTTTTAGACTTCTCACATGGGCTTTCAAATCAATAATTTCTTTCTTATGTGAAGCACATGTAGCACATTGAGATTTAAGCTATAAGTTCTTTTTCATTTATTTTCAAAATCTCAATTTCTTTTAAAAGCATGTTGGTCTTCTCTCTAAGGGTTTGGTTTTTAACAAGCAATTTACCAAAATCATCAAATAGTTCCTTAAATGAATTAGACAACTCATCATATGACATATCTAAGTTATCATCATCATTTTCGCTATCACAATCATTTTGGTTAGAAATGCTTACCCCATCATCAAGTGCCATCATGCACATGTTTGCCACTTCATTCTTTCCTTCTTCTTCGGAGTCCTCTTCGTCACTATTGAGCCAATCCGCCAACATTGCCCTTCCTTTGTATTTGTTCTTCTTTCTCATTGGACAATCCATCTTCATATGTCCGGGCTTCTTGCACTCAAAGCAAATTGGTGGATCATCTTTGCTTTTTCTTTCTTTTGAGTCACTCCCTCTTTCTGGCTTCTTCCCAAAGTTCTTTTTGAATTTCATGAACTTTTTGTATTTCTTAGAGAAGAGTGCCAAGTCCTCCATGTCACTACATAAGCTTTCCTCATCTTCTTCACTAATGGCATGGGAGGAGGAAGACTTGAATGCAATAGTCTTCTTTTTCTTCTCAACTTCCTCTTCTTCTTGGGCACTTTCATGAAAATTTCATGGTTCATGAGTGAGCCAATTAGTTCTTCCAAGGGAAGTGTTGAGAGATCCTTGGCTTCTTGAATGGCAACCACCTTTCCTTGATAAGCCTTGGTGAGACTTCTCAAAATCTTGGTCACCATATCCTTTTGAGTAAGTACCTTGCCAAGAGAGTTCAAACCATTAGTAATTGTAGTGAAGCGAGTATACATATTAGCAATGGTTTCATCCGATTTCATCTTAAAGTTCTCATATTGAGTGGAATAAATTTGAATTTTAGTTTCCTTCATAGCACTAGTTCCTTGATGAGTAACTTCAAGCATTTTCCACATATCATAAGCGGTAGAGGCTTGTTCAATATTTTTAAAAATATCTCTATCCAAACCACATATAAGAGCATATTTAGCTTTAGCATTTTTAGAAAGCATTTTCTTATCATTTTCATCATATGCTTCATAAGTCTTAATTACTTCAACACCATTTATGACATGTTTAGCAACATAAGGACCACTAGACACAATATGCCACAAATCATAGTCAATAGATTGAAGGTAAGTTTCCATTCTAATTTTCCAATAAGGAAAATCTACTCCATTGAAGTATGGTGCTCTATTTGTGCTAAAACCTTCTAACATGTTATTTTGTGAATTACTTGGAAACGCCATGCTCTAGATTGTGAAATCTAATCAAATAATTTGAGCCCTTGCTCTGATACCAATTGTTAGCCCAAGATATGTTTCCAAGAGGGGGGGTGAATTGGAAACTTAAACTAATTTCGGAAAATTAAAACTTTTAACACAAAATTATGCAATTAGTCAATTAATCAAGTAAAAGCAAGTAGTATGGCAAGCAATATATTGAGACAAATAATTAAACTTGTAAAGTAAATAGTTTAAGGATTAGAAAATGCAAACTCTCGATTTTTACAAGGTTCGGTAGAACTATGCCACCTACGTCCTTGGTCTTCAAAGCTATGGACCTAGCTTTGAGTTCCAATATCGAGCCAAGTTAACGGGCTTGACTAACCCTTACAACCGGGAAATTTTCACCAAGGTATTTCCAAACCTCTTACAATAGTTTCGCACCCCCGAGGACTATTAACCTCTTTCTCGGATTGTTAAAGTGCCAATCTCACTATTATCGGGTTGTTTACAAAACCGGTGCCAACCTCACCTCAACCACAATATGGAAATGTGTTTGATATACAAGCTAAACTCACTCTAGAAATATGATGATACAATGGAAACCTAGAGTGAAAAGCTAGCACACTTAAGATGAATAAAATCAAATTTTGGCTCAAAGTGTGTGAAATGTGTTGGTTTGGATTTCAAACTTAGAAGCTCCTTAATCTCACTTAGATAGGTTAGATATATGTAATAAATGCTCAACCAACATAATTTTTTGAGTGAAAAGCAAGTTTATATAGTGTAGGAACAAAAACTAGCCGTTTATAGCCGTTAGCACATTTTTCAAAAAGAATCCTGGGAAAAACGGACTACCTATTTTAAAACGGACTACCTTTCTGCGAAAAATGGACTACCTATTTTAAATAGGTAGGCCGAAAATCAGGCAGGTTCAAAACTTGCTTTTTTTGGCACTAAAACGTGCATAACTCTTTACTCGATTATCCGATTTCAAAAATTCCAATTTTGTTCTCTTAGTTAAACAAAATGTGATTTAGAAATTCACTCAAAAAAAATTTTGGACTATCATGTGAGAAAACTTGTTGCACAAGTTAGTGAATGGGCCAAAATTTAAATTTATAAAACTTTGTGTGCTATGCAAATCACTTTAACAAGACTAAAGTAAATTTATACCATTTGATTTTGAGTAGTCTTGATGTAGATGAGCCTCCTAGCTTGATTTGCATGTTTTTGATCCCATGTTGACTTTTCTCGAGAGTTGACTCTTGACTTTGACTTTGACTTTGACTTTCGGGTTGACTTTTGACTTTGGCCTTTTGAAGACCTCTTTTGAATAGGGTCTTGAGTTGTTGATCTCTTGATGAATCTTTTGCTCTTGATATGCTTGTTGAATCCATTTAGGGTTGCTTTAAAAAGTTTGGTAAAAATACCAATTTATTTATTTTCTCTTTTAATTTTGCTACAAAATCAACAAATCATTAATAACAAATAATAATCAAATATTTGTTAATCATCAAAACAAGGAGATATAAAAGTTTGAGTTAACAATAAAAGCCTTAGACAAAATACCAAGGAAAGAAATAAATCACAGGTACTTACCGCAGTCATGGCGTTGCTGATGTCTTGAACCTGGTAGACGGAGTTCAAGGATGCACAAGCAGCGTACCGTTTGGGCGGGAATTGAGTCAGGTGGGAGACATACTTGCTGGTCATCTCTGAGGCAAAAGGGGCCAAGGTAGGCCCAAGGAAACGGTTGAACCAGTCCGTCAGCGGGTCCATGTTCAAGTCCCACGGATTTCAGAAGTCCTCCACGTTGAGGACGTTTTCCTACTCCTCTCGTAAGACCCTCTTCAAGGCCTCCACTTCAGCATGCCTCCGGGTGTACTCGTCAAGGGCATAGTTGTGCTTGGTTATCCAAAGATTCTGCCTCTCCTCGTCTCCGGGGATTGGAGTCAACACAATGCCATGAGGCACTGTGTATTCCTTCGCCTCGGAGGGAATCCCAGAGTCATGACTCGGGGCCGGAGTGTCCACCCTTCGGGGGCGCTTAGAAGGCTCCTCTTCCACCATCTTGCCCTTGCGCTTGCGCATGAGGGCGACCTCTTGCTCTTCTTCACCTTCTTCAGGTTCCTCAAGAAGTGCCTCCTCCTCGTCCACTAAGACAATAGTGCCCGAAGGGGCGCTTGAGGAAGCCTTCCCGGGAGTGACCAACTGAGAAGAAGTAGGAGGAAGGGAAACATCAGGACTATGGGCTCCAGCAAGAGTGGCCAAGATTTCGTCCATGGGTACGGCTGCTGCAACATGAGAAAAGGTTAAGTGTTAGAACATCTGTGAAAGTAACGTACACTTAACAAAGAGCAATCAAGCTAGTCCTACTCTGACTCTCTAATTCGACCCTAGCAAAGTCCCGAATCTTAACACTGGCTGCATCATCCCCGAGATAACTGTCCGAGGGACGGAACCAGCTAGAAGATAAATAGGCCGAAGGGTCCAAGGGAATGGGTACCGGAGGTCCAAAACCCATCCGGGATCGACCTAAACAATCGCCTAAGTGGGAGAAATAATACTCCTTGGCATGATTCCCCCACCGAGTGGAAGGCATCCTAAACCTATGGAGACGTTCATCGAACCCTATAGGCCTAAGGCTAGCATACTCACGGACGGAAGGAACATAATGTATCATTAAAGGGGACTTACTAGAACCCGAAGTGCTAGCATCGGGAGCCCCCCGTATTCGGTACCGGGGTCGCAGGATTTGGTTTGGGGGTCCTCCGCTCCACTGGAGCCCCAATGCGAAGGGCCCTTCCGGCGGTCACCTGGGCCTTATTGTAAGCCCGCTCTTGTTCCTTCTTGAAAAGGTACTTCTGGTACTTATCCTCCGCCATGGCGATGATATCGTCCCGGAATACCTTCTCTGCGGCCGGAGCCCTCACATTCGGGCAGGCGACCTTGGAAAGGTTGGAGTCATCCACCGACTGATGCCCCAAAATCAGCTTGGCCTTCTGACAGTGCTCTGTCGTGACCAACTCCCCGACATCAAGGTCCTCCTTGTCATACATGGCGAAGATCTTGGCTCGTTGGAGAAAAAGTTGAGTAGGCTCGGTCCGCATATAAGGAGGGATCCTAACCCACTCCGTGAGAAGCTCCGGATGCTCCTCAGCCTAGAACCTGGAGGAGAAGAAGAAGCGGTGATGATATTCCTTCACATGCATCTCATAATTAAAAGGGACCGGGCCTTCATTCAAAGGATGGGCCCGTAGACCGTAAAAACTGTCCTTAAACTTATCTCCCTTTTTAGGGATGGAAACGAGTTCGTAAAAATACAAAATCTCTGCCGGACTGGGAGAGCCCCAACTCCGGGCAGAGTAAAAAATGAATAAGCCTGAAAGCAGGCGGTCAGCTTGAGGAATGAGTTGGTATGGTGCAAGGCCGACAAATACAAGAAAATTAATAAAGTAATCTTGAAGGGGAAGCATGGCCCCGACCATCAAGTGCGTCTGGCTCCAGGTTCTGAAGCCCCCGTAGTTATAGTTCGGCGTCTCCGCATCCCGGGGCGGCCGGTGGTATGTCCCGGAGGTCGCAGGCTTGATACCTGCCACCACCACGATGTGTTCCAGCTGGTGAGGGCAGGTCAGGGTAGAGTGAAGCTCAGCCGCTTCCCACTCGTTGGCACGGGACTTGTGCCCTTCCTGGGCCACCAGACCCTTCATGACTTCCTCCAGGGTGGCCAGGCGTTTCCCTCCTTTCTTTGAAGATTTAGAACCGGATGCAGACATCTTAGTTCTGAAAAAGATTGAAAAATCCAGCAGTCAGGCCCCAAACCAAACCCTAAGTCAAAAAAGGGAATGGGGGTCCCCTAACCGCTGGAAAGAGGCCCCCTCCAGACACTTGTCAAAAAGAAAGCCTTAGAAGGTTTTCCTCGACAAGAATCGGGTGCAGGAATCCCACAGATGGTGACATTACGAATAAGCAAAGAAAAGGAAAAAGGGATGAAAACCGAGAAGACAAAGTCTACCCTAAACCCTTGAGTGTCATTACGTGAGAAATAAATGGGCCCTCGACAGATTATACTATGAAAAAAGTAATGCAAACGCAAAAAAGGAGAAATCTAACGCGTTACACAAAAATTCCCAGAAAACTCAACATCCAACCCAGAAAAAGCAGATGAATAGTAAAAGCATGCTATGTAAACGATAAACAAAACTAAAGTACAAGGTGCGAAGAACTTACATAAAGCTTGGAAACTGGATGTTGGTGTTGATCGCTGGTAGAAAGTCGATTGGCAACGACGAAGAAAAAAGGAGTAAGAAATCTATGGTGTTTGAGGGTTTCTTTTCTCTCTGGAAAACTTGAGAAAATTTGGTGAAAAGCTGAAAGTAACCAAATGAAATGAGAAGGGTGGCTTTTATAGGCCAGAAGCACATGTGAAACAGCTGTGATCAGCTACCATCGAACGGCTGGGAAGGCACACGATTCGAATTCCCTAGATCCAGCGGTTGGGTTGAATCGTCATCAAGGCGGTGGAAACGTTTGAGTACCCGTTTGACACCCATTAATGCGCCGTATCAATAAATGGACAAGAAACGAATCGACGCCTGCAAAAAGTGAATCGCTGCAGTAATGATGGTCATTAAATACACCATCACGCGCCCAAAGCACGTGCCAGGAAACCGAGGAGGCAACCGGAGGCATCTAAACAAGCCTTGTTCACTTCACAATTAAACAAGGCTTGGGGGGTAAATGTTGCCCCTGATTTTGCCCAAAATACGTGGACCAACCGGATGATGACACGTGGATGGGAAGGGTTTAGCGGTTAAATAAAACAACTAAGTCTTCTTGAAAGCAAAGGATTATCTCGGACATGCCTCCCGGAGAAGGCATGTAAGTCTCAGGAGCTCCCGGAGAGCAAGATGGTCACAAAGCACCTCCGGGTGGTGTCAGATTCCATCTGAAAAGTCATCTCGCATTTAATGCTGCATGGGAGGAAGAGTATTGGAACTGCCACACGCAATAAAGTCTGACGAAACAACCCCCAATTTGCACCTACTAGGCTATGATCAATAAAGTCTAGTGACGGCTACTCTGTGAGGAATCACATCAGTCAAAAGGGATTAAGGACTACCTTCATAAAATCCCTACAACACCTAGGGATTAGACCATGCATTACCCATGATATATTCATTAGGAATGTATAACTTTACTGATAGTTACAGAAATGCATGTACCTTAATTCTAGGGATCACCCCACAAAAATACTATAAATACCCCCCAAAGCTCATTAAAGAGGGATTGAGAATTCTGGGTTGCATAAGTGCTAGAAGAGTAAAAACTCACCAAGAACATTCTCTGTATTAAATACTATCATAAATACACAGACTCGTGGACTAAGGCTCATTAACGCCCCAACCACGTAAAAAATCTCCTTCTTAATTTCTTGCAGCTCTCTAAATTATTATTATTTTATTGGTTGCCGAAAACCTCGGTCAACACTAATCTAAACATTTAAGAAATTCTTCGAACAATACTTACCCATTATTAAGGTGAATGTATATGATTCTTTTCAAGGATGATGTTCAGCCATCCACCGAGATAGGTGGAGAGATAGGGAGCGAAATGATTGAGAAAGAGTGAGCTGAGATAGAGAGTGTTCAAGAGAGAGAGTCGAGTGATAGAGAGAGCCAAGTGATAGAGAGAGCCAACTGATAGAGAGATGTGCGATTAGTTCAGTTTTTTTTTTAATTAGCCAATGGTAAAATGTGAAAAATATGTAAAGAAAAAATTATTTTGTATAAATTAATTAGGATTTAAATTTTGATATGAAGTATTTTTTTAGGGAATTACCCCATATATTGATTTTTTAATTTTTTTTTTTCAAATTTACGGTATTGAGTTTCTAAAGTGGTTGCAATGCTAGTTGCAATAGGGGTTTCTATAAATTTTTTTGTTGCAATTTAAGTTGCAGCACTAATTGCAATTGGAGTTTCTATATAGAATTTCGTAAAAATAAAAAAAAAATTGATTTAAAGTGTAAAAATAAAAAATTTTCTATTCAGTTCATTTATTTTTATTTTTAGTAAAAATGGGCAAATAATTGACTACGTGGCAAGCTAGTATCCGTATTCTATAGGAATAGGGATCACTATTCACTGGCTTATTAAACCCGAAGAGCTACCAAAAACAGAAAAAAAAAGTACTTAAAATAATGGTGTCAGCACCGGATCATTGCCAAGATAAGAAACAAAGTGAATTGAACACGTGGCAGACTATAATTGGATAGTCATAAAGCTATCGTGAACCCAAAAGAAGAGGATACCAGATCAGAAATGACACGTTGCCAGCGGCCTTCGGTTCGGTGCCACTGCCAATGCCATAGCTACCTACAAAAGGTGCCCATCTTATCTCTCTCTTCCTTTCTAGGGTTTTCAGATTCTTCCATTAGTTTCTTTTGACAGAGAAACTAACTATTATTGTATACCTTTTCATATAAAACGTATACCGTACATATATATATTTAGATTAGATGTATACGCGGTGGTGTTGATTGAAACTACCTTTATCTCAGATTCCAATCTTCACTTTCACGAATCATCAGATCGGATCGGGTATATTTGAACTTATTCCACAACTATTTTGGAGCTCGAATTTGAACACTCTGAATACTAAAATCTGTAATAATGTCTTTATTGCATAGCTTTATGATATAATAACTGTTTTTGTTTTTGTTGATATTGAGCGTTTTAATAATTTCTTACAAACTGAACTGGGAAAGTCGAGATCATTGTCAAAAAGTAGTTCTCTTAAAGTCAACTTCGATTTTTGATCTTTCTTCTTCGTTTTGAGTACCTAATCTTCATTTTTTGTGCGATTAGTCAAAATTGCTGTGTAATGATATCTCGATGGCGACTGAAATGTATTTATATGTATTGGAATTTGAGTTTTTGTTTATGTCATCTTTATGGCGTCATATCGATCCAGGTCCTTAATTGTTTTGTTGAACAGGGGAAGTTTTCTTTTTACGAAAGATCTGGCTTTGAAGGCCAAGGCGGTCTACTTAAATGTTATGCAAAGGCTGTTTGAGGAATGTGATTGTTCAAGCTGGGCATCTAGGGGCATTTCCGCAAAAGGGGTTGTTGCAAGTAAGCAGTACTGGAAAGAGGTCGAATGAAAGCTTCAGCTTAACGACTTGGTGGAATAGGCATTTTAAAACAAGCTTAAGGATGATGGTTGATACAGGGTCATCAACGAAACAGGGGACCATTATTGATATGTTGCCAGAGAAAGATGAAGGTGGATTTGCCACTGGAGGATGGAAAAGGTTTAAACAACACCTAAAATTCTTTTTCTAAAATATTATCTTATATTTTGGGAGCATTTTTTCAGTTCACTATTGGTCAGAGTGTTTCCGGTAGGAGGGGTAAGTATAAGGAAAGAGATTGTGTGAGAGATTATTGGGTAGGGATTGTTTGATATGAATGACTTTTGGGTGGGAACGCACTAATAATGGACTTCAAACCATCATCTTTATCCAGTTTCAGTCCTGCCGGTATTGAAAAGTTTCATGAGAGAGTTAGCCACTCAAATGGTAGAGGGTCATTCTACAACTTACATATCTTCCTTTCGTTCACTCCTCTCTCATACCAAACAAGAGACAATTTTGGTCTTTTCTCCTTCCTTCAGCACCAAACACGAAGAAGAGTAACCTTCTTTCTCTTCTAAGCATAGATTTTAATCTTGGGTCGGGTCAGGTGGCAAATGCATAATTTAGTGGCTAAGGATATTATTTGGCCGAGTTTTTTTCCACATAGATATTATTTGGTCATGCTGGGTTGCAATTGCAGAATGTAGTGGCCAGGGATAATACTTGAGTTTATTACGTCACATCCTTTTCCAATTTTACTCTAGAATCATGTTATTTTCTGCATACCCAAATTTTTTATTTGATTGTTCTAATGTAGTAAAGTTATTTTGTTTTGGACTAAATTTATTTTCTGTTTTTGCTTTGTTGACAGTGAAGATGGAAAATTGAGCTGGGGATACTCAAGTTTCAGAGGAAAGAGAATGACTATGGAGGATTTTTATGATGTTAAGACAACAAAGATTGACGGCCGAACAGTCTGCCTGTTTGGAATATTTGATGGTTAGATTATTTTTCTCAAGAGTGTTATTGGATTGACCAAACAAATTTATTCTTATTTTTGATAGAGTTAAATGACACGCTAGAATCATTAAAAAAATATTTATGAAGACATGCAAGAAGTTCCTAAAATGGGTATCCAAATGAGACTAATACTGCTGTATAGGATTAGGAGGCAGTGTTTTATTTGGATATGTATCAAATTATCAAGTCATGGTATTTGAAAACAATCAGTCTTTGTTGCCATTGTGGAAATTATGATCTACTAGCTGCATGTTGAGACATGTTGAATGACCTTAGGGGTTTGAAAATAGGTGGCCTTTCATGTTGATGCTTATCTTTTACCTCATCTGGGAAGGTCAGACAATTGCTATTTGAGAGCTATATTATTATTAGAGATATGGAGTAGAAAGACAAGAACAAGCTAAACATTACTGAATGCATATACGGAGGTTGATATTGGCTTCTCTACACTTCCGGGGTTCTAATTCAACTTTGTGAATATATTTATAAGATAAAGTGGCACTGACAATTTGCTATTGGCTAATTATTACCATTTTTATTTTAAAGCCGATGTACCTAGTATGGAGTAGTCTAATTGTTATTTCATTGTTTTGCAGGACATGGTGGAGCTCGTGCTGCTGAATATTTAAAAAGACATCTTTTTGAGAATCTCATGAAGCACCCGCAATTTATGACAGATACCAAAGCGGCTATAAGTATGTTCAATTATTTGATACCTTGTTTTTTGCTCTATACAGTCATTTAATTTGCTGTTTCTTTGCTTAGATGCAGGACTGTATATCTTTTAAATGTTAATCAAATACCTGTTTGGTACTGGCTTAACTCCATAGATTGGTTTTTAAGTTTATATAAACTGCTTCTAAGGTGTGGGATTCTACAAGAGACTTGTTTACCACCCTGTATTGTGGGCTTTTTCTGTTCTAATTTGTAATTTGATTAAATTTGCAGGTGAATCATATAAGCAGACTGATAGTGATTTTTTGGATTCCGAAAGGGATACTTATCGGGATGATGGCTCTACTGCTTCAACTGCAGTCTTAGTTGGTAACCATCTATATGTTGCCAATGTTGGAGATTCACGTACCATTATCTCGAAGGATGGACTAGGTATGCAATATTATATTTCACAATGTGTTAAATATCAATTGACATTAGACAATGATAAGCATATTGACTATGTTCTATTGCCTACTCATGTAAAGTTGAAACTGAGAAATTTGGAACTGTTAATGTGCCTAAAAATAAGTTGCATTTTCTTTCGAGCAGCTATTCCTCTATCTGATGATCATAAACCAAATCGAAGTGATGAGAGGAGGAGAATTGAAAATGCAGGGGGTGTGGTAATGTGGGCAGGTGTGTACTGTGCTTCCCATAACTAAATGAAATACTTTTTCTTTTCCCTATGTTGGCATTTCTGTTCTGTAAGATGCTGCTACTCTCTAATTTGGATCACTGAGTTATCTTAACTTCGCAGTTGGCTCTTTTAAATTGTTTAAGCCAATAATTCACGTTAGTTGAACCAATTTATTGTCCCTGTAAATTTACAAGCGGATTTCCATTACATATTGCAAGATTGGCCGTTCTTCTATCTAAACTCTTATAATGTTGATTTAGAATTTTCAAATTTGTTTCTGTAGAGTCTCTTATTAGTTGTATTGCTTGTTATTAGTTTGTGTCTTTGAATAAGAAAGACATGCATGTTGCAGCTCAATTTTGAAGTGCCTTGGTCAGTCCCTATAAATTATTACTTATGCCTTGTCATTCACTAAGTGTGCACAATGCTTGGTTTTAGGCTAGCCAATGTGTACAGAAATCTGTGATCTCATTTTATGAGAATGTCGAAATAAATATTCATGAATCTGAGTGGGATTTCTTCTCCTGATTGTCTTGTCAGGTACTTGGAGAGTAGGAGGTGTGTTAGCTATGTCCCGGGCTTTTGGCAACCGTATGCTGAAGCAATATGTTGTGGCAGAACCAGAGATCAAGGTGTCCTTTAAACAAAGACAAATTATTCTATTAATGTGATTATTTTTTTTCCCTATTAATTTCTTGTTGGAAACCACTCAAAATTCGTATAGTGTTTCTAAGTTAATACTTGTAGAAGTATGAACCAACTTGTCAATCTTTTTAAAAAAATCATGAAGTACACTACACTCCTTTTCCTGTTTTCTCGTGGGAATCTTCATGTAAATGGGTCCAAATGATGCACACGTGTCGTTAACAGTATTGTATCTGTAGCAATATGTGAGATGTATCTTCATGCATTGAATGTTATCATAGGCTATAGAGCATTTCAAATGTAAAATTTCTACTCGTGCCATTTGAAAAAAGCTAATAATTGTTTTGCTACTCTTTATAGGATTTAGAGATTGATGAAGAAATTGAAATGCTTGTGCTCGCAAGTGATGGATTGTGGGATGTGGTAGCAAATGAGGTAAGCATGCTCCTTCTCTTCCTATTATGTCTACATAGCATATTCTGATTACGGGTAAATTGGTGTTAAAACAATATTTAGACTTGAACAATGGTGAGAAAATGAAAATCCACAACATTTGATCCATCTGTAACTTTCAAATCACTCCAATTCAGCCTAGTAGCACCACATAAATTATACATTGCATTGTGTCAGGATGCTGTTTCGCTTGCTCGTACAGAAGAAGAACCAGAGGCAGCAGCTCGAAAGTTAACCGAAGTTGCTTTCACTCGTGGCAGTGCAGACAATATTACATGCATTGTGGTAAAGTTTCACCATGACAAAGCAGAAGCAGAAGCAGCATCTACACCAGTCCCAGAAAATGATTGAATAAAGGCATGTGTAGAGATGGAGCAACAACATTATGAGAGTAAATGATTCTAATAAAATACACATGCAAAAATGGCTGATTTGCCCCATGCTAAAATCGATTTATTGTTTATTCTTTGTTTTTGATTTTTGTTTTTTTATTATTAAGCTTTAAAACCACCCTATTGTGTGTGATAATGTTCCTTTGTAGCATAGCATCTATCAATTGCCTTTTTGCTTCATATGTGGGTCTTATTGCATGTGTCATTGTCTTTATGTTTCAAAATAAAGCATGAAGCTTTATCATTCTCTATCTCTTATCTGGTTACTAATTTGAGTAGAAACAATCTTGTGGCTACTGATAAGGCCGTTATGTGTATTGAAGAATTATACAACGAAATGAATGAGAATGAATCTATGATATGTTATTATTTTATGTTTTTGATTAAATCTATGATATTATTATTATTATAATTGAGTTACTGTCTACTACATATATACTAGCAGAGTACAGCTGTTCATAACAGAATCACAACAATATACAGCTGTACATAACCAATCTAATCTAAGAAGTAGTAACTACTTACTCCTTAACACCGTGTTATAAGATGTGACGGGAATAATATTCACGCGATATGCACAACTAGAAGTCTTAGTAAATTATAATAAGCATTGCTATTATGTATTAGAGAAATGTTAAAAGGTATTAATAGTGTCTAGTATTTTTATCGGTATTATATTGTTAAGTATTGAGTTATATAATGTATATTACGTTTGGTAGAGGAGATAGAAGTGGGTGAATAGAAAGGAGAGATGGAAAGGAGAGGAGGAAGAGAAGTAGAAGGAGATAATAAATTCACTTGTTTGGCAAGAGAGATTGGAGGAGGGAAGGACTAATTGGATGGTGAGTAATCCTTTGCAATCCCCAATTTATAGAAGGATTCACACTCCCTCTTCATTTATTGAATTTACAAATATATACCTTTTTAATAATTATTAAAAAATTACACATTAAAAAATTACACGTAAGGATAATATAATAATTTTATAAATAAATATTCTTTATTTTTCTATCACTCCATCATTTTTACCAAACAACTAATTGCTACTCTCCTTTCTCTCTTTCCAATTCTACATCCTTCATTAACTCTTCATTCTTCCTAACAAACATAATGTTAATATAATAATTTTTATCGAGTATTATTAACCAATCACAAGAAGACACGTTTAGAAGGTACTAGGACTACTGGTATCCAATAATAATGCTCTATGTATTAAGGTGTCTAATACCAAAAAAGTTATAGCTTTATTAGTGGTTAATGATTTATTTCCTATGGTATATATGACATTTATTATATTAGTTTGTATAATGTTACTTTCTTACAATACTATATTTAGTATTGACTTATATAAATATGTTGTATCAAACTATACTATGTTTGTTGCGTAATTATATTGCATTAATTTAAAAAATAATTAAATGATATATTTTTAATGATATCATATGTGATACTAACTTTGACATCGATCCTAACTCTTAATTCATACCTTTACCCAAAACACAAAGACACGGACTCAGACCTCGACCTTAAACCTGAACTCGAACCTCGACACCCTGACCTGAATCGGGCCTTGATTTGGGTATCTAAATCCACATCCTGACCCAACCACGGGCCCCTAGCCCTGACCTCAACCTTAATTACTGCCCAGGCCCTAGACCTTGACACACACTCCAACCCCAATCCAGACCATGTCCCTGACCT
Source organism: Cannabis sativa (assembly GCF_029168945.1). Taxonomy (NCBI): domain Eukaryota; kingdom Viridiplantae; phylum Streptophyta; class Magnoliopsida; order Rosales; family Cannabaceae; genus Cannabis; species Cannabis sativa. Next base: position 5,354,177 of record NC_083605.1, read on the forward strand.
TAGACCAACTTCGGCACCGGACCTCGACCCTCACCTCGTCCCTAACCTGGACCCCAGTGCCAGACCTCGATCCACTAGCCTCGACCTCTATACCGACCATGAATCTTGACTTGATCCTAAACCCCAACGTCGACCTGACTTCGGCCTTGGACGCCATCCTCAACCCAAAGTCTGGCTCCGAACCCCAACCTAAACCCTGGGCCCTGTGGACCCCGACCTAAACACCACCTCTAGACTTTGATCTTGATCAAGACCCTTGACCCTTGACCATGGTCCTTGAGCCCCAACCTTGGACCTAAACTTAGACCTCGACCCTAACCTCGATCTGGACACCGACTTTAACCACCTTATCACAATACAGTGTGAGTTAATAAATATTACAAGACGAGCTAACACATACCATTTATTGTGTATTGAATAATATGATTTGTATTGTATTTAAATTTGTGATTTTAATAATTAATACAATATAAAATTAAATTAAATCCAAATATAGTGTTCTACTTATTTAAAAAAAAATGAAAAGCTAAACTTATTCTTTTTAAATAAAATATGTGAGATTTAATATTAAGTTATATCAATAACAACACGATATCTCCTTGAACTGTTAGACATCTTTAAATGTCGTTTAACATTTATCAACTATAAAAATAGAAGGTAGAAATAAGCTAATTGACAACTATTAAATATAATTTATAACTAACACTTCTCCTCGAGTTGGATCATACGTATTAATCATCGCCAACTTTCTACATAAATAATCAACTCGAACTTAATATCCCTTAACCCCTTCAGCGTAGCCAAGAAACATGCATCTCAATGCTTTAGGCTGTAACTTATCTTGTCTAACATGCACAAATGTAGTACATCCAAACACTTTCAAGTGATCTAAGTTTGGGAGTTTACCTGTTCATAACTCTTGTGGGGTCTTGAAGTTGTTTGGCACAGATAGTGATCTCTAGATTAGGTAGCGGGCTGTTTAAAGAGCTTCTCTCGAAAAGGTTCTGTCTAAACCAACTCGTAGTAGCATGCACCTAACCCTCTCAATCAGTGTTCCATTCATCCTCTCAGTAACACTATTTTGCTGAGGGGTTTTGATCACAGTTTTATGTCTCTTGATTCCCATTTTGACACACAATCCCTTGAACTCATTGAGCAGTACTCAAGGCCATTGTCAGTCCTTAGTACCTTGAGTTTGTTTCCAGTCTAATTTTCTAGCAGCATCTTCCATGTATCAAAGGTTCCTAGAGCCTCATCTTTACTTTTCAACAAATAAACTCAGACTTTCCTGCTATAATCATCAAATATACTCATAAAGTAGTGTGCTCCACCTTTGGTTAGAATCCTAGATGGGCCCCAAAGGTCAAAATGAACATAAGCTAACCTTTCTGTGGTCGTATGTTCTGCCTTGCTGAACTTTAATCTGCAAGCCTTCCCCAAAACACATTCATCACAGAATTCAAGTCTTTCTGTTAGCTTCTCTTTGAACAATCCTTTCCTATTCATTTCCTCAAGTTCTCTCTGACTAACATGCCCCAATCTTAGGTGTCATAGCCTTGCTTGACTGTGTTTAGTTGAGTTAATAACAGGTGCTGCACTACCTACTATTGTCTTTCCATCCAAGATGTACAATCCATTACTCAACTTTCCTCTCATCACAGTTTTTGTGCAATTTTTATTACACCTTCCTCAACTTTGACAACAAACCCCAATTTATCAAACATACCAATAGAGAGAAGATTTCTTTTGAGATCTAGAACATACCTGACTTGCTGCAAGGTCTTCATGACTCCATCATGATTCTTTAACAAGATTGTTCCCACACCTTTGATCTCACGTGCTTTTTTGTTCCTAAGAAGAACTGTGCCCCCATGACTCTCTGAAAGAGTCTTAAATAGTTCTTTGTTTGGTGTCATATGAAATGAACACCTTGAATCTAGAATCCAATCTCTACCTGAATCTGATCTAGACATCACAAATGCATCATACGACACTACAAGTGCATCAGATGACTCATAGCCATCAGCAACAACAGCAACTCCATGCCTTTTGGACTTTTGATGATTTTCGCTCTTCAATTTAGCCTTTAAAGCCAAAAAATTATCTGTAAAGTGGTCCTCCTTCTTGCAGTAATATCATTGCTTTCCTACAGCCTCATTAGAGCTTAACCCTCTTGTAAAGTTTCTAGAATTGGATCTTGAATGGTTAACTTTGTAGCCATTTGAGTTCTGATTTTCCTTGTATTCCCTCTTGGGGATTTTCCCCTTAACATTGAGTAATTCTTCCCCATTGGTCTCTTCTTTCTCATCTCCCTTCTTTTGAATTTCTTTAGAATTCAATGTAGCCTTAACCTCTGTCATGGTCAGAGTATCTTTACCATACAAGATTGTATCAACAAAGTGCTCATACATCTTGGGAAGTGAACTCAACAGGATTATAGCCTGGTCTTCATCATCAATTTTCACCCTAAGATTATTCAGATCAAGAATGATTCTGTTATAAGCATCTATATATGTTTTCTTAATTCATTTGACTCATCCATTTGAAGTGTGTACAACTTCTTCTTGAGATACAACTTGTTTGCAAGAGATTTCTTCATGGCCTTGTCTTCATCTAAAACTTTCCCCTGAGGAGGATGGCACTGTGTGCTTTGGCTTCAATCTCAAGTTTCTTCTTGCTGTCTTCAAATAATTTTATGGTTTCATCATCAAGTGTCTTATAGATCCCTTGGTGAACTAGAAAGGCTTTCTTTTTAGTTCTCCATAGGCTAAAATCATTCGAACCATTGAACTTGTTTACCTCAAGTCTTGTTGTAGCCATTCAAACTAGGTTCTTGATTGTTTTAATCTAGTTGTTGGAAGTTCAAGTTTGATTCTTGAAATGTTGAAGATGAGTCTTGATTGGTTGAATGTGATTCTTGAACTCTAATCCTTGAGCTCTGATACCATTTGTGGTGAATACTCACTCTCAAAACAGGTTGTTATAGCAGTAACAATATTCAAGAATGCACAAATAAAACTAGAACCAGTAACAAAATCAAAACTAGAACTTAAATGAAATTAGACAAGAAAACCTAGCTCAAGATGGAATGAATCATGGATCTTTATTGCTTGAATAGTAAGTAGTACACAATTGAATATGTCCAAGAATAAAACTCAACATAGTGAATAATTACAAGGAAATATCTCACAATAAGGGAAATCACTTCAAGAGTGATACTCCCATTACATTCTTCCATATACACTCACTATGATCTTGGAAACTCTCTCTAAAATTGAATCTGAATCTAAAGTGTGAGCTTTGAAGATTAGAGATCAGAACTTAGAATTCCTTGAAAGAGTAGAGACAATCCTATTTATAGTTGTTGGTGAGGTTTTCTTTAATTTGGTATTAAAGCCAACTGTTATAACTAACAACAACTTTCTTTGGATTCATCTGATGAGTAAATAGATGGACCTACTAACTTTGACACATTAAGGGAGTTTAATTCTAATATATATATTTAGTTAGGGTTTTTTGGATTTTTTTTACTTCATATAATATAAAGATTAATAATATTTATACTTTCTTATACGTATTTTGATGAGTCCATATTTGTCTTATAAATATGATTAATTTATGTATTAATATTCTTAAATTGATTCTTTAAATTATTGATTAGTATAATTTTAATTGTTTTGGATGTTTTAAAGACTAATCATGCATTTAGAGTCATTTTGAGGGATGTTAGCACATTTTGGTAGAAAATTGTGGAAGTTGGTGAGCTCGGTTTTACAAGGCAGAACTTAATTATAAATTTTGACAACCTTAGAAGCAGAACTGGACTTGGAGCTCAACATGAAAGTTTTAGATCTCGTTCTTAGCTTCCAGAACGTCTTGAATCGCCCAATTCTGAATTGTATTGAAGAAGTTATGACTAAAATACTAATCAGGTGACAGAAACAAGGAGCAATCGAGTCGAGAAACAGGCTGGAGTATGAAGGCGCTATAGCACGGGTTCTAGACGCTATAGCGCAGGTTTGAAAAAAAAAAGATAATTTGGGAGCTTCAATAAATGTCATGCCATATCTATGTATGCTTCGCTGAATCTTGGGCCACTAAAAGAAAAGGGAATAGCCATTCAATTGGCTGATCGATCTAATGTCTATCCTCGTGGAGTAGTGGAGGATGTTCTCGTTAAGGTAAAAAATTTAGTTTTCCCAGCTGATTTTATGTTCTAGACATGGAAAATGACTCTATTCCATGCACAATACTGGTATTGTTTGATAGACCATTTATGAGTACAACGAGTATATAATTGGATGTCAAGTCAGGAACATTAACGATGAAATTTGATGGTGATCAAATAAATTTCAGTGTATTTAAATTTGATAATCCAACATCAGCACTAGAGGTATTGTCAAAGTCGAGCTAACAACATTGAACAAAGCGAACTTACGAGAATTTTTCTTGCCCTTTTCTTTTTATTTTGCATTAATTTTATTTGACTGAGCCTTAAGAACAATGCTTATATTAAGTGCAAGGGGAGATCAATTGTTGTGTCTATCTAGTTTTTTTTTCTTAGTTGTTTTTTTTATTGTTTTTTTTTAGTTTATATTAATTTTTCTTACTTTAATTTTAGTGAGTGTGGGTTGAATGAAATTCTATTGACAATGATTGCTCGTGTTTGATATGTATTTTTACTTTGATGTCTTATGCATGGTCTTGTGGAAAATAATTTTGTTAATGATGAAATTCTTGATTGTGTGATAGTTATAATTCTAAGAAAATGATATATTCTCATGATTTGTGTGCTTAACTCATGATTAATTACTGCTCAAGCTTGATTTTTTTAAAACTTTTGCACATCAGTTGAATTATCATATTCGCTAATATTTGGAAAGATGAATACATGTTTGACTTTTGATTTAAAGTCTCAACCACTTTAGAACTTGTTTGATAATCATTTGAGGCAAAATCGATTAATTACACATGATTTTGAGATATAATATAGGCAATTTTTTTGGATCAATTGAGCTTCTCAAGACTACCCTATTTGTTAAAATCCTAGTTTTACCCAATTTGAGCCTAAATGTTGAAACTTTGTTTTTTCTTTTCTTTTTAACCCTATACAATAACCTTTGAGCCTAAAAAATAAATTTCTTATTCATCATTTTTCACACCATAGCATATTGATGTTTTATGTATTTGTAAAAGTGTAAAAATTTTGTTGATGAGAAAATATTTATGGTTATGTATAAGTGATGATGAAGAAAATAATTACTATTCCTTTAGAATAAATATTTGTAAGTTGTAAGTATTTTATTAAAAATAGTAAAAAAGATATATGAGAAATACGTCAGAAAATAAATGAATACTTGCAATAATTTAAGTGTGGGAGAATAGTAAGTTTTATGAAAAAAAAATACAAGATTGAATTATTGAGGAGAGTGGATGGGAAATACAAATAGGAATTATTTGAGAGAATATTGTAGATGTATGCTATGGTGTGATTTGAGCCCAAATTAACTTTTTTTATCTACCTCTCACCCTAGCCTTACATTATAGCAAAGTCCTATTGATCTTTAGATTGTGTGTAATTACATTAGTGGAGAATGATTTGATAATTAAGCTTATGGAGTGGATTTTTGTTGAAATACACATTTCTTTTGAGATGAGCATTGAGTATTGGCATGCACGAATTAATTTGAATGTCAGTAATATGATGAGTTGATTACACACACATACAAAAATTGAGCTTGAAAAGTAATTACCTTGAGTTGAATTCTAATGATTGAAGAGTTGGGATTTTCTTAGAATTATAAAGGGATGTACAATTTTTGAAACAAATTATTTTTTATAAAGACCAAATTATTTTTCATAAAGACCGATTTATTGAAGTATCTTTCATTTTATCATTAACTTACTCGAGGACGAGCAAGAGTTAAGTGTGGGGGAATTTGATGAGTCCATATTTATCTTATAAATATGACCAATTTATGTATTAATATTCTTAAATTGATTCTTTAAATTATTGATTAGTGTGATTTTAATTGTTTTGGATATTTTAAAGAATAATCATGCATTTAGAGTTATTTTGAGGGATTTAGCACATTTTGGTGGAAAATAGTGGAAGTCGGTGAGATCAGTTTTACAAAGTGAAACTTAATTGCAAATTTTAATAAACTTAGAAGCAGAACTGGACTTAGAGCTCAACATGAATGTTTTAGATCTCGTTCTAATTAGCTTGTCGAAATATCTTGAATCGTCCAATTCTGAGTTGTATTAAAGAAGTTATGACCAAAATACTAATCAGATGACACAAACAAGGAGCAATCCAATCGAGAAACAAGCTAGAGTATGAAAAATGGTGCTAGGCGCTATAGCGCAGGTCTGAGAAAAAAAAAAAGATAATTCAGCACGTGGGTTATTGAGAAAATATCTCATGGGCGCTATAGTGCAGGTCTTAGGCGCTATAGCGCCGTACTTATCTTTTTTTTTTTTTTTTAAAAAAAAAAAAAATCTTAATTCTAAAGGGGTTCATCTATCTTTTCAAGCACTATAAATAGAACCTTTTAGGCTACAAATTTTAGAATCCTGGGGCTACCAAATTGAGATAGAAACTTAGAGAGAGAGCAAGGAAGAGACATAATTCGCGACTTCGAAGTATTCTTCATCATAGTTCTTTTCTTCTTCTTAAACTCTTACTATTTATTATGATTATCGTTATAATGTCTAGTTCCGAGTAGTTTCTTTTTAGTTAAGGGTTATTATAAAACTCGAGACATGAATTCTTAATTTCATTATTGAATTTTAATTTCTATAGTTTCTATTATATCAAATTGCTTCCATTATTCTATGTTCAATGTCATGGTTATTGTTTTAATCTTGTTTAGATGGTCACTAAATTAAGTTTTACTTTAATCTACCGTCATCTTAGGATTACTATTCACCTAATAGTTTAGGATTCTAAGTATTTGTGACAAATTGTAATTTTTAATATTGTCAAAGGTATTTTAATTCTGATACAGAATAGAACTTATGTTAAATGAATTATATGCTTCATTAATTTATTGCCTAGATTAATCTATCTCCATAAATCTTAAAGTTTTATCTAAATTAAATAAATTGCATGCTTCGTGGATTTACTGCTTAGGTAAAAGAGTTAATTATTGAGCGCTTCACCTTGTTTACATGTAATAGGGAGATTGAGATAATTGATTGCTTTAGCCTTATTTGCGAGATTAATAGTTTGATTGGAAATTGATATTACATTCATTAATAAGAATTATGAATGATTGTTGAGGGTGACGGATAACCTTTAACCAATTTCTCATATCGTATTCTCAATTTTAATTCATTTTTACTTTTTTTTTTTGTTTATGCTATATTTTACTCTAAACTTCAAAACCCCCTTTCTAATGTTTGTCGCTAATTCTTGAGTAATTAAATAAACACAGTTCTCGTGAGATCGACCCTTACTTACAATTATACTAAAATAATTGAAAGTATTAGAATAAAAAAATATTAGTAAATTTATTGTGGCTTACGACACACCATATTTTACACATACATATCATTAAGTTAAGTATGTTGACTCCAAAATAACAAGTTTAATCATTTTTTAAACGTGTTCCTAGAAAAATTAAATGTACTCAAATATATTTATTTTATGTGGTTTTTAAATTATGTGATATTGTGTGTGGTGTCACAAATTTTAAATACTAATAATTATTATTAATGAATTTCCCATCTAAAAAAACATAAAATTAGGGATTTTTACACAAAATGTTATTTTTGGCACAATTTATGGTCAATAATAATAATATATATACATATATATTACATTTTTACATTTTTTTTTAATTTTAGAGTTTTTATTTTTGTAATTATAATTTTATAGTCATATTCAAACAACATAAAAACAATATAAAATTAATATGAAAACAACATGAAAAGAATATATGAATTAATAGTAAAAAAGAATTATAATAATATTTAAAATTCTGTACAATAATGTTTTTATTAATTAGGAAAAAAATCCCAAATTATTATGTGTTGTTATTCTTAATGGGCTGGATTTATGGGCTTTGGCTGAAGTTTTGTGACATGGATAGTAATTAATTGCTAATTATCATTTTTATTATTGTAGTAACTTTTTAAGCTTTAGGTTTGAACTTGCAAATATTGGTGAGTTGGATTTGGCATGTGGAGCTGGCGAACTCCACCAAACCGACAGATCAGACTTCAATTTATTATTATTATAGATTTTATTTTTAATATAACTATATATTATTTGTGTAATAAAGAACAATTATTATATTAACCCATAACACATAACCCATGTGTGGAAATAATATATTTACTATCATTTCCCCTTAATTGCCGATCATACAAAAATACCTAATAATAATTAGATTCATATCCTCATCTCACTACTTCAAAGTCCAAACTAATTATATATCCAAGTATGTGGTTGACAATTCTCTTCATATTATATACATATTTATTATGTCATAACAAAACTTTATTCTATCAATTAGTATTCATAAGATTTGCATTTTTTGTTTTCTTCACTATAAGGAGATATAATAGAGAAAAAAAAAAACAAAAACTAACCTAACTGCCAACTTTCTCTAGGTGTTATTATATCTATGTTATAATAGTTCAATCACAAATTATATAATATTTTGTCTGTGATTATATATTAGAGTTGGTGATTGGGACATTTGTGGACTAAAATCATGAGATGTTATATGGTATAATAATCTGTACGGATAAATTTCCATAATAATACTTTGTTCAAAGATATGCTTCCATTGGAAATTTTTGTGATGAAGGGCAACTCACACCCACAATTCTTTTGCTACATGAAGAATAAGATATTTATCAAGAGAGACAGATATATACACACACATGTAAATACTAATTAGCTTATAACATATGCTTTTCTAGACTACTTCGATTATTTAAAAAATATTAAGAGTTTGGTTTTGTCAACAAGAATTAATAATTTTACTTTAATATAAATTAAAAGATGAATTAAAATGAAAAAAAAATTACCCCATATATTATTTTTTTAATTTTTTTTTCTTCAAATTTACTGTTTGAGTTGCTCCGGTAGTTGCTCTGGTAGTTTTTATGTGAGTTGTTATTTGAATTTTAATTGTAATTTAAGTTCGTTAGTTGTTATGTGAATTTTCATAAAATTACAAAAAAAAAAAAAAAAAGAGAGAAAAAACTTTCAAATGTAAAAATAAAAAAATCTCCAAAAAAAATTATGCTCTAATTTAGTATTACTTTTAAATTTAATAGACGTGTGAAATTTGGTACCAATTTTGTATAAATTTTGGTGTATTTTTAGAGTGAAATAATGTGAAGATTTCACACTGAAGTAAATGATGCATTAAGGATGCTCTAAGCAATAAAAGTGATTTTTTGTAGAGAGAGACATAGAGAGAAGCACATGTATAGAACAGAAGGTATTTATGCTTTGGTTTGTGGGTGTAATAAACTATAGTAATTTAGATCTAGAGGACCCTTTTTCATTACATAAATATACATTACATTTACTTTTCTTTTAATTATAATATAGTTTTGCTCCTTTAATTATAGTATTTTTTAACTGTTTTTTTCTGCAAAATCTGAAATGATTAATTAATAACCATCAGACACTTGAACATGCTTAAGTTAAGGATTCTACATGTTTTTTGTTTAGATGTAAAACAAGCTTCCTCATTATTGCTTCATAATAATAATAATAATAATAATAATAATAATAATAATAATAATAATAATAATAATAATAATAATAATAATAATAATAATAATAATAATAAAATTAAAACATTAATTTATGCTTCATTACTCAACATATATAACACTTCAAAAAAAGAAAAAAAGAAAAACATAACACTTTAAATCATATAATCTATATTATATATTATGATAATTAACATTTTTGTGTATACAGAATTTTTGAATAATCTACTTTGTTCCGATTTATTTTGTGCAGTGATTACCAGTGGCAGAACTAGACAAAGACTGAAGGAGGGGCCAAACAGGAAGGTCAAGCAAATTGTATTTTTACCTATTTCTTTTTAGAAAATAATAATAAAATTAGGCTATTTAAAAATTTTATTATCTTGAATTATTACAATGACGATCATCGTATCCCTTAAAAAATTTTCTACTAAAACATGTCAATATTATAGTAGTTGATAAATTATTGTATTTTTTTCTACTACATTAATGTAGTTGATATATTATTGTCAGTGCCACATATTTAATTTAAAATTTTAAAAAATATTTTCTTATTAACTATAAATTATAGGATAAATACTATTTCGAACCCTTTGATTGTGAAATGACAAAATAGACCCTATATTTTCTAAAATGGTAAAAATAGGACCCTGAACTCTTTTAACAATTTTATTTTTTAATATACCTAACTTTAAGATAATTTCTAACACAAACAGATACAAAAAATGTAACTAGATTTGTTATAACATCTTTAGATTAGATTATTATTAAGTTTTATTTTGACAAAAAAATCAATTCAGGGTTCTATTTGTACATTTTTCAAAAAATATAGAGTCCATTTTATCATTTAATAAAATAGAAAGTCCAATTAGTAACTTTTTGCAAAATACAAGATCCAAAATAGTATTTACCCTAAATTATATGAATAAAAATAAATTAATCTTAAATTTTCTTATTAATTATTGATAAGAAAAAAAATTTCTTAAATTTTAAATTATTTTTTATTTAAATTATACATGTGGCACTTATGTGACAATGACACACAATTCTCATTACTATTTTATTAGCAATATTGGATAAAACTTATTAAAAGTCTTATATTTAAGCATTGTGACATAATTCAAAGGGAATAGTAAATAAATTTAAAAGACGATTTGATAATCGTATTAATTCGAGGGACAAATTCTACACATAGCCTTTAAATTTAAATTTAGTTATTAAAGAAATACAATTAGTTTAGTTTACCTCAATGTACATAAATAGATGGTGTATTATTATATAGGGTTGTATAGGTGTATTTTATTTCTTATATTAATTTAAAGGTGTTGCGAAAATTATTAATTACTACGCAAGTGCACGCAATCAAGTAGTATACTCACGCAAGTGAGGTCGAACCACAAGGAATTGGATTAATTACTACTAAACTATACTTATAATTCTATTTGGCAAATCAAAAGTATTTATGATTGAAAAAGGAAGAAAGAAATTCAAGAAACTTAAAGAAACAAGTGAATATTAATCAAGATGAGAGAATAGAGAGACGAATCATGTTGTTAAGTTACCAATGTTAATGTCTAAATGCTATCCTTCTCTTGAAGTGAATGTCAGATTATGAATTAACCTAGCTCTTTTCAGATCTTCTAGGTTCTAAATCTCATGCTCTCTAATTAATCTCTTAATTAAACTAACATGAAATCAGCATTAAGCAATAATCTAAATGTCACAAAGGCTATGTAAATACTTTCGTTTCACATCAAAACCTAGACTATCCAATTTTAGCATTCTCAATTCTCACTTTTCAGATTTCGAATTGAGATCATAAAACATGTAAAAGGTGATCAATCTTGCACATGGAAATTAAACACAAATATGAATAGTGTTCACAATCAAGATGGAGGAATGACAATTATTCATTAACTAGGAAAAACTTAAACAAAACAACCATAATCAAATCCATAATTAACATTGAAACAGAAAATAACATAGAAAAATTAAAGAGAAGAGAAAGAACTAGTTGAAGCAATTGATTCGGGTCGCCACAAGCCGCTCTTCTAGCCTCCTCCTTTGATTCTAGGGCTCCAATTCTGAATAATCCCTAATTTTCACGAACTCTCACTATTTAAACCAAGTCTCAACTTAAAAATTCGTGAAATTACGAAACTGCCCAAAAATCCCGTCACTGGGGTCCCCGTCGCGACTGGCAATGCCCCCGTCGCGACGGGGTTAAGCTGCGATTTCTTAAAAATCTTTCTGCCAGTTCCCGTCGCGACTGGCATGTTCCCCGTCGCGACTGGAACAGGCAGTGCCACAATTTTTGGTTTTTCTTCTCGATTCTTTCACCACTTGTCCTCGATTCTTATACATACTTTCTTTAAACACCCGGGGACCTGAAACAAAAGAATCAAGCGTAAAATAGTCCTAAAACTAGAAACAAAGAGTGAGAACTAACCGAAAATACAACCCGGAACTTAGACTAATTTTAGCCTAACAAATTCCCCCAAACTAGATTCTTACTCGCCCTCGAGTAAGATAAAGAAACTAAATACTACTAACTACTAATTACGCTATCAGATAATAACAATACTACTGCCTCATGTTCTGTTTTCTTCCATTGCTCAAACTAGAATTTTAATTCCACTAACTCTAACAATTAATTTAGATGCTCAGTTTGTCACATACTGCATAAACACAAGATGATTTCACAATCGAAACAATGTTATAATAGTTTTTACTCTTTCCAACCATTCCACTACCCAATAACTCATATGCTTGCATGCTTACCTCTCTCCACTAATGTTGACAATATCCTTTCGGAATCAATAGGGCTTTTTGAGGTTTAGAAAGTATGGCTTAAATATTTGGAAAATGAAAAACAATTTTGCCTAAAGATATCATAAGGACAAAAATAACCCACAAGCTTCTTCTAATTTCAAATTACCCAAAGTGTTCCCACAACTAACCATGATTGAGAAAAAGAATTTTTTTTTTATTTTTTCGTATTTTTTCCCAACATCACTGAATTTTTTTTTTTGAATCATGTTTTTTTTTCATTATTTTTTTTTTTCAGTGATATTGATCTTACCAAATATCTCTTTTTTCTCAATCTTGCAAGTTTTTTTTCTTTTCTATCTTCTCTCACACCATGTATTTTGCTTCCTTAAACTAATTATATAGCTTATGATATCATTGATAAAATAGTGAGGACAAAATTAGTAGTGTGGATACATATTTCGGTTCAACAGGTGAAGAACAAAACAAGTTTAGGCTCAAGAGGGTTAACTAAGGATAATCATTTCATGGTAGCCTTGAAAGGCTCAAACTATCCAACAAATGCCTAAATTATATTCCTATTGAATGTTGTCAAGGATTTCGCCTCAAAAGAATAAGACATGCAAGTTCTAAGCTATCCAGTCAATCTTACCACAAACTATAGTAAAATAATTATAACATATTTCACAGATCATCAAATTGCATTCTTACACATGTTATACAAGCATCCAAACTAATCCAAAGAGTTAACAGAATTAAGCACACAATTATTTTGCAATTTCAGAGCACATTACAATAAACAGCAGCACACAATTATCATCTAGCTTTTTGCCCATTCCTAACTAGAAACAGAAAATTAAAACAGAAAATTAAAAATGCAGAAAATAATTTTTTTTTGAATCCTTCCCCCCAAACTAAAGATTCACATTGTCCCCAATGTGACATTAAAAAAAAAAGGAAAAGAAACTTACCTGAGCGCCGCATTAACAAGCGGTTGACGCCCGTAATAAGCGTCATGCAAGACAACTTGAAAATTGTTGTTGTACTTGCCTTCAAGCTTGGCAAGTGATGAGTTTGAACTAAAATCAGCACCAACAACATAAGACTTTGGAAGATGTGCTTGGGGAGAAGCCTTTCGTAGCTCGTAGAGGATATAATATGATGTAGATGAAATATATGGATTCATTGGTGGTTTATCAGTCAATATCATTGATGAAGTCGAATCAATGATGCCATGTTCTTCTTCATCCTCCAATGTCACAGTTTCTACACTTTCATCTAACAACCCTTCTTCTTGTTGCTCACTCTCCACTTGGCTATTCATACCCTTGCTTGTGATTTCATATTCAATGATTTCCTCTTCACAAGGATCTTGATCTTCAATTGTAGGCTCATTATCTTCCTTGTATTCAAATAATGACCCTTCTTCATTGTACCAATAACTCTCATAACTTTCATCATTGGAGTTATTACATTCTGAATCACGAGCCATTGAATTATCACATAAGGATCTCACCATGTCAGTTAAGCGATTAATCTCTCTTGGAAGTGATTGTAGAAGTGATAGTAGTTGCTCCTCTTTTTCAGTTCGTTGGGATGAATTTGGGCAATAAGGTGGGTACTGGTGACTCCAACCCTGAAGTGATGGATCCCAATGCCAGTCGTAATCAAAATCTGCCATATTATTCAACAAATTTATTACATCATAGCCTCTCATTAATAGAGGCGCTCCAGTTGCCTCTGCTCCATAATCAACCCAGCTTTTGGTTTCATTATTAAGTCCATTATAAAAGAACCACGTAAAACATCCACTTGAGAAAGTGGATAACATCTCTCTCCAAGCTCTTTAAATCTCCTCCAAGCAGAATAGAATGACTCGTTGTGTTGTTGGACAAAATCCTCAAGATATAACATCTGGATTTATCTTGCAGGTCAAACTCATAAGTACAACATTAGTAAAAAAAAAAAATAAATAAAACTAAATTAGTAATTAAAAGATAAAAATTTGAAACAAAAACTAAAAAGAAAAACCAAATTAGAACAAAATTTAATTTTTAATAATATTTCAAAATTTAATCTAAAAGAAACAGATTAGAAATAAGCAAAAAAAAAAAAAAAAATTAACCAAAGTAAAAGTTAGTATAATTTTATGTAATATCAATCTTTATACAATTCTCCGGCAACGGCGCCAAAAACTTGTTGCGAAAATTATTAATTACTACGCAAGTGCACGCAATCAAGTAGTATACTCACGCAAGTGAGGTCGAACCACAGGGAATTGGATTAATTACTACTAAACTATACTTATAATTCTATTTGGCAAATCAAAAGTATTTATGATTGAAAAAGGAAGAAATAAATTCAAGAAACTTAAAGAAACAAGTGAATATTAATCAAGATGAGAGAATAGGGAGACGAATCCTGTTGTTAAGTTACCAATGTTAATGTCTAAATGTTATCCTTCTCTTGAAGTGAATGACAGATTATGAATTAACCTAGCTCTTTTCAGATCTTCTAGGTTCTAAATCTCATGCTCTCTAATTAATCTCTTAATTAAACTAACATGAAATCAGCATTAAGCAATAATCTAAATGTCACAAAGGCTATGTAAATACTTTCGTTTCACATCAAAACCTAGACTATCCAATTTTAGCATTCTCAATTCTCACTTTTCAGATTTCGAATTGAGATCATAAAACATGTAAAAGGTGATCAATCTTGCACATGGAAATTAAACACAAATATGAATAGTGTTCACAATCAAGATGGAGGAATGACAATTATTCATTAACTAGGAAAAACTTAAACAACATTCATCATTCTCCCTAAATAGGAGTTTAGTTCAAAACAACCATAATCAAATCCATAATTAACATTGAAACAGAAAATAACATAGAAAAATTAAAGAGAAGAGAAAGAACTAGTTGAAGCAATTGATTCGGGTCGCCACAAGCCGCTCTTCTAGCCTCCTCCTTTGATTCTAGGGCTCCAATTCTGAATAATCCCTAATTTTCACGAACTCTCACTATTTAAACCAAGTCTCAACTTAAAAATTCGTGAAATTACGAAACTGCCCAAAAATCCCGTCACTGGGGTCCCCGTCGCGACTGGCAATGCCCCCGTCGCGACGGGGTTAAGCTGCGATTTCTTAAAAATCTTTCTGCCAGTTCCCGTCGCGACTGGCATGTTCCCCGTCGCGACTGGAATAGGCAGCGACACAATTTTTGGTTTTTCTTCTCGATTCTTTCACCACTTGCCCTCGATTCTTATACATACTTTCTTTAAACACCCGGGGACCTGAAACAAAAGAATCAAGCGTAAATAGCCCTAAAACTAGAAACAAAGAGTGAGAACTAACCGAAAATACAACCCGAAACTTAGACTAATTTTAGCCTAACAAAAGGCTATGTGTAGAATTTGTCCCTCGAATTAATACGATTATCAAATCGTCTTTTAAATTTATTTACTATTCCCTTTGAACTATGTCACAATGCTTAAATATAAGACTTTTAATAAGTTTTATCCAATATTGCTAATAAAATAGTAATGAGAATTGTGTGTCATTGTCACATAAGTGCCACATGTATAATTTAAATAAGAAATAATTTAAAATTTAAGAAATTTATTTTCTTATCAATAATTAATAAGAAAATTTAAGATTAATTTATTTTTATTCATATAATTTAGGGTAAATACTATTTTGGATCTTGTATTTTGCAAAAAGTTACTAATTGGACTTTCTATTTTATTAAATGATAAAATGGACTCTATATTTTTTGAAAAATGTACAAATAGAACCCTGAATTGATTTTTTTGTCAAAATAAAACTTAATAATAATCTAATCTAAAGATGTTATAACAAATCTAGTTACATTTTTTGTATCTGTTTGTGTTAGAAATTATCTTAAAGTTAGGTATATTAAAAAATAAAATTGTTAAAAGAGTTCAGGGTCCTATTTTTACTATTTTAGAAAATATAGGGTCTATTTTGTCATTTCACAATCAAAGGGTTCGAAATAGTATTTATCCTATAATTTATAGTTAATAAGAAAATATTTTTTAAAATTTTAAATTAAATATGTGGCACTGACAATAATATATCAACTACATTAATGTAGTAGAAAAAAATACAATAATATATCAACTACAATAATATTGACATGTTTTAGTAGAAAATTTTTTAAGGGATACGATGATCGTCATTGTAATAATTCAAGATAATAAAATTTTTAAATAGCCTAATTTTATTATTATTTTCTAAAAAGAAATAGGTAAAAATACAATTTGCTTGACCTTCCTGTTTGGCCCCTCCTTCAGTCTTTGTCTAGTTCCGCCACTGTGGCTACCCCATACAATAACATAGTTCTGCCACTGGTGATTACGTGCATGTAATCTTATTACATGTTTTTTTTTTTGGGTAAGATATGTAATATTCTCGTCACAGGTTTAAATATATAAAATTACTATGAAAAAATAAATATAAAATATGACTTAATTTAAAGTTAAATGTAATTCAATTTTATTATATATATTTTTTTAAAATTGAATTACATTTATTTGTCATATCATTAATTATTTAAATTAATAAATTGTATCTCTTATAATTAATTACTCATATAAATTAAAAGTACATCAATTTAACACAAGCATCAGATTAACATTAACTGAATCACATATATATATATATATAAACAATATGTTTATTGTTAAAAAAAATTGATGACGAAGGATTAACATTAACAGAATCACAAATTAATATAAATATATATGACCATTACATTAAAGTATGTAAGACTATTGATTAATATGTATAACAATTAACAAAGGTGCTATTTCTTTTTGTTTTAATTATATTCATATAGTTATTGACTGACTTGTTAAATCTATAATATGAATGTATAAAAATATTTCACCACTAATGTACTAATAAATTAACAAAAATATTTATTGATTGAAATTAGTATATTACTACAATTAAATTTATAGTTAATTATATATATTATTTATGTAATGCTTCTATATTTATTAATATGAATATATATATGGATGACTACTCAATGGTTACATTTTTATTATAACCATGGTTACATTTTTGTTGACCTGTAATAGCAGGTTACCAACATTTTAAAATTCTTTTTTAGAATTAAATTAACTATAATTAATTATTTCTTAAAATAATTAATTTTTAATTTGAATATTTAATAAGACTCTTTTTAGCAAATAATATTTATAATTTTATTTTTATATTTAAGTCTCTATTATTTTTTTTTTTAACAGTTAAGTCATTCAATTATAATATTTACAATAAAATTTTATTATTTTATAAAATTTAAACTTTCACCCCTTCAAAAATATATTTTTGAATAATTAATCATAATGTCTAAGAATAGTGCGAAATACTAGAATATGGGAATTCATGATTTATACATCATATCTAAACTCACATTTCATCTCTATATCTTCAAGTTACATATTTTAGACAGAACTTGAAAACAAACTAACAACTTATATGTGTACTTTTATCAGTAACACATATTCGAGATCAATAACTAGTAAATGATATTCTAACTTTGTTGACCATACATAGTCAAAATTAATAATTAAAAATAATCAATAACATGAGTTGCTAAGTTTATCAAGAATACATGTTCAAGATCTATAACCAATAACAATTAATAACTTTTAAATTTTTAATAATGCATGTTCAAGATCAATAACCAATAATAATTATTAATTTTCAAACTTTTTCAATAACATGTATTCAAGATCAAAATCCGATAATAGTAACTTTCAAATTTCAATAATATATATTCAAGATCAATAACCAATAACGATCAATAATTTTTAAACTTTTGCAATTTTTTTTTTATGATTCCACTCTGATCAATTGATACATATATAGTATATTAATTTAGAATTACAAAGAAGGAAGGATAAAGTGACTTCCCCTGAGAAAGAAGAATTACATGACAGAGGGTGGAATGAAGTACAGATGTGTCGAGTGCGGCAAAAAAATTATCTTTAATTTTATAATTGCTATTAAATTTTAACTTTTTTTTTAGAATAAAAAAATAAATCACTTAAACCAATCTTGGACTTGCACACAATTATTTGGCACTTAAAATATTGATAATAAGATTGAGTGTATAATTACATTTAATTAGAGGTTATTCTTACTATTTTTTATTAGTTAAGGTTATAGGTGTAATATTTTTAAATTATAAGGGGTTTTATTATAATTATTTTAATAATTTAAATCCAAAAAATTAATTTCTAAAAGATTCTTATTTAGTAACAAATTGTAAAAAATTAATTAATAATTATTGGTAATTTAATTTTTAATATAATTAATTTTAATTAAGATTTTATAAAGAAATAAATTTTTAAGTTACTATCAGGTTACAAGTTATTTATTTATTTATTTATTTTAATTTTTAAATTAATCACAACCATCCAATAGTGATCTAATGACTAAAAATAAATGTAACCATGATGGTTACATATTTGATGTAACCATTGAAACCTCTTCCTATAATTCCTCTAAATGTAAAGATCTCCAAAAAAATTGTTCTAGTTATGTAAAGTTAGATGTCATTCAGAAGGACGTTCCTGGAAGTCTAACTTATCCATCCGGAAGAAGTCTTGTGGAATGATAGATGTCATCCGGAAGGGCATTCTCGGATGTCTATCATGTCCACCTTAAAGGAGTCTTCAAGAAAGCTAGTCCTCCTCCGGAAAGAAGTTCTAGATGGCTAGTTGTTCTCTCCAATAAGGGAGTCCTCGGATAGTCGACTCCAGCTATCTCTATTCCTATCAGCTGGGAAGATCCTTTAGCGTGTGTGCTTGACTTCTTAGTCCTAGAAGTTTACGCTTCATCCAGAAGTACTTTAACTTGTGTTGACGTAGAGATACTTCTACGAGGAATTTGTTGAGTTTGTTAATTTGTAACTAACTTAACAACTTATCATTTGCAACAACCGACTTTGGGATCCATATCCCTAATCTATAAATACCACCATCATTTACAAGACGTGATCAACATATGAATTTCGAGAGGAATGATCTTAACAGAGAAAGTTTGAGAGGTAGAGAGAGAGAGAGGTACAGAGAAAAGAGATAGATTGGGTTTGAGTTTTGTATGAAGAATCTTCTGTATATAAAGAAAAATTTTGGGTAAGAGTGTGAAAGTAAACACTTTGAGAGAATCCAAAAGAGAATCGATCTCGACTGTATTTGTAACACCCTAACTACCATAGGCGTATTACGTGAGTTTTAAACATACTGTGCAGCTCGTTGCTAATCAACGAGGTTTATGGAAAAACGTGATTAATTAAAATTTTGCTTTTTAATTAAACTTATAAACAATATTACAAAAGACTCGGGATCCCGATTATAAAAATCATTTACAAAAAGATTTAACTGATTAACTGTTACAAAAATAAAAGTCGTCTAACGACCAATTACAAAAATCAGCCTCGCTGTCCCGATGATCGTACGCTCCAGGCCTAACCGCCCCGACATGTACAATCTCATAAGCTCGCTCACGGTCCATCAGCTAAAGCCTTGCTTTTACCTACACATGAACATAAACTGTGAGTCGACAGACTCAGTAAGAAAAGCATAATAATACTCATACATAATACTAACTGCCGTGTCCAACACGATACTGAGTCCCGCTACTGCCATGTCCAACATGGTACTGAGCCACTACTGCCATGTCCAACATGGTGCGAGTTCGAACGTTCATAGGGACGGTACTATTGACACGTAACAACCTGATCGGTCGAACCGGTCATACTCCGGCATTCTTGGTCATACTCCGGCTGTACTGACGTGTTACTATATCCTCCCGATCGGTCAAACCGGTCATACTCCGGCTGCTGGTCATACTCCAGCCTGTACCGACGGGATACGTCAATAGCACAGAACCACCAACCGGTGTCGGCTGATCGGTCAAACCGGTCATACTCCGCCGTCTTGGTCATACTCCAGCCTGTACCGACGTGACAGGGTTGGATGGTTCGAAGCCAACATACAACTAATGTAATCTAATAGGCTTCCTACATGCTCGCTAAACATGTATTCTACATATGCATACTGTTATACTAATCTTACCTGGATTCCGAATTCAGGTGTGCCGGTCAACCTGACTGGAACTGAAGCTGAGCGGCGGATTACTGGCTCCTAAACCATAAAAATCACAACGCTATAAGTGACACGCTAAATCACTTCCCGGGGACTAAAACTAGGAACTAAAAGTTTCCCTATCGATAAAAAGCATGGCAATACCCCTAAAAACATAAAAACGAGGAAAACTAGGGTCCCTGAATTTTCCCCAACCGGTAGACCGGTTGCCCAACCGGAATTCCGGTTCTGGAAAATTCAGAACCCTCATCCGGAATTCCGGATGCACAACCGGAATTCCGGTTCCTCGCAGGCAGCAAACCCAAATTTTCATAACTCGACCAATTCAACCCCAAATGGTTCCAAACTTTCCAGACCTGTTCTATACCTTCCTTAGAACATTTCTAAGGCCTCAAACTAACCCAGAAATCACAGATTCAAAAATCACCATGTGAGCTCCAAGCTTTGAGTAAAAACTCAAACTTGACTAAAGCTCACTCACAAGCCTCAAGCTAGCTTAGAATCACATAATCAAGTATAGAAATACAGCAGAAATCAAAACCTAGTTCATGCAACAACTACAGCCACCAATTTCTCAATTTTTTTCTTTGAAAACCAAACTTTGCATAAGGAAATTCTAGCATGCTCAACCTAGGAATCATACACCACAAGCAGCTTAATTAACATCTAAAAATCATGATTTAACCTCAGAATTCAACAATCAAACTCAGCAGCAACAACATTCAAATTAACATGCATTAACCCATTTTTTTATCAAAACTTCCAAGAAGACCAAGAAGAACAAGTAAGAGATACATACCACAATCAAGAGTTCCTAAAAAGTGATGAATCAAGCTTGAAAAACCCAGCCTTTGAATCCCCAATACCCAGCCGAAAAAGAGAGAGAGCTTTGAGTGTGTGAGTTTTTGAAATTTTCTTTCTAATTTGACTAAGTGTGGATTTTTAAGAGAAAAGAGTTTATAAAGCATTTACCATATTATTTCAGCCAACTAAAAATAAACAAATAACATTTAATTTCCATTTAATAAATCATATAAGACAAAATACTAATGGGGCAAAAAGACCATTTTGCCCCTCCACCATAAAACCACATAAATCATACTAAAGGGGTATTTTTGGGACATTCTAAATTCCCGGCCATTCCCGACATTCCCAATGTCTAAACCCGTCCCCAAATTACCAACATACTAAGTTGTGATTTCTACTGAGCCAAACGCCGAGTTCCAAAATACCGGACACCGGAAATGCGAAATATAAAAACTACTGATGACATAATCATGCATTTCTGAATTCCATAAATAACAGTAATAAATAATTTAAATAGCTATAAATAATTTCATAATTAAACATAAACAACTGCTGATTTCCAAATTAACTAAGCGGGCTTTACAACTATTCCCCCTTAAAAGGATTTCGTCCCCGAAATCTAACCTGAATAACTCTGGATATTGAGTTCTCATATCTGACTCTAGCTCCCAGGTGGCTTCCTCCACCTTGCTGTTTCTCTAGAGAACCTTGACCAATGCTATGGTCTTATTCCGAAGGACTTTATCCTTTCTATCCAGGATCTGCACTGGCTGTTCCTCATATGACATGTCTGGCTGAAGCTGAAGACTCTCATAACTGAGTATATGAGAGGGGTCTGAAACGTATTTTCTCAACATTGAGACATGGAATACGTTGTGCACTGCTGATAAGGCTGGAGGCAATGCTAACCGATATGCCACTTGACCTATCTTCTCGAGAATCTCGAAAGGTCCTGTAAACCTAGGGCATAACTTGCCTCTTTTCCCGAAACGTTTAATCCCCTTCATCGGAGATACTCGCAAAAACACATGGTCCCCTACTTGGAACTCAACATCTCTACGTTTCGGATCTGCGTAACTCTTCTGTCTGCTCTGTGAGGCAAGCATTCTAGCTTTTATCTTTTCTATTGCCTCATTGGTCCGCTGAACTGACTCTGGACCTAGGTATTTCCTCTCCCCTGTCTCATCCCAGTGGATAGGGGATCTACATTTCCTACCGTACAACAGTTCATAGGGTGCCATCCCTATCGTACTCTGATAACTGTTGTTGTATGAAAATTCTATTAACGGTAGATATTTACTCCATGGACCCTCAAAGTCCATAACACAGGCTCTCAATATATCCTCCAATATCTGAATTGTCCTTTCGGACTGACCATCTGTCTGAGGGTGGAATGCTGTACTGAATTTCAGCTTTGTACCCATTGCCTGTTGCAAACTTTGCCAAAATTTGGAGGTGAATTTCGGATCCCTGTCCGAAACTATAGACTTCGGTACCCCGTGAAGTCTCACTATCTCCTTGACATATAACTCTGCCAACTGATCCACTGTAAATGTTGTTCTAACCGGCAGAAAATGAGCAGATTTCGTAAATCGGTCCACCACTACCCAGATGGAATCATACATACCCGTGGTCCTAGGTAACCCGACCACAAAATCCATCGCGATATCCTCCCATTTCCATTCTGGTAGGGTTAGAGGCTGCAACAACCCTGCTGGTCTCTGATGTTCAGCCTTGATCTGCTGACAAGTGAGGCATCTCGATACGAATTCTACCAAATTCTTCTTCATACCGTTCCACCAGAAGTACGGTTTCAAATCTTGGTACATCTTAGTGGTGCCGGGATGCAGAGAATACGGGGTAGAATGAGCCTCCTCAAAGATCTCGTTTCTCAATTCCACACTGTTCGGAACACAAACCCTGGCTTTATACAAAAGCATCCCACTATCTGACATCGAAAAGTCTTTGGCTTGACCAGCCAATACCTCATCTCGGATCTTCACTAACTCCGGATCTGTCATCTGAGCGACTTTTATTCTTTCTAATAGATCAGATTGCAGCGTCAAGTTGTGAAGCTGACCTACCACAAACTCAATGCTGGATCTAACCATGTCCTCAGCTAGCTGGGGTGAGATCTGAATCATGCTAGCTACTTGCCCGGGACCCTTTCTACTCAGGGCATCAGCCACTATATTGGCTTTTCCGGGATGATAGAGGATCTCGCAATCGTAATCTTTCATTAATTCCAACCAACGCCTTTGTCTCATGATCAAATCTTTCTGAGTAAAGAAATATTTGAGACTTTTATGGTCGGTGTAGATCTCATACTTCTCCCCGTAAGGTAATGCCGCCAAATCTTCAGTGCAAAAACCACTGCGGCCAATTCTAAATCATGAGTCGGGTATCGCTGTTCATAATCCTTTAACTGACGGGAGGCATAAGCGATAACCCGATCGGCTTGCATCAATACACACCCCAAACCCTGTTTGGATGCGTCACAGTAGACTACGAACTTCTCCTTGTCCGAAGGCAAAGCTAGTACCGGAGCAGTAATCAACCTCTGTTTCAGCTCCTGAAAACTAGCTTCGCATTTATCTGACCAGATAAACCGCTGATTCTTCTTTGTAAGCTCGGTTAGGGGCATTGAGATTTTGGAGAACCCCTCCACGAACCTACGGTAGTACCCAGCTAATCCCAAGAAGCTTTTGATCTCTGTCACTGTCTTCGGTCTCGGCCAATCCCTGACGGATTCAATCTTCCCGGGATCCACCTTGATCCCATCTTTACTCACAATGTGCCCTAGGAAGGACACCTGAGACAACCAGAACTCACATTTCTTGAACTTGGCGTAGAGCTTATGTTCTCGAAATCGTTGCAGTACCATCTAAAGATGTAACTCATGCTCCTCTTCTGACTGAGAGTACACGAGGATGTCGTCGATAAACACAATCACACAGATATCGAGGAAATCCTTGAATACTCTATTCATCAGGTCCATGAATGCTGCAGGAGCATTGGTTAGTCCGAATGACATAACCAGAAACTCGCAATGTCCATACCTAGTGCGGAAAGCCGTCTTTGGAACGTCCTCCTCTCGGATTCTCATCTGACGATAACCCGAACGGAGATCAATCTTAGAAAAGACCATCTTCCCCTGAAGCTGATTGAACAAGTCATTGATCCTAGGTAATGGATATTCATTCTTCACCGTCAGCTTGTTCAACTCTCTGTAGTCGATACACATCCTCATAGATCCATCCTTATTCTTGACGAACAAAACCGGGGCTCCCCAGGGTGACACACTGGGCCGAAAGAACCCTATGTCAAACAATCCTTGGAGCTGAATCTTTAATTCCTTAAGTTCAGCTGGAGCCATCCTATACGGGGCTTTGGAAACCGGTTCCACCCCTAGTGCCAAGTCAATCACGAAGTCAATCTCCCGCTGAGGTGGTAACCCTGGAAGTTCTTCGGGAAACGTCCAAAAATTCCCGAACCACTCTGATGTCCTCTGGCCGAACGGTGTCTGGCCGAGTGGTGTCCACCACCACGGCCAGGAACCCTAAGCACCCGCCGTGCAACAATTCTCTCGCTGACATAGCCGAGATCACCGGGATCCGAGATCCCTGAACTGAACCCACAAATACAAACGGTTCTTCACTTTCCGGTTGGAAGACCACCATCTTCCTTTTACAGTCAATGCTCGCCGAATATTTAGATAGGAAATCCATTCCTAAAATAATATCGAATTCGACTACACTCATCTCTACCAGATCAGCACTTAACTCTCTACCATCTATCCTGATCGGCATAGACCTAATCCACCTATTGGAGATAACCAATTCTCCGCCAGGTAACAGGGTTCCAAACCCTGATTCACATCTATCAAAGGGTCTACCCAATTTACTAGAGATTCTAGCAGCCACACAAAAACAACCTTGACCCAAGCACTCACCCGGAGGATGCCTCTTACTAATGAGACACTCCATTAGGAATAACGGGTCTCAACACTAGCCTGACGACTGTCTTGATTCTGGTTCCCACGGAACCTCTTGTTCTGCCTCGAGCCACCGGATGCAGTGGATGATTTCCTCCTCCAGTCCATGGCCGAACCACTACCTCCCCTGCTGAAACCTGACGCAGAAGGGGTAGGAGCCCCGCCACATTCCGAAGTCCTAACTGATTCCACATACATCTAGTTGCGCCCTCAGCTCACCATGCTTTCTTCGCCATCTCAACTTAGATGGTCTTATCGTCGGTAGTGATCATAAGGTCATACTTGATCTTCACCTTAGGTCCATCGAGATATTTTCTTTCTTACTGAAATCGGTTGGCGCAAATCCCGAGGCTAACCTCGCCAACCGGCTGAACTGAGTAATATATTCCGTCATGCTCATATTCTCTCGCTGGGTCAGGTGGGCGAACTCTTTCCTCTTGGCGCTTCTGACCGCCTCGTTATAACATTTAACGCTGAAGAGTTCCTAAAACCTTTCCCAGGTCATAGTGATAACGTCATGGATCTAAGACACCATGTCCCACCAGACCAGAGCGTCTTCTTAAAACTGAAAAGTGGCACTCACCACTCTGTCGTTCCCGGTGACATCCATAAAGTTCAAGATCTTGGTGATCACCGTCAGCCACTGCTCGGCTTTCATCACGTCCGGACCTCCCAGGAAAACCGGAGGTGCCTGCTTCCGGAACCGCTCGTACCAAGGTTCCAATCTAATGGCCGCCACCACTATCTCGGCCTGGGCAGCAGGGGCAGGTGCCACTGGAACTACGGGCACTGGGACTGCAAGAGCACCCTGCTGTCTCAACCTCTGAATCTCGAGATCTTGCTCTTCTATCCGGGCTTGCATTTCCGCAAACCGTAACTTCCCAATTCTGGGCTTCCTGATTGACTTGGGCAGCCTGCGGCGAGTTAACATCACTCCAACCGCGAACCCTGCCCCTGGGACCTCTACCTCGGCCCATAACACTTGAGGGGAACTGAGCTCCTCGACCTTGATCTGACCCGACTGAGATGCCCTGACTCCTAACATTTCGTCTGGCGTCCATCTAGTCTGAACCGCCTCGAAATCCCGAGTTGGCACTCAGGTCACGATCATCGAGAGCTTACTAATGCCGCTTAATTTGGAAATTAAAAACGAAACATGCGCCTATTCTACTATCAGGCTACTAACATGCTTTTCTTTTTCTTAACTGAATAAAATAAACTACTAAAGCAATAAAGGCTTACTGAACCGTGAACCGAGCTAACTGCTGATGATGATTGTACATGTCGTGACGATCTTCGGAAGACAACCTGGCGGCTCTGATACCAAATTGTAACACCCTAACTACCATAGGCGTATTACGTGAGTTTTAAACATACTGTGCAGCTCGTTGCTAATCAACGAGGTTTATGGAAAAACGTGATTAATTAAAATTTTGCTTTTTAATTAAACTTATAAACAATATTACAAAAGACTCGGGATCCCGATTATAAAAATCATTTACAAAAAGATTTAACTGATTAACTGTTACAAAAATAAAAGTCGTCTAACGACCAGTTACAAAAATCAGCCTCGCTGTCCCGATGATCGTACGCTCCAGGCCTAACCGCCCCGACATGTACAATCTCATAAGCTCGCTCACGGTCCATCAGCTAAAGCCTTGCTTTTACCTACACATGAACATAAACTGTGAGTCGACAGACTCAGTAAGAAAAGCATAATAATACTCATACATAATACTAACTGTCGTGTCCAACACGATACTGAGTCCCGCTACTGCCATGTCCAACATGGTACTGAGCCACTACTGCCATGTCCAACATGGTACTGAGTTCTGAACGTTCATAGGGACGGTACTATTGACACGTAACAACCTGATCGGTCGAACCGGTCATACTCCGCCGTCGGTCATACTCCACCTGTACCGACGTGTTACTATATCCTCCCGATCGGTCGAACCGGTCATACTCCGCCGCTGGTCATACTCCAGCCTGTACCGACGGGATACGTCAATAGCACGGAACCACCAACCAGTGTCAGCCTGATCGGTCAAACCGGTCATACTCCGGCTGCTGGTCATACTCCAGCCTGTACCGACGTGACAGGGTTGGATGGTTCGAAGCCAACATACAACTAATGTAATCTAATAGGCTTCCTACATGCTCGCTAAACATGTATTCTACATATGCATACTGTTATACTAATCTTACCTGGATTCCGAATTCAGGTGTGCGGCCAACCCGACCGGAACCGAAGCCGAGCTACGGACATCGGCTCCTAAACCATAAAAATCACAACGCTATAAGTGACACGCTAAATCACTTCCCGGGGACTAAAACTAGGAACTAAAAGTTTCCCTATCGATAAAAAGCATGGCAATACCCCTAAAAACATAAAAACGAGGAAAACTAGGGTCCCTGAATTTTCCCCAACCAGTAGACCGGTTGCCCAACCGGAATTCCGGTTCTGGAAAATTCAGAACCCTCATCCGGAATTCCGGATGCACAACCGGAATTCCGGTTCCTCGCAGGCAGCAAACCCAAATTTTCATAACTCGACCAATTCAACCCCAAATGGTTCCAAACTTTCCAGACCTGTTCTATACCTTCCCTAGAACATTTCTAAGGCCTCAAACTAACCCAGAAATCACAGATTCAAAAATCACCATGTGAGCTCCAAGCTTTGAGTAAAAACTCAAACTTGACTAAAGCTCACTCACAAGCCTCAAGCTAGCTTAGAATCACATAATCAAGTATAGAAATACAGCAGAAATCAAAACCTAGTTCATGCAACAACTACAGCCACCAATTTCTCAATTTTTTTCTTTGAAAACCAAACTTTGCATAAGGAAATTCTAGCATGCTCAACCTAGGAATCATACACCACAAGCAGCTTAATTAACATCTAAAAATCATGATTTAACCTCAGAATTCAACAATCAAACTCAGCAGCAACAACATTCAAATTAACATGCATTAACTCATTTTTTTATCAAAACTTCCAAGAAGACCAAGAAGAACAAGTAAGAGATACATACCACAATCAAGAGTTCCTAAAAAGTGATGAATCAAGCTTGAAAAACCCAGCCTTTGAATCCCCAATACCCAGCCGAAAAAGAGAGAGAGCTTTGAGTGTGTGAGTTTTTGAAATTTTCTTTCTAATTTGACTAAGTGTGGATTTTTAAGAGAAAAGAGTTTATAAAGCATTTACCATATTATTTCAGCCAACTAAAAATAAACAAATAACATTTAATTTCCATTTAATAAATCATATAAGACAAAATACTAATGGGGCAAAAAGACCATTTTGCCCCTCCACCATAAAACCACATAAATCATACTAAAGGGGTATTTTTGGGACATTCTAAATTCCCGGCCATTCCCGACATTCCCAATGTCTAAACCCGTCCCCAAATTACCAACATACTAAGTTGTGATTTCTACTGAGCCAAACGCCGAGTTCCAAAATACCGGACACCGGAAATGCGAAATATAAAAACTACTGATCACATAATCATGCATTTCTGAATGCCATAAATAACAGTAATAAATTATTTAAATAGCTATAAATAATTTCATAATTAAACATAAACAACTGCTGATTTCCAAATTAACTAAGCGGGCTTTACAGTATTGTACCATGTTCTTGCTCAATCAATAAAGAAGCTTTTGGTAATGTTTTAAAACTGGAGTAGAGACATGAATCACATCGACCTATAGGACTTGAACCAGTATATATCTTGGTGTTAATTTTATTATTTTACTGTTTTAATTATTTCTGGTTTAAATACTCTATTCATCCCTGTTTTTATCTCCAAGTATTGTTTGTGACTTATTAATCTTGTCATTCCTAATTGCTTGTTAATTAAGTTTTAATTGATTTGATTTTGCACATCAGTTGTAATTTTTTCCACACATTAGAGCATGGAAATCGATCAAGAACGTAGAATCAAGATTATTTCCACTGAAATTCTTGAAAAAACAAATCACTGTCATCAATGGAAAGATTCGAATTGGAAAAATTCGATGGAACATGGGACTTTGCGCCATGGAGAGAGTTTAAAAGGGATCCTAGTGCACCAGAAGGTCTCCAAAATTCTTGGAGATGAGAAATTACTGGCTGAAAAGAAACCAGAAGAAAAAACAGAAATATAAGAGATGGCTTATTGCACAATCATCATGTACTTGTCCAACAGTGTGAGGAGAAAGCTTATTACAGAAAAGACGGCTAAAGGAATTTGGAACAAGCTTGAAGACTCTATATGAAGTCATCAATTGCTAGCAAGATTAATTTGCTAGAAAGGTTATATGGTTTTAGAATGGTTTCTTCTCTTTCTTTAGATGATAATATTGACAAGTTTAATGAGATTATTGTAGGATTGACTAATGTAAATTATAAGGTTGATGAAGAAAGCCAGGTTGAGGTCTCTCCCAATCTCATATCAAAAACTCAAGGCTACCATCAAATATGGCAGAGATGTGATTGCATTGGATGATGGTCTTGCCACACTCAAATTGAAGGTTTTTGAATTATAATTGGAAAAAGAATCCAAGAAGGAAGAAGTGTATTTGGCAAGAGAGAGATTACCCAAGAAAGTAAGTTTGAAGAGTAAACACCATCACTCTCAATCAAGATCGAAGTCTAGAGAGAAGGAAACTCGAAAGTGTTACTTTTGTAGAAGGTCTGGATACTTGCAAAGATTTTGCAAGAAGTACAAGAAGCAACAAGGCTTCAACAAATCTCACAATAAAGATAGGAAGGGAAATAGTCATCATCACCACATGAAAGATTCGGCTGCAATTACGGAGGATAGTGATGAATGCTCAACGGATGGAGAATTGTTTTCTATCTCTAAATCTTCAATAAATAGGGAGTGGATTCTTGACTCCAGATGCACTTATCACATGTGTCCAAGTCGAGAATCATTTTTTGATTATAAATTAGTTGATGGAGGTAAAGTTCTAATGGGAAATGACTATTCATGCAGGGTCATTGGAACTGGAAAGGTTGCCATCAAATAATGTGATGGTGGAATTAAAGTGTTGACAAACGTAAGACACATTTCAAAGTTAAGACAAACCTTATATCCCTGGGTGCGCTTAAAGATGAGGGTTACGGATACAAGTCCATGCACGGAAGCTTGAGGATCACTAAAAGTTCGTTGATAGTAATGAAAAGTAAAAAGATCAATGGTTTATACATTCTCTAAGGAGAAACTATGCCAGTCAGAGAAGTAAGTTTGGTGAAAGGGCAAGAATTAGATATGCAGTTGTGGCATCATAGACTTGGGCATATCGGTGAACAAGGCCTCAAAGAACTACACAAACAAGGTATAATTGAAAATTTTAAATTCTTATGCCTTACCATTTGTGAAGCTTGTATTTTAGGAAAACAACATAATTCACTCCGGCAAGACACACAAATAAGAAGAAACTTGAATATGTGCATGTCGATCTTTGGGGGCCATACAAAGTTCCTACTCACTCCAGCAATCAATATTTTCTTTCTGTAGTTGATGATTATAGTAAGTGTGATTGGACTTATTTACTAGCAACTAAGAATGAGTGCCTAGAACAGTTTAAAATTTAGAAAACTCAGGTAGAAAACCAAACCGATCTAAAAGTTAAGAACCTTAGGACAGACAATGGGTTAGAGTTTATTAACTCTGAATTTGATATGTTGTGTCAAGAGTATGGGATCACTAAGCATAGAACCATAGTGAAGACCCCATAGCAAAGTGGTGTTACTCAAAGGATGAACCGAGCCCTCTTGAATAAAGTTAGATGTTTGCTGTTCAATTTCAGATTAGAGAAACCATTTTGGGGAGAGGATCTAGCAACTAGAACCTATCTTAAAAATAGAAGTCCAAACAGAGTTATAGGCTTTAAAACCCCTTATGAAATGTGATACAACATAATCCCAAACCTAACACACTTAAGAACCTTTGAGTGTATAGCTTATGTACACCAATCTATTGACAGTTGGAACCTAGATCAGTTAAGGGAACTTTCCTAAGTTTGCCTTAGGTACCAAGGGGTATAGAATTTTCATTTCCAAGAAAGGTAGACCGAAGGTTATGAATCTAGATATGTTGTTTTCAATGAGTTGGAATATCCTCACTTTACATCCAGGAAAAGTTGTGTGTCTCCGTGTGATGTAGAAAAAATAGAAAACAAGAACACTACATGCATGGAAATGGAATACAGAACAAAACATCCAGAAGAGAGTTCGCATTGAGAAGCGATTATGGAACTAGATCAAAGTAAGCAAATGAAAGCTAATGCTGACCTGGAAGATAACGAAGACCAAACAGAGGTTCCAAAAGGATTCAGGCAAGCGGGTCTAGAAGATTATCA
The DNA here is from genome assembly GCF_029168945.1 of Cannabis sativa. Classification (NCBI taxonomy): domain Eukaryota; kingdom Viridiplantae; phylum Streptophyta; class Magnoliopsida; order Rosales; family Cannabaceae; genus Cannabis; species Cannabis sativa. Next base: position 5,385,987 of record NC_083605.1, read on the forward strand.
GTTGGCGCATGATAGAACTAGGAGAGAGATTCAACCTAAAGGTTTGTTAAGGCAAACCTGATTGCGTTTCCACTGGCTGTAGCACACAAAACTGAAATTGAAGAGCCCAGAAGCTACGAAGAGGCAATTTAAGGTGAAAGCAAGTCAAAATGGTCCAGGCCATGGATAAGGAGATGGACTCACTCCGAAAGATCAAGAATTGGGTAGTTGTACCAAAGCCAGAGAACAAAAATATTGTGGAGTGAAACTATTCTCAAGGTGAAAGAGGGAATCAATAAGAATGAACCAATGCAATTCAAAACTAGGTTAATGGCTAAGGGCTTTACTCAGGTGGAAGGAATAGCCTACACTGAAATCTTTTCACCTGTGGTAAAGTACAAGACAATAAGATTGATGTTGTCTTTGGCAGCTTAAATGGAGTTTGAAGTTGAACAACTTGATGTCAAGACTTCCTATCTGAATGGATTCTTGGATGAAGAGAGCTACATGAAGCAATCACCTGAGTTTCAGGTGGAAAAGAAAGGAGTCGAGTTAGTTTGCAAGCTCAACAAGTCCTTATATGGTCTGAAATAATCTCCAAGATAATGGAACAAAAAATTTGATACTTATATGCAATAAATCACGTTCAAACAATCTGCATATGATCACTGCTTATATTTTAAGAATTTGGAGCAATCTACAGTCGTGTTCTCATTGCTTTACGTGGATGACATGCTCATAATGAGCATAGATCAATCAGTGATGAAAAGTATCAAAGCCAAGCTCAAGAGAGAATTTGAGATGAAAGAGCTTGGACCAATTCAAAAGATCCTTGGTATTGAAGTTTAAAGGAACAAGATGAAGGGACAATTAGCTTAAAGCAGTCTGGATATATCAAGAAAGTTATTCAAAAGTTCAACATGGGAGATGCAAAGAGTACATCCATTTCGATAGGCAGACAATTTGTTTTGTCGAAGGAACAATGTCCAAACAATACGAAAGAGAAAGAGGAAATGAAGGATGTGCCCTATGTAGTGGTTTTAGGATGCTTAATGTATGTGATGGTGAGCACCAGACCAGACATAGCTCATGCTCTAAGCATCCTAAGCCGGCTGATGTCCAATCCGAGCATTGAACATTGGAAGGCCTTCAAATGGTCATTAAGGTACTTAAAGAGCACTTGATATTATGGTCTGACCTATGCAGAAGCAAAAGGAGAACTGGAGTTGAAAGGGTTTGTGGATGCTGACTATGCCTCGAACAGAGATACGAGAAAATCAACTACTTCCAACGTTTTCATGACAATCCAGAACTACATATGCTAGAAAGTCCAGTTACAGTCCCCACTTCCTACGTTTTTATGACAAATCAGAACTGCATATGTTGGAAATGTTGGAAATTATTTTACCAGGATCTTAGATCTACTCACAAGTATGTTTATTAACATCCTAAATAAGAACTTTCTAAAACGATAAATTAAACACATATAAAGTTTAAGAAACCTTACATTGGGTGCAACAGAATAATATGACTCCTTCCGTTCAGATATCTAGCCCTTGATTCCTTTCTGTAGCAGAGCATTATCAATATCTGAACCTGGATCTCTTTCTCTGAATCTTTGATGCTGAATCTCCTTTGCTGATAATCTTTCTTCACGATCTTCCTCACTATGATTGAGGTATCACTTGCTGTGTGTGGGCACTACTCATACACTAAGAATTTCGAAATTCAAGAGGGAAGAGAAAGAAGAAGTGGCAGCTAAAGATAGGGAGAGAGAAAGGCTCAGGTTTTTCTCTGAAGGAAAAATAGAAAATTTAAGTGTAATTTTCCTGAAGCCTTCACTATCTATTTATAGCATTCCACTAGGGTTAGGTTTGAATTATTTGGCATTAAAATAATGAAAAAATCAGTTTAAATTCCTACAAAAGTGGCTGGCCCTATACAAGTGGATTTGGGCCTCACTTTTTGCAATTTTGCAGTTTTATCTTTTCTGCATCTGATTTTCTCAAAAACGCTAATTTTCTAATTCAACCATTTAAATGCTAATTCTAACTATTTAATAACTATAAATAATTATTAAACAATATTGTCATTTATCATATTTATTAATTGAACCATACAAAGTATCATAATTAACAAATATGCCCCTATAAACTCTTTCTTTACAATTTTGCCCTTACTTAGTGAAAAATTCACAAATAGACATAGTCTAATTTGAGAATTATAATTGATTAATCAAAACCAATTACATGAGTCTTACAAGCAATATTATCTCAACTAGTGGGGGGACCATGGGTCTATATAACCGAGCTTCCAATAAGTAGATCAAGAATTTATTACTAAAATTCACTAACTTATTATTAATTCTTCGTTGAATCCACGCATAGAACTTAGAATTGCACTCTCAGTATATAGAATGCTCTATATGTTCCACCATATAGACACATCATTAGTTATCCATTGTTATAATCCTAATTTGATCAATGATCCTCTATATGAATGATCTGTTGGGTTTTATGCCCTAAATAAAACTCATTTCATGTAATCAGATTTACTTATTAATAAAGATCAGAAATAACATTTTATGTTGCATGGTTCACATGATTTATTTCATGATTATATGTATATAATGTATGAATTCTTTTTAAGTCCAGAACATATGGGTTGGTTAAAGATTATAGTGTTGTCAGCATAGTGGAATATAATCTTTATTATATGTTCAAAAGTAGATTCCCTGATTTGTCAGAACACTGGATTTAGACTGACATGGTATAATCAGCGATAGGTATTCTTACACCTTGGAAAAGTGTTATGTCCTTTCTAGGACATTGGCAAAGTTTACCAGTATCGGATGCATGGAGTATGCATTGGAATGGACCGATATTGAACTTTGAATTAGATTTTGAAACTTACCGTAAACATCTATTCAATTCAATATCATAAGTTGATCCTAGATCACATGATCGAAATCCTGATATGGTTAGGCTCAATTTCAAGAGTATTATTCGTGTTCTTTGATTTGTTAGTTAAGCCTAATCTTTAGTCTGGGCAATACGTACATTTTGGGAACACAGTAGTGCAATTGAGTGGGAGCGCTAACATAAATATGGAATCTATAGCTTCTATTTGGCAAATAGAAGTAAAGGATGATTTCCTTCGAGCTTAACCAAACGAAGATAAATGGTGGAGATCTCATTTCACTTAGGTGAAATATCATTTATACAGGGTTAAGTGTTTTAAGGATAAAATACATTGTAGGGTGTTACGGTAATTTAATCCCCGTACGGTTGTAAATCATCTATATAGAGGATCATTGATCACATTAGGGTTATAACAATGGATAACTAATGACGTGTCTATATCGTGGAACATATAGAGCGTTTCTATATGACTGAGAGTGCAATTCCAAGTTCTAAGTGTGGATTCAATGAGGAATTAATAAGTTAGGGAATTTACTTGGTAAATTCGGTTCGACTTATTGGAAGCTCGGTTATATAAACCCATGGTCCCCATACTAGTTGAGGCCATACTGCTTGTAAGACTCAGTTAATTGATTTTAATTAATCAATTATAATTCTAAAAGTTAGACTATGTCTACTTTATGAATTCTCACAGTTTAAGGATGAAATCGTAAAGAAAAGGGTTTCTAGGTTTAATTATTAATTAAGAGACTTTGTATGTCTAATTAATAATTATTTTAAATGACAATATTATTTAATAATCTATTTTAGTTATTAAATAATTAGTTTTGGCATTTAAATGATTAGAATTGGAAAAATGGCATTTTTGGAGAAATTGAAATAAAATTGAGGAAACTGCAAAATCCAAGTGAGGCCCATTTTCCCTCTATGGCCGAGCACTCCCTTTTGTGTTTCCCAATTATTATTTTTATTTTTAATTGTCATGTAATTGCTAATCAAAGCCTAGCTATAATAGGAAAGTGGTGGATCACACTAAATAAGGCAGTTAATTGATTACACAGTAATTAAGGAAACTGTTTTATTTGGAAAGTTGTGCTCTCCCTTTTCCCTATATAAAGCAACCTTGCTCTCTTCTCTTGTATGGATGAAAAGCCACGAAATTAAGAGAGAAAAATAGAGAGAAATTTCGAAATCCTTGTGAGATGAGTAGTGCCCACACACATCAAGTGGTATCTCAATCATAGTATGGAAGACTATGGAATTTCTGCATCAAAGAAGCAGAAAAGAAGATCCAGGTTCAGATCTTGGTGATGCTCTGCTACAGAAAGGAATCAAGGGCTAGAGATCTGAGCGGAAGGAGTCATATTATTCCGCTGCACCCACTGTAAGGTTTTCTAACTTTATATGTGTTTATTTTCATTGTTTTAGAATTCATATTAGGTTGTTAATCCAACATACTTGTTAGTAAATCTAGATCCTGGTAAAATAATTTCCAACATGATCTACACAGTAAAGGGATTAGATTACCGTAACACCCTACTATGTATTTTATCCTTAAAACACTTGACCCCGTATAAATGATATTTCAACTTATGTGAAATGAGATCTCCACCATTTATTTTTGTTTGGTCAAGCTCGAAGGAGATCATCCTTTGCTTACTATTCGCCAGATAGAAGCTATAGATTCCATGTTTATGCTAGCGCTCCCACTCAATTGCACTACCGTGTTCCCAAAATGTACGTATCACCCTGACCTAAAAGTAGGCTTAACTAACAAATCAAAGAACACGAATAGCCTTTCAAGATTGAGCCTAATCATAACAGGATTAAGATCATTTGATCTAGGATCAACTAGGCGATATTGACTTGAATAGATATTACGGTAAGTTTAATAAATCTAAGTCAAAGTTCAATATCGGTCCCTTCCGATGCATACTCCATGCATCCAACCTGAGCTTTACTTTAACCAATGCTCTGGAAAGAACATAGTATTTCTCTAAATACAAGTAAACTCTTGTTGTAGATTATCATATCAGTAAAATCCTGTGTCTGATAAATCTAGGAAACTTTATTCACATAGTCATGTTTACTTTCTAATGTGATGACAGCACAATAAACAGGATCAAGTATGTGAAAAGGGTTTTAGATGAATTCATACATTATGTACATATAATCATGAAATAAATCATGTGAACCATGCAACATTAAATGTTATTTCTGATCTATATTAATAAGTAAATCTGATTATATTGAAATGAGTTTTATTTAGGGCATAAAACCCAACAAACTCCCACTTGCACTAATATAAAACAAAAAGTGCGTTTCAAATAATCTCAACACCTTGATATACAAATCAAGTGTAGTAGTAGTAAACTCCTCGTAATAGTTACTGAAAGGTTGAATTAAACACAACCTTTTCTCCACCATTACTCTTCCTTTAATCACAAAATCATTGATAATGTGAAATTCCTCTCTATATGTCTTACTCTCTTGGGATACTGGATTCTATACCTTTGGCAACTACTTTTGGTTAATCAGGAAATTAACACTAGTAGTTTAGGCAATTTGGAATGGTGCCAAAAATGTATAGAACTTTCCTTAGACTGAATAAGTACCTTTCCTGCAACTTTAATATTCAGTCCCTCTCTGGTAGACCTAGAGACTTCAGATAGGTTTTTACACTTCTCCAAAATCACTATTACACCCCAAGAGTAACCACCATCTTATCAGAAAGATTTACTAGCACAAAGGCAAATTTCGAAATCTAATATGGTGTAGTCTAAGAGTTTTTAAACACACCCTTATAGACTAACATATAGTTCCTCTTCTTAATCTTAGGATTTACTTGATTGTCTTCCAATGTTCTTCTCCTGGATTAATCTGATACCTACTCATTACTCCCACTCAACAGCAGGTGTCTGATCTAAGGCATACAAAAGCATATCTAAGACCTCTCACTGTTGATATAAGAAATTTTTTCATGGCTTTATATTTTCTGGAATAGTTAAGACTTTTCCTTAGATAAATAAAATCTATACCTAAGAAGTTGTGAAGCTTCTATAGATTGCCATTAGAAAGAAAATGCTTTAGCATCTTACTAAAGTAAGTTGCTTGCATTAGAGTAAGTAATTACCAGGTATACCACAAGCCATAGGTTTAGATAAACTCAAACCTATAATACTAGGAATAGGAAGTTTGTTAAGTCCATAGAATAGACTTATTAACTAAAATTTCCTTTTATGTCCTTGTAATAGAAAACTTTAGGTTATTCCATGTGAATGGATTAAACCATAGTTCTATTGGCTTTCTTCTTAGTTTCTTATCTTGACAATCCATTACTTGTTTAAACTCACAATGGATTTTAATCACTAGTGTCTCCCAAGTCATAAGAAGGTGAGTTCCTAGAAACTCTCCCACTACGACAAGGCACCGTGAATTATGTCTAAGAAAACTAAATGGTATTGATCTCTTCGGTTGTGACAAGACAACGTAGGCGAGTGGGATCATCATATGTTATATAAGATGATAGAACACTTTTGGAATCAAGAATTAAATATCTCCTTTATTTGCTACTTGTTTTTCAGACTTAGTCATTTTCTTAGAAAAGTAGTATTTGTTTGAACAAACACTTTCTTATCTATTGACAATGGGATGGTCCACCCCTAATCACTTAGAAAAGCTAACAAACCATGGTTAACAGTTCTAGCTTTTCTTAAGATTTTTGATTAGGTCATCCATGAATGTAGTAATGTTTTACATTAAGTATACAACCATTACATCATTCTGAAATTGTATTACCATAGAAGGAATTAGGCAACGACTAGTAACTAATCATTAACATGCAACTCGAAATTTCTGGGGATGTAAGTTTGGATATAATTCAAAAATCAATTTAATGATCTTTGAACTGCATATCTACTAACTATTTCTCCACCCCTATCAGTTCGCAAGATCTTTAACCACTTACCTTAATGGTTTTAACCATTGCTAGAAATTAATGAAATTTTTCAAACATTTCAAATTTCTTTGCTAAAAGGTATAATCTAGAGTTATCGTTTTAAGAGTACAACGAAAAACTCATATCCACCCCTGAATGTGCATCCATCTGCGAATGAGATGAACTACTTTCAGTGGATATAGGCATATTAACTCTTTGCAGAGATTGATCTTGTCAAATCCACTATGAACAAGATACAAATGCCATAGATTAAAAAAAATGTGGTAGTGTCTATGATGACATAGGTTTAGTTACATCAAAGAGTTCTTAGAATACTGCAAGTGGATCCTGGTCACAGAATACCTAACTCATATTCCATACAGTTTTAATCCATTAATAGAAGATGGATATTAAACACTTGAGAAAGTGTAACTGTATTGTATTCTGGAATTAGAAATATAAGAAAATTTCTGTTTGGATTTTAAAATTAAAGTCAAAGACTTAAATTCAACCAAATATAATGAGTAATTCTTTCTTGGACCACCACTACTAGTACAAACTCTAAGTCAGATTTGCCCATACAAGTAGGAGATTTCTAAGATTGAGGATTTATATCAATTGGGAATAGAATTTCGGGATTATAATCATATGCGTCATTTAATTTCTTAAGAGAAAATATAATGACATGAAATGATTTATAGACCATTCATCCAATGATATGTTTTTAAAGCTAATTCGAAATGAATAAGCTAAGAGGAATTAGGATAATTTCGTTTATAAATAAGAATCCAACGATACTTCGATTAGCGAAAGACAAAGTAATCTTATTTATATAATCTTCTTGTTTCATATTGTAAAAATACTAGTCCAAAGTGTCATCAATTGATGAACAGCTAGATGTTGCATATACAATATTTATCTTTCGAGATCTTACACTATTATGTATGTCTAATGGTGAAAATCCATTAGGGATTTATCTCATTAGAAAAACAAACATGTTAGACCAACAATGAAGATTCGAAATTAAACTACAACTTAATAACAGAAAATAACATGGTTCAATATAAATTCATACACAATTCAGAAATTATAAACATATAGCAAGTAGGAATGACTAGTGAAAATACTAAAACATACAATCCTAAATAATTTCCAAAGTTTTCAACAAACTGATACAAAGGTCCCTAAGAGGCGAGAGTCAAAGCATCATTTATTGAATAGAGTTGTCAGCTCATCTAAAATAGAAACCATTCTAGCAACCTTTTATTCGATCAAAATAAGAATCCAACGTTGTCCCGGTAGGCGAGAGTCAAGGTTATTCTCATTTTATGAGCTTCCACCATTGTTCCATGTTTTATGAGTTTATCTCTAAGTAGTCACCGTAGGGGAGAGTCTAAATAGAGACGAAAACTCACAAAACACTTATCAAATGAAGTCTTACGGTGTTAAATGCGTTCAACGAATAACCATCCATAGGGGGACAAAGTCTAGCGTCTCGAGGTTATATTGAAAACAATTAACTTTTGTAAGACCAACAATGGAGATCGAATATCTTAATAATAATCAAGCTCATTATTTAAAGTGAGTTGTATTTTCTTTGATTCTCTTTATTTGATTTATTTATTTTAAATATATATTTATTTAAAATTTCCAATTTAGAATGAAAAATTCTAAATATAAATTTTAATTTAATATTTATAAATTTTACTTAGATGGATATGAAAATAACATGAATTATTTCCATCTTAGTAATAATTTCCAATAAATATTTAGAAAAATATTCAATTTAAGTTGTTACAAAATTAATATAAATTAATTTACAACTCAAATTTAATTTTCTATAAATATATATTGCATTTCGAAAAATTAAAGTATTTAAGAATACAATTTTCGAAAATGCATGTTAAAATAAAAAATTAATCCTGGAAAAATTATTCTAATTTAATGTTGGCCCAAAATTAATTAATAAAATTAATTTACAACAAAAAATATAATTTTCCTATTTAATTAAATATATAAGAAAAATTTCAAATATTTAAGTATGATGATGAAAATCAACTTAAATATTAATTTTCTATTTAATTAAATACACTAGAAAAATACTTCAAGCAAAAATATCATCTATCTAGATTTTCCTTTGACTAATTAATTCAATTTCTAATAATATACTTTAATTCAATTTATTTTAAATTAATCAATAAATGAAAAAAAATCATTGATTTAAGTTGATCCAAGAATTAATTAAAATAAATAATTAATTTACAACTTAATCTATTTTTCAAGATAAAATTCGAAATTCTAGCATTTAAGAAATGCAATTTCGAAAATTGATTAATAAAATAAAGAAAAAATATATTTTGAAAATTATTTAAATTTAGTTGAAAAAATAAATTTCAACTAAAAATAATTTTCTATTTAATTAAATGTCATGAAAAAGAAATATTTAAGTATGATGATAAAAATCAACTTAGATATTCAATGCCTAAAATTCCTCAACTTAATTTTGAAATTTGAAATTCAAAAGATATTCAGATTTAAGTTGGTTAGTTGTAGATAACTAAATATCAACTTAAATAGGAATATTTAATGAATAATTTAAATTAAGTTCTAGAAAGAATCTAGATGGTTATAATTCTATATTTAATTAAATACAAGAAAATACATATAGTTTAGTTTAGAATAAAGAATTCTTTAAACTATAATTTTCTTAAAGCTTTTAAGAAAGCGTTATGGAAAGCCCAGTTACAGTCCCTGGTTGCCCTTTCCACCACGGAAGCAGAATTTATGGCTACCACAAAAGCTTTTAAGAAAGCGTTATGGCTTAGGGGAATTTTTTTTGAATTAAAACAACTGAGAGGAGGAGTGACTGTGTATTTAGATAGCCAGTCATTCATCCATCTTTGCAAGAACCCGGTTTATCATGAAAAGAGCAAATATTTCTCCCAGATTTGTTGTTATTACTAATAAAAGCATCAAAATCCCCAATTATAATCCAGGGGTCCAGGGGGTTTTTTGTCCAATATATTTAAGAAAATGCCAGGTGTGAGGCCTATTGGTAGCATTTGGTGTACTATGAAAACAAGTCAAATGAAAAGAGGAGATATGTAAAAGGGAAGAGCAAACATGGTAGTCAAAATGATTAATAGATTGATTGATAAGAGTAAATGTTACATCTGACTTCCATAATAGCATAAGACCCCCTCCACTACCTATTCTACCAATTTCAAGACCATCAAAAAACCTAAACCTATACTAACCCGATCTAAAGAACCATGAGCAAGTCTAGATTCTATTACAAATAAAATATCACATTTACAAATATTTATAAGGCCGAAGAGGTTGCAAAATTCATGGTTGCTCCTAAGACCTCGTGCATTCTAGTTGACAATCTTCATGGTGCTAGGCAGGCCTGCTCCTAATTAGGACCCTCCTTTGGAAAAGAATTAGTGTTTCCTAAAGTGGAACCTGAGCGAGCATGCTTGACCATGGTGTGAGTAACCCCATCAACTGTGATGGCTTTCCTTTTGAATGTGTCTTATGTGCCACCACTCACCTTCTTTTTATGGTTTTGTTTGGGGGCGTGGCTGAGATTCCCATTGAGAAAGTAGTAGGCAAGCCTTTCAACGTCTGACTTGTATCAAGGAAATGGATGATTTCCGAAAGTGGGACAGTGCAATGGCTTGAGACAACTGTGGCTGAGTGTCCCAAAGCTCTTGAATGAGAGGAGAGACCAGATACCAAAAATGTAAGGAATTTTTGACCCGAGTGGTTACGCATGGTAGCATTGAGTAGAGCTATGAAAGATGGCAAGGAGGATGGACTTTGAGGAAGATGAGTCGTAGACTCGAGAAAAGGGTTACTTTGGCTCCACTGTTATTGGCCAAGTTCAGTGGTGACATTAGCGGACATTAAGAGCCCAATTTTCTAGCTAATTTGTGCTCCCAAGGAGGGGGTCAGTGAAAGCCCAAACCTTTCCCTTAATATTCTCGTCATATTAGAGATATGGAGGGGTTGGTGATTCATCACATGCTTTCATGTAATCAAAACAAGCCTTGTTATAGCTATGTCCCATTCGACCACAAAAGAAATAAATATTAGGGAGTAATTCATATTTTAAGGTGAGCCAAACTATCTTTTTGATGCTTTGGAATTCGATAGAGATGCTTTTTGCAACATGTTTGGACACATTGAACATAACTCGTACCCTAAAATAGGGTCCCCAAGTTTCCTTAAGAGAGAGTTTATCAACCTCCAACAGAAAAGGTTTGTGGCTATCAGAGAGGCCAATTGCTCACTTTGTTTGAGTAAGGGTGTATTATGGACCTTAACTCAAAGGGGAACAGAATGAAGACTATCCCCATTAAGAGCTTCCAAGAAGCTTAGGATGTCAATAAGCATAACATTGTTGAGACAAACCCAAGGTTGTTGGACCATAACTCTTCTCCTATGTCCTTCACATCCAAATTCAACCAGGAATAAATTTGAAGGATGCTCAGTGATATTAACTGGGAACTGAGAGAGTTTGCTCCAATCTCTAGTCACGGTTTCTTGTAAGTGTTTCTTGTTGAAAGACTTAACAATATGCAGCTTGGCGATTAAGCAGATGTTAGGTGCATGTAAATTGGGATTAGTTTGTGGCAAGGAATCTCAGAGGGAGTGAGCAGTACTCTCTATATCTATGAGATTGAGAGCAATAGAGATGGAGCTAGCTAAGTCACCCATTTGTGGTAAGAAAAGAGGGAAAGCTAGATTAATTATAGAAAATGTAAACAAACGCAAACAAGAACAGAGGTTCCGTTTAAGGTATTTCCAACAAAATAAAATGAGTTATACATAAGCAGATTTTTTGAACATGTATTAATTTGGGAAGGAGTTTGTTGAAACCTTCTTCCATCACCATTAATTAACCAAAGCAGAAACCCTATGCACAAAAATGATGGATCCCCCATTCTTAAACCTATACTAGGTGAATCATTACAAAAGAAAACGGGTTTAAACATATTCACGCTATCAATCCAGGGTATCTTTCAAGGGAAATCACATGGTCTAATGGTGATTTTGCTTAAAACAGAGCCGAGATCAGAAGTAATCATGAGGAGATTTGTAAGGAATAGAAGAGAAATGACATTAGGGTAGAAATTTGGGGTAAGAGAGATCATACCTCTGATTTCCTCATAAATACTTGGTGTGAAATTTGGAGGATAGCTCATAACTCCTTTGCCATGTTGATCTATTCTTGGGCAGGATCGGAGGCTAGGTTGGAGAGGATGAGCGGAGCAGCCACCAAGCCTGGAGGAGCTGGGACGAAGACCAGGTTCCATAATGGGAAAGTCATTTAGGTTGGAAAAAATAGAGAAAGCCTTAGTTACTTGCATTGTGAACATAGAGAAATTGGAAAGTTCATTAGAAAGTCCAAATTGAGTATATATAATACTTTTTTTGAAATTTGTAACACAAAATGACAAGATTTACCATTTCAATAAACTAGTCCATCATTTATTCTTCAAGCTCTGGTGCCATTGCATTGACTTGTCCTTTTTTTTTTTTTTTTTTATAATGTAACTTCATAAAGATAAAAACAAAGAGTACAAATTATAGTCATCAAATGCTCGGACTACAACCATTCCAAACAATCTCTTTATCTAATCCTAAAATTCTCTTAGACAAAATATGAGCTGCAATATACAAATTTCTATGTACATAACTAAGATAAACATTAGAAAAATCAAACAAAGAGATATTAACATCTTGCAACAAATCAGATAATAAAGAGCTATCCTTCCACTTATGCTTTATTTTATTTACAATAACTTGACAATCAGATTCAACCTCAATAATAAAAAATTTAACAACAGAACACCATTTTAACACAACTTTTAAAAGAAATTATTAAACTAGGAATTGGAGAAGATAGTCCAACAACTTCTTCACCTCTACTATTCTCAACAATAGTTTTAATACCAACTTTTCTATTCTTCATATCAGTTGTAGCATCAACACTAAATATAGAAACTTGAAGGAGGAAACTTCTAACCTCTGACAATTATATCTTCTATCTTTGATTTCAACATCATTATTGTTATTAGCAAAACCAATTTTTTTGAAAAACCTTTCATTCTTTTTATTCCAAACAAACCACATCATTCCCAAAATTAACATCATATATTCTTTCTTTAAAGTTTCAAAAGCCTTCAACATAAACTCTTTGATATCATAAAGCCTATTGTTGTTATAAAATTCTTTAAAAGAGGAGTTTTACCAAAAAAATAAAATAAAATGGAACAATGTATCTCTTTTACAATCCTAGAAAATGGTGAAAGATCTTCATAAAGACAATTCACTCCATAACCAAATTTACACTAATTTTTTTTAATCAAATGTAGCATACACATTCAACTTTTAAGCATCTTTCCAAAGATTTATTTTTTTGAAAGAATATGTCAAATAATTTAATCCCATAATATACATCTACAATGCTCTTAATTTAGAAATAATTTTGATAAAATGTTATCTATATCAAGCTACTTTCAAAGAGTAAGATTTTTTTTACTTTTCTTATTTGGGAAAGAAGGTACTAGAATTGTGTCTTTTATTACTTTTCCTACCAAAAAAAAAAAAGAAAATATACGTATACACATACATATACGTATACTTCACGTATATATGTATGTGTATTTATTATATATTATATTATTATTCATACTATATCTTTCTCATATACAATAAAGAGGGTTATTCGCCTCTTGTTCATTTTACAACCATGTCCTCCTCTTTCAATTTAGGGCTTTGATGTATTTTCCTATATAATTTTTCTTCATTTCTTCATTTTTTTTTGGGTCTGTATTTTTTTTTCACTTCCACACTTGTTGTTCTCATACCCAATCGAATTTTACATATAGTTTTTTCCACCAAGTGTTTCCCTCCTAAAACTCTTGTCTTGTTTTGAAGATCATTACAGTTCATATTACGATTCAAAAGATTGCATCTACGTTTCTGGACGATGCTATGATCTCACTATGTTGAATAGTCAGGTGAGGTTTTGTTGTAAGAAGATTTACAATTAAGGGTTTGAATTGTTGTTTTTTTGTTGGTTATTTATGGCATTTCAGTGAAAATTCTTTTGTGGGTATTTAAAATTGGGCTTGATTTGTACTTGTGTTTGGCCGCATTGGTTGATTTATAGCTCTAGTGTTTCTTGATGTACTTTATTATTTGGTTATAGTGAAAGTATAGATTTTGAAATTAAGGTTTGTAGAGTTGAATGCATTTCTTTTTTTCCACTTGAGAGATCAGCGGTGAGCTAGCAAGTATAGAAATGATTGAATTTTAAACTAATTATGTGTTGGGTTTGGGAATTGTGGATGGATTCTGAGTTTTAAGATGAAGTTTTCAAGTAATTTAATATTGTTTGTGTTTGGAAAAAAGTTTCTCTCTACTTTAATTATGGTAGCAATTTTTGTTTCTAATGTGTTTGGTGATGTATTAAGTAGGGAAAAGCTTTATTTGAAACAAGTTATTCCATTTGAATTGTTTTTTAGTGTTATAATGTTCATGATTTTAGAAACAGGAATATCCATGAAGCATTATGTGATAATGATAATGATAGTGATACTGTTTTTGTTATTTTTTTTTTTTTTTCAATTTAGGAATGGTTGTGGTGGGTTACATAACTGTGGAGGTGATTTTCTGTGCTAGATTGAAACTTTTATGATAATATAATGGATTGCAACAAGGATGAGGCAGTTAGGGCTAAGGATATTGCTGAGAGGAAATTTAATGAAAAGAACTATGCTTCTGCTAAGAAGTTTGCTCTGAAGGCTCAAAACTTGTATCCTGGGCTGGATGGTCTTTCCCAAATGCTGACAACACTCGATGTTTACATATCAGCAGACAACAAAATCGGTGGGGAACCCAATTGGTACGGCATACTTGGTGCCAATTCATGGGATGATGATGAGACAATTAAGAAACAGTATAGAAAGTTGGCTCTTGTGCTTCATCCGGATAAAAACAAATCTATGGGTGCAGAGGGTGCATTTAAGCTAGTTTCAGAGGCCTGGAGTTTGTTATCGGACAAGGTTAAGAGACTAGCATATAATCATAAGAGGAATTTAAGAGGATCTCAACCGAAAGTTCAGACCCAAACCGGGGGTCCATCAGCAGCATCCAATGCAAATGGTCGTCAACACCCTACAAATAATGTGACTTCTAAAGTTAAAACTCAGCAAACTAATTCTCGGAAAGGTTCCACTCCGGCTCCTTCGTTTAAGAAGAATGATACTTTTTGGACTATTTGCAATCGGTGCAAAACACATTATGAGTATCTTAGAATTTATCTAAATCACACCCTTCTCTGCCCCAATTGTCATGAGGCCTTTGTGGCTCTAGAGAAGGATCCGCCTCCAAATGTTTTTAAGCAATCCAATTGGTCTTCTCGTCAACATCCAAATGCAGGACAGACTACTGCGAATAGCAACACGATTAATTTTGGCAAGAACTTTCCAGGTACTCAAAATGTGGCACCTGGGTCTGCGGGTGCCAATTCGTTCACTAAGTCAAATTACCAGTGGGAGTTCTCCAAAACAACAGGTGATCGTAGCTCGGTAGCAACATCCTCTGCTGCTGCTCAAGCTGCAAGTGTGGTTCAACAAGCAAGTGACCGGGTGAAAAGGGAGCGAGAGGAAAGGCAATCAATTGCTGATTGGGAGAGGAGTCAGCTTTTCAAGGATTTAACTAATCCTTCTGATAAAGTAGAAAGACCATTGAAAAAGAGAAACTCGGAAAACAATCTCATGAATGGTTACAGGGGCTTTGGTGCTAATCAAACGGGCACAGGAAATGGAGTCGATGGTGTTGGCAGTGCATATGAAATTAGAAAAGGGAATGCTGATATGAATAAGACATTTGAAACTTATGGCAAGTCTAATAGCTTGAGAGAATTGTCATATACTGAAACTAAGATTATGCTTATGACTAAGGCGAGAACCAAAATCTGTAGTATGCTTGAGATGTGGAGATCAATGAGTGTAGCAGACGCCGAATACAAGCAAAAGGAGAAAGATAAAGTGAATAAGAAGCAGAAGAAGGTGGTGAAAGGTGACAAAGAGAGTTCGAGACATGGTAACTCTTCTGTTACCAGTAAGAAGCATGTTTCTGGTAACTTAGCTGATGGTGCAGAGACAGAGGGAGATGCCCACTCACCCGGTTCAATCAATGTACCTGATCCTGATTTTCATAATTTTGACTTGGACAGAACTGAAAATTCCTTTGGAGAGGATCAAGTCTGGGCTGCTTATGATAATGATGACGGGATGCCACGGTTTTATGCTCGCATTCACAAGGTTCTCTCTTTAAAGCCATTTAGGATGCGGATCAGCTGGCTTAATTCAAGGAGTAATAGTGAATTGGGTCCCATGGACTGGATAGGCTCTGGTTTTACCAAAACAAGTGGGGAGTTCAGAATAGGAAAGCATGAAAGTACTGGGACATTAAATTCTTTCTCTCACAAAGTCAGTTGGAAAAAAGGCCTGCGTGGAGCAATTAAGATATATCCCCAAAAGAGTGAAGTTTGGGCTGTTTATAAAAATTGGTCACCTGAGTGGAATGAAGGAACTTCTGACGAAGTGATACATAAGTATGAGATGGTGGAAGTACTTGATGATTTCAGTGAGGAACAAGGTGTTTCTGTTGCTCCACTAGTTAAGGTTTCTGGTTTCAGGACGGTGTTCCGTATGCACATGGAACAGAAAGAAGTCAGGAGAGTTCCTAAAGAAGAGATGTTTCGGTTCTCGCACCAGGTCCCTTATCACCTGCTAACAGGTGAAGAAGCTGATAATGCTCCGAAAGGTTGTTATGAATTAGACCCGGCTGCTACCCCTTTGGAACTGATTCAGGTGACGACAGAAGCTAACGAGTTGCCACCAACGGAGAATGGCACAAGAGTGGCAGAACAGATGCCTCCAAGTACTCCAACTAGAGAAGCAGACGAAACCAAGAACATTGCTTCCAGAAGTGAGGAAGCAATGGTAGCAACTTCCTAAGTGTCCCGACCTTCTCTATTGCAGCTTGTCGTACTCTTCGTTCCTTCGTTCCTTTATACACTTTTCCACTGCTCTGGTGAGTTTCAGTGCTCTTTTTCACGTCTATGTTTGAGTTGGCTTAATAATATTAATGTGATAGTTATTTACATACGAGTTAGTTAAGAAGTCATGTTCAGTAAAATTGGCATTAGCTTTCCAATAATTGGTATTTGGGTTTTGTTTTGATTGTTTGATAGGAAGAGAAAAATTCAGAAACTGATAAGGTCAATGATGGATTTGTGGGGTTGCCATTTAGCCTGATTTGTTTGCTCGAATCACTTGATGAAATTTATGAATAGAAACAGAGCACCTTTCATATATACTTTTAAACAACAAAACCTTTTTTTTCCCTTTCTAGCTGGCCAACTAATGCTTGTTCTTAAATCTAAGTTTTTGATCATGAATTGTATCACAGCTGCTGGGCATTTCTAGTGAATGAATCCTGCTGGCTTGTTCTCTATTTATTTTAATATTTTGTTGTGTTTTTTTTTGATTTCTATGCTACTCATATATGTTATGTTAATTTAAATTGACTATCTGATTTAGATTACTGTAAAATAATTTCATTAGTTTTGGAACTTTATTAACTACGGCTCCTTATTTATTTCTGTATTTCTGCTTTGATATATAGTATATATATAGTCATATTTTTATATGGAATAGAATTACATAAATAAGTTATCTGACTAATCTAATATATAATACACTGATCAATGTTTACTTAATTAATAATCAGAATCCATTCAAAATAAATAAATAAATAATAATAATCAGAATTAGAAATTTTGTTTTAGTGTGCCCTCTATTTTCTTCTCTTTGTTGTTCATATATACGTGTATAGATATAAATTATGTTCAATTTAATTGACTTTGTTTGATTTAAATCACTGTACAATAATATCATCTTAGCTAAATATTATTTTGGACTTTTTGTTTTGCAAAAGTTAACGATTGGATCCTTTATTTAGTTAAACGACAAATTGGATCTTGTGTTTTCTAAAATTGTATGAAATAGTGTTTTTATCAAAATATAATTTAATAATAGTCTGACCTGGAGGTGTATATGAACAAATTGATTAAATTTTTTTATATTTAGTCGTGCTAGAAACTAGCCTCAGGTTGGTTATGTTAAAAAAAATTGACCAAAATTGAGCTTAAGGGTACTATTTTGTACGATTTTAAAAAATATAAGATTTAATTTGTCATTTAACAAAACAGAAGAGTTTGGTAACTTTTGCAAAACATCCAAAATGGTATTTACCTTCGTATCTTTAGTTTTGAATTTGTATTATAAACTACTATTTCAATGTTTCTGTATCTCTAATTTTGTGCAAGTACGAATATATATATATGTAATTATTACTAATTTATTTACATGTTTCTATAATAATACTCCAATGTGAAATTAATAGGAGGAATAATTTCAATATCACTTAGGTTTGTCTTTGTTTCTAATTTTGTCTACTTTTCATCTGAGCACTGCTATGAGGCCATACCACCAAGGTGTCTAGCACCTCTACGACGTGGTATCTTATAGTTGGTTAGCGGTTCTTTATAATATTTATTAAATTAAAATAAGTGGGACCCGATATTAAATTGTACCAATAGCGATGTTACACCTCATAAGGGTGTTAGGCACTCCGGGTGCCCCTTTAGCATTTCTCTTTTCATCTCATTTTCTTCAGTTAACTCTGACATCCATGTGGTTTTTGCACAGCTATTATTTGCCTTGACTCCTTTCTCCAAAACCCCTTGTTGTGAATATGTAGCTAGGGCTACTCTATTAATATATAGGGAAACCTCCATCAATTGATTTTGTTTACTCATAAAAATGTGTGTTTTCATTTTTTAAATAGAGTTTTCGCAATTTGGGTTACTGTTAGTCATAGTTGAGTGCTCATGTATAGCAACCACACACACCCACATGGATAAAATTTACGGAATGTGCAAGGATTAAACGTAATGACTTGAAATTCAAATGGTCTCATTTCTATGCTAGATGTTACTTAATTTTTTATATGAGTTTATTTTTTATTCTACCTAAGAGGAGTAGCTCAAATGGTCAGACATGTGATTTGCTCTCACAATGTCTGAGATTCGATTCCCTCCTAAGTATCTACATAAGAATTGCGGGTTAGGTGGGGATCCTAGTTTCAAATATGTATTTTTGATTCTTTCTTACTTTTGGTATTTGTATAATAAGTTGAACAAAGATAGGAATTATAAAATTATGTATATTCTCAGAAATTGAACCTCATAAGCTATACGAGTTATTTGGTTTATTGAATCAATTAACATATTTGTTGATGGTTAAGATCTTTAGACAATGAAATCGATTTTGATGTTGATTATTGGGTTGGGTTTAATGAATCATTTGTCGTTTTGTCGTTTACCTGTGCTTGAGTAGCATGATAATGAAACAAAGAGGCCATTTAGGCTTTTGAAAAGGAACTAAATGATTTGGTTAGTAATTTGGTACTTACTGCATGCTATAGAAACTGGTCCCCTCTGCCTTAGAGAAATTAGAGTACTTTTTCCTTCATAATTCAAAAAATTACTTATAGTTACTTTCTATAATTATGCTCATTACAGTTTCTTAATCCATTAGTGTTTCAATCTTATCATCATGTCTTTTTCACCATACATAGCTATTGATCGTCCTTAAACTAATTACTGATTTTATTTATCTTCTAATCTGTTGAAGGAACATCCATGTTACTTATGATTGCAATTATGATTTAGGAATTGTTTACTAGTTAGAGCTGTTTTGTTTAGTTAGATAGTTTAATCATTCTAATAATAATTTCAGATTGATTATCGATCTTCTAATTTAAATGGTTCATAGCTAGCGAAAATGTGCTTCGTTTGCCCGACTGCTAGATGCTTTTTGAATGGTGTGTTTTATTTTAAGCTAATCTTTTCTTAGACTTTATAGATGTTAAATGTTTAGGACCCTGTTTTATAGTAGATAATTTATTTTTTTACTTGTTCGTTCCTTATTAATTTATCTTTATTTTATGCCTCTTCTCATTAGAGTGTTGTAATGTTTTTGTAGGGGATTTTATGGTCATTCACACAGAAGTTATAGTTTCCATGGCGGCTTTAGATTGGTCTCTTTTTGATTGGGCTTCCATTACATTTTGTAGAGACTTGTTTGATTTTGGTCTCTGATTTCTCTAAGAGATCCTTGTATTGTAATGAGATAGGGTCTTCGTTAGTGGATATCGCAAGTTTATTTATCCGATTTTCCTGAAGTATTTCTAATTCATGTTTGACGTTCGGCCATAAGGCTATTCATGAATTGGTTGTGTATACATTCAGGATGGATGGTAAATTTGTTTGGTTGGAAAGTTTCTCCTTTTTTTTTAGATGTAATACAATCCGATTATTTTCAATGAAATTTATGTTCATTGTTAAAACAAAAAAACTGTAGTGTTTTCAATGTGCTTGGCAAAACTTTTGTTTTCACTTAATTCTTCTTTTCTCAATAACATTAACCCTGTAAATTGTTTGAATACCATTCAAATTCAACATATTTGAGTTTTATCGAAAAAATTCCATGGATAACTATTAGATCTTACAATTATGAATTATTAAATTAATTTTCTCTATTTTAATGACATTTGATTTATATATAGTTATTTGGCACTATTTTTTTCCTTTTTCTTTCATGTCTATGGAAATTTTATGTGGAACATCATATTTTCACAATCTAATAGCTCGTGTGACAGAGAAAAACAACATTCGTGTAAAGGAACATTTTCCTTCATTAGTCATACAAACATATATACATATATGTATAAATTTAGACATTTTTCCTGGGTCTTCAGTTTTATATAGGTGGAATGGAATGGAATGGAAATGAAGAAACATCTTTTCTTTTGTGTGTGTGTGCAGAGTAGGTATGTTTTCATTTTATCTAATACTCTTACATAGCCTGGAATTGTGGTGGCAATAAGGTTTTATTGTTTATCCATGGAATTGCCTCTGGAAATTGATACGAGTTAACCATATCTATTAAAAAAAATTTAAAGACATAAACTTACATTATAGGGTTTATGATATGTAATATTGTGAACTTTGTTGAGAATACTATTTTGTAACCAAACAAAACTCCTATTTGGGAAAGTTGTGGTTGGATTGAAGGCTAACATTCATCATTACGAATTTAAAGCATGTTTGTGGTAGAGTTTGTTGGTGTGGAGTGGACAATAGCCCGTGGAAGAGTGGTTAAATTCCTTATAGACATTTATCATATTGGCTCCATAGAATCTCAAAAATCCAAACAATGGAAATTAATAAGGTTGCCAAATCAGAATTATTTTGGGTACTTATGCCGCTATTTATCCTTAAATATATTAACATTTGAGTAATTATTTTTTTTAAAAAATATAATAATTGTGTGTTGCTAAAATAATAATATAAAACTTAAGTGCTTTACTATAAACAACTAAAAGAGTAATTTGCAGCAAAAAAACTTAAGTTTAATTCCCAGTTGTAAATAAATACCTAAATTTAATTTTTGGCAGTAGTAATACCTACGTTATAATTTTGAAACTTTTTGTAGGTACCTGGCTGTAAAATGTTAAATAAATTGCCACGTGACAATTACTAATTGGTCCAAGTCATTAAATTTTTATTTTTTTTTAAAAAAAATTAATTTAAATATACCGATAAGAAAATGACACTTGGATAATGACTTAATATTTAATAGTCAGGTATATACAAAGTTTCAAAAATATAACTTAAGTATTATTACTGCTAAAAATTAAATTTAGGTATTTATTTACAATTGGGAGTTAAGGCAAATTACTCTAACTAAAAATATTGACAAAACTACCTAAACCTTTTAAATATCGCATGTTTTTAGGGATTATTTCACAAATATAAAAAAACAGAAATACAGTTTTACGGAATTTTAAATATTTTTACAATTTTTTTGATTTTATTTACAGAAAATACGGTATTTTTATGTTATACTCTTATTAATTTGTTGTTGATTTTTTGTTATTTGTATGTTATTTTCATGTTACTTTTATGTAGTTTTCTTGTTTTTTTTCGTATTATTTCTATAGAAAACTGTAAAAATGTAAAGGAAAAATATTTAAACGTAAAAATGTAATTTTTTTTTTTTTTTTATAAAAAATAGTACGTTATAGAATTTTTTTTTTACAAGTTCTTATGAAAGCAAGTGTAAATAATATAATACAAATATAAAACAACATGAAAATAATATAGTATAATAGTGTGAAAATAATGTAAAACAATAGTTCATATTTTTATTGAAGAAATTACACTATATATCTTTTTTAAATTGATGCATTTAATTTTTACCTATTCTTTTAAAATTTATTATGTTTACCTTTTTTTTTTTTTAATAATTCTATAAATTTAATCCTTATTATTTCACGATAGTCTCTATTTTTCTCTAACCAAAATTTTGTTCCAACTTTCCCACATACTTCCGTCTCCAAATTAAATAACGCAATCTATTATGTTTGAAATTGTGTCTTAATTATGTGAGAGTATGAAGGTAATTTTGGTATAATACTCATAAAAAGAGGAATATTTGAATTAAATTTTATTTGGATGTAAATTTGATTAATCTTTAAAAGAAGGTATTCTTCAACTTCTCCCATTTTTTATTTATACAGTAGAACCTCTATCTAAAAATACTCTATTCAAGAATAATCTCTAATTTGTTATAAAAAAATCAAGTCCCAATTTGGGCCACTTATAAATAAAAAATAACATCTAAATTGTAATTAGTTATATATTTTTTAAGTCACATATTA
Source organism: Cannabis sativa (assembly GCF_029168945.1). Lineage (NCBI taxonomy): Eukaryota > Viridiplantae > Streptophyta > Magnoliopsida > Rosales > Cannabaceae > Cannabis > Cannabis sativa. The sequence goes on from NC_083605.1 coordinate 5,408,697, forward strand.
ATAAAGTATACCTCTATATAAGAATAATTACATCTTCTTTTTTTTTTTAGAAAAGTTCTGTTATTACAAATCAATCGTTTACAACAACACAAAAAATAGCCGAGGGTAATTCCTCAAGCCAAATACAATCATTATCCTGCACTAAAGCATGTTTCGATAATCCATGAGCAGCATGATTAGCATCTCGTCTAACATGACGAACACAAGCTAAGGGGAGATTGGATAAATGATAATGAACATCCGCAACCAAATCGTGAAAATAAGACTTAATGGGTATTGGATTGTTAATAGCATTAGCAAGAAGTAGAGAATCTATTTCAATAAAATCCAATATTGTAGATTCAGACTCCTAGCAAAAAGTAGACCATGGAACATGGCCTTAGCTTCCATTTCTTGAGGCTGATAGCAACCATGCACTAACTTTGACATTGCAGCCTTGACACACCCAGAGGAATTCCGAATAATTACATCTTAATAATATATATACATATATTTTGTAAATTTATTTACGTAAAATTAATAATTTTATTCCAAATTGTAATACATGTATAAATATTATATTTACTCAAAAATAATCCTATTATGATATAGTACTATTAATGATTGTTTATTTTTATTATTGTTACATTAATATTTTTTGGTATTTTAATTTTCTTTTTTTAGTGTAACTCTATTTAGTTTTAATCTTTCTCAATTAGAATATAATTTGTTTGGTCCTAAGAGTATTTTTAGATAAAAATTCAACTGTATAAAAAATTAATTTGTAAAATATGAAGAAAAGAAAACTATAGATCTATACTTTTGTAATTTGTTTTGTTATTTTTGGATTTTTAGGAAAATATCCATTTTAATTTCAAAACAGGGAGGGGATTGTATCTTTCCATAGGAGTCGTGTGAAATACTCCAACTAGTAATATTTCTATTTTAATTACCTATCATATTGAACATAATTAAAAAGTTAATTGTATAGGATTTGAAAATTATATTTTCTAAAAAAGTGAATTGAAACAAAAAATTGAATTAGTTTGTGAAAACTTATGAATTTATTTTTAAAAAATGTGATTGGCATGTTCTTTTTGTTTTTGTTGAATGGTGTAATGTTATTTATTGTTTTTGAATTTAATAATAAAATAAATTTGTAATTTTAAAATGAAAAAATAAGAGAATATTTAGAGAGTTTTTGAAATAATGATTTGAAAACAAATAGAGGATACATAAAAATTATGTTTTTTTTTTAGCTTAAAATTTAGAATTTGATTTGGATATAGTTTTTGAAAATAGTTTAAGTGGCCCCAACTCTTTTAAATTTTGAAAATGATAAAACAGTTTTCAAATCCTATGCCAACAAATAAGCTAAATATATTGGTGCAAGGCAATCTCAAAACTACTGATAATTGTGGAGTAAATGATGCATCTTACTAAAGTTTCCACACATAACACTTTCTCATAGAGAAAAATATATAGCATAAAAAAAAATCATATTTTTATGAGCATTACTATTAGTCAATACTATTAGGCACTACAACCAAGTGATAGCTGGTAAATGTTTAACGATATTTTATGATATTTATTGTTGTCAAAGGAAAATAAGTAATACCAAAAATTGCGAGTATTTGAGATTAACAAGAACACTAATTTACAGAACTCTAAGTATTTACCTAGAGCGACAAATACTCAAAACAAAATAACGAGTACTATGAAAACAACGTATATGTAAAGAGACACAAAATTATAGTGGTTCAGTTAGAGTATGGTGATCTGCTTAGTCTACTTTTGTAAGAGTTTGTAATTACTCTTATTCTGACTGAATTTCTCCTTTATATAGAAAGCAAGTGATTCATTGGATTATATAATTAGTCAGACAATACCGTTACAATATTAATTATACTTAATTTATAAAAAAAAAGTTTTAAATAATAAATGAGAGAACAATTTCGATTGTTCTTAGTTAATATTTGAATGCATGCGACTTTGGAGGCTATACATTGGCTTGCGAGCTCTCTGGTGTTACTCGCATATAAGGTCCGTCTTTGGACCACTTAATACCTCTCAGGGTGACTTATAAGCTAAAAACGCATGCGACTACATATGGGTCATGTATTGAGCGTTCATGTATTGACAATATAAAACTCACATGTTCAAGATGAATTGTCGCACACATTAATTATTCGGATCAAACACTTGTAAAGATGTGACCTTTACGTGGGACGTAAGGAAGAAACATTTAGTTCTTGTATGTAATTGATATATATGCGATTTATGGTAATTTCTCTTAGTCCTGCTTTTATTTTATTATATTGGGCATAGTGTATGATTAGACTTTGTTTCAGTCACACTCTCTCGCAAATTTTGATTATGTGATAATAGCTCTATTGAAACTGTTATTGACAAGTTATTATTTTTTAACTGGAAACTAAGTCCACATGCTAAATATATACGAGACTATACTTATATTTTTGAGTAAAAAATTCCTACTATAATATTTATATATATATGAGCTGATATTTAATTATTGTTTAATAAGTGTTGTTGATACATAGTAATTAGACAACATTGGTTTTTCTTTTTTTTAGCATTTTTATATTTGCATTGGTGTTTCACAATATCCACCGGCATTTGTAGATAATAGAAGGAATCTGACATTCTCTGGCCCGTCTCCCAATTTTTTCAGTTCTAGAAGCACAACAAAATATATGGTTGGAACTTCCAACTGCCCATAAATGCATATTTTGATGTTATTGGTGTCTAGCAACTCTTCGATGTTATTTTGTTATTTGTGTAGTTAATTATTGTATTTTATATAACTTAAGAAAATAAAAAATGATATATAGGGCACTTACGGTACCTAGCACCTTTGTAAAGGGGTAATTGTTGGATTAAAAATTCTAAGTGGACACATATGTATAATGTATATGCTATTATAAAGTGTGATATAAAATTAAGTGACCAATTATGTTATGGGTATCAAAAGGGTATTAAAGTGTCATGGAATTAATGTGTAGATACCATAAGTTAATTTATAATTTGTTGAGGGGCCAAATTATAAATACCCAAGAGTTATTCTAAGATGACTCTATAAATAGGTAGTGGTCCCCAAGAAACACTAGGGTTTTGTATTCTCTCCTTCCCCATCAGAGAAAATACTCTAGAAAATAGTGTATTCTTGGAAGATCAAAACCTTCTCTGCAATCTCCAACAATGGCTTCAGGTTAGTGCTTCCGCTCATATTTTATCATCTTCTTCTTCTTTAATTTAGCAAAGGCTTTATAGATTTATGATTTAGGGTTTTCTATATTAAAGCACTTTTAGGAATATGTTTGGATCTGTGATTTATATATTTCTTTGAGTGTTTTATAAATCCTAACAAGTGGTACCAGAGCCACATTTGTTAAATTAATTGAAGATCTAATGATTTAGTTTATGAAATTTGGGGATTTTGTAAATTAGGGTTTTGATTTTTGTTTGAATAATATTGCGCCTTAATATTTTATGGCTTTCTGTATATATGTCGTAAGGTACGATATATGATTCCTGTACATATAAATGTTTCTACCATAATTGAAAGCCCAACTCAATTAATCAATATGCTTTCATAAAGTACGGTACAGGTTTAATTTTTTCTGATTGAATTATATATATATTTCAATCGTGATGGACATCAGTGTTTTCAATCGTATTGATTGACATTTTTTTTTTAATTGTGGATTCATATACATATATACAGTATATTGGTTTTCATTGTTTTTTTTTTTCTCCTTTAGGCTTTAATTAAGATATGTATATTTTGTCATGTTAGATATATATTTTGAATAATTATTGAGCAGGTTACGCATTGATTTTATTTTAAGTATATTTATATATGATATGTTTCAATGTGTAATAGATGTTACAATATAGTTTGGTAAATATGTATTTTGGTACAAACAATTTAATTCAAATTTTGGTGTTGGTTTATGACTAATATTTTGAGTAAATTAATTGAAACAATATGTCGCCAAAGTGACCTCTTTTGTGTAGATTAATTTATTTAAATATTAGGTTGGTTGTGTGTTTGTAATTGATGCTTATATTGACTAGCCCAAAGGTAAGTGAATATTTTGCTAGATTTCAAACATACCTGTGGCAATAAATGTGTGACAATTATAAGGTATTTTGTGTGAGCAATACGTTAATCCAAAGATTGACCTATTGTTTGACACAGTTTTTATTGTCAATATTTGATTGCTACACCAAGAGTACCGCTTACAGTTAATATTACTATCCAAAGACTTGATATTAATGTGTGTTTGGTATCTTGAGATGGGATTAACCAATTTTTGAATTTATTGTTTAATTATGCATATTAATGTGAGCTTGTTTTATTTGTTCTATATTCAGCTAGTTCATCTTCTGCTGCTTCAATATCTGCTAACATTAATTCTATTCCTATGCTTAATGGGACCAATTTCAAGGATTGGAAAAGGAACCTACTTATAGTTCTGGGATGTATGGATTTAGACCATGCACTAAGGAATGAACAACCTGCACCTCTCACTAAGGAAAGTTCCCATGATGATAAAAGGGAATTTGAGAGGTGGGATCGTTCAAATCGCATGAGTCTAATGATTATGAAACACAGCATTCCAGAAGCCTTTTGGGGCACAGAATCCGAAGGGGTTACTATGGCTAAAAATTTCCTTGAACAAATTGAGGAACGTTTTGCTAAAAACGATAAGGTTGAAATGACAACACTTCTTGGTTCTTTAATGAACATGAAGTATAAGGGTCAAGGAAATGTAAGGGAGTACATTATGGAAATGCATCATATTGTCTCAAGATTAAGGACACTTAAGATTGAGCTTTCGCATGATGTACTTGTACTCATGGTTTTGTTAACGCTTCCTCCACAGCTTAACCAATTTAAAATTAGTTACAACTGTCAAAAGGAGAAATGGACTCTCAACGAGCTTATTTCTCATTGTGTGCAAGAGGAAGAAAGGTTGAAAAAGGACAAAACCGAAAGTGCTCATTTGGCCACTACTCCTAAGGATAAGGGCAAGAAAAGGAAATTTGAGAATGAAGCTACTAAGGGTCCAGTTCAAAAGAAACAACAACAGGATTCTAAGGGTTGTTTCTTTTGTGACCAACCTGGACATGTGAAGAAAGATTGTGCCAAATATCACGCATGGCGTGTAAAGAAAGGTATTAATCTTGCTTTGGTCCGTTCGAGGTTAATTTAGTTTCGCACCTAGAAACACTTGGTGGATAGATTCGGTGCTACTACTCACATAAGTGTTTCTATGCGGGGTTGCTCGAGCTACCGAAAGCCAAGTGATGGTGAAAGATACATCTTTGTGGGCGATGGTCAATCGGTGGAAGTGGAAGCAATTGGGCATTTCGTATTGTTATTAGGAACTCGGTTCTTATTTGGATTTGAAAGACACTTTTGTTGTGCCGTCTTTTAGGCGGAATTTAGTTTCGTTTCTTTGTTGGACAAATTTGGATATTGTTGTTCATTTGGAAACAATCGCTTACTTTGTCTTTAAATTCAAATATTATTGGAACTGGTTATTTGAATACTTATGACAATCTTTATTTGTTAGAAACAATTGCATCCTATAATGAAACCTTGCATGTGGAATCACGAGGTACTAAACGCAAATTAAATAAAGAAAATTCAGCGTCATTATGGCATAAACGCTTAGGTCATATCTCAAGAGGTAGAATTGAGCGTCTTGTGTCTGATGACATTTTAAAGTCTCTTGACTTCACAGATTTCAATGTCTGTGTAGATTGTATCAAGGGAAAACAGACCAAAACTAAGAGATTAGGTGCCAATAGAGCTTCAGAAGTCTTAGAATTGATTCACACAGATATTTGTGGGCCATTCCCTACGGCATCTTGGAATGGTCAACAATATTTTATATCATTCATAGACGATTACTAACGTTATGGGTACCCATATCTCATTCATGAAAAATCTCAGTCTGTGGACGTGTTCAAAGCTTGCAAAGCTGATGTTGAGAATCAACTCAACAAAAGGATTAAGAACGTCAAATCTGATCGTGGTGGTGAGTACTACGGTAAATATGATGGCTCAAGTGAACAACGTCCAGGACCATTTGCTAAATTCCTAGAGGAATGTGGTATTGTCCACCTGTACACCATGCCAGGATCACCTAGCATGAATGTTGTTTCTGAGAAACGAAATAGGACTCTTAAGGATATGGTAAGGAGCATGATTGCTCATTCTACCTTACTTGAGTCCCTCTGGGGAGAAGCATTAAAGCCAGCAGCTTACATTCTAAAAAGAGTACCAAGTAAAGAAATTGCAAAAATACCTTATGAGCTTTGGACAAGTCAAAAGCCTAGTATAAAGCATTTCCACATTTAGGGATATCCAGCTGAGGCAAGGCCTTATAGGCCTCATGAAAATAAATTAGACTCCAAAACAGTTAGCAGCTACTTTATTGGTTATTCTTAGAGATCTAGGGGCTATAAGTTTTATGATCCCACTGTCAGAATTTTTTTGAGATGGGAAACACAACATTTTTTGAGGATGTTGAATTTGGGGGGAGAAATAAGGTTAGAGACATTGCTTTTGAGGATGAATTGAATTCAAACTCAGTTCCTACTATCATTTTAGACAATGTTCAGGCTTCCACACCTGTCATTGATCAAGAAATGAATCTGGAACCTCAACAAGACAATGTTGAACAACTCCCAAATCAAAATGAGGCTATTGTTCCAGAAGAACAAATTCAACACCCTCAAGAACAAGAGCCAATAAGGAGGTCCACAAGAGAGAGAAGAAATGCTATTTCAGATGACTATTTTGTATTTCTTCAAGAACATGAGGATGAAATTGGAATGATGGAAGATGATCCAATCAACTTGCATCAGGCCATGAAAAGTTCTAACTCTCAAAAGTGGATTAATGCCATGGATGAAGAGAATAAGTCTATGCAAGACAATAAAGTTTGGGAAGTTGTCCCATTACCAGAAGGTGTAAAACCAATTGGTTGTAAGTGGATACTTAAAACCAAGAAGGATGAATATGGTAATGTGGTGAGATTTAAGGCACGTCTAGTAGCAAAAGGCTATACTAAAAAACAAGGCATTGATTATACAGAGACTTTCTCTCCGGTTTCATCGAAAGACTCTTTTAGGATAATATTGGCACTTGTTGCTCACTTTGACCTTGAGTTACATCAGATGGATGTTAAAACAGCGTTTCTCAATGGCGACATTGATGAGACAATTTATATGGAGCAACCAGAAAACTTTGTGGTTGGTGACCCAAAGAATATGGTTTGCAAATTAAAGAAATCAATCTATGGACTCAAGCAAGCTTCTCGTCAGTGGTATCACAAGTTTCATCAAGTAATTATCTCATTTGGTTTTGAGATGAATATTATTGATGATTGTGTATATCACAAGTTCAGTGGGAGTAAATACATATTTCTGGTTCTATATGTCGATGACATATTGCTTGCTACTAATGATATAGGCTTATTGCACGAAACCAAGAGATTTTTATCTAAGCAATTTGAGATGAAAGATCTTGGTGACGCCTCTTTTGTATTAGGAATTCAAATACGTCGAGATCGTTCTCGGGGTATTCTTGGATTATCACAAAAGAGCTATATCGATAAAGTACTCAAAAGGTTTGGCATGCAAGATTGTAGACCAGGTGATACCCCTGTTGCTAAAGGAGACAAATTCAGTCTTAGACAATGCCCTAAAAGCAGCCTTGAAATTCAGGAAATGAAAAAGATTCCCTATGCATCAGTTGTAGGGAGTCTAATGTATCTTCAGGTATGTACGCGTCCAGATATTGCGTACATTGTTGGGATGTTAGGCAGATATTTAAGCAACCCTGGTATGGACCATTGGATAGCAGCCAAGAGGGTTATGAGGTATCTTCAGAGAACAAAAGATTACATGCTCACATACAGGAAATCAGATCATTTGGAGGTCGTAGGGTATTCTGATTCTGATTTCGCTGGATGCCAAGATAGCAGAAGGTCTACATCAGGCTACATTTTCTTGTTAGCTGGAGGAGCTATATCCTGGAAAAGTGTCAAACAGACACTTGTAGCTTCTTCCACTATGGCGGCTGAATTTGTAGCGTGTTATGAGGCATCAAATCAGGGAATATGGCTAAGAAACTTTTTCACTAGGCTGCGTGTTTTGGAGAATGTTGAAAGACCACTTAAGATATTTTGTGACAATAAATCAGCAGTGCTGTATTCCAACAACAATAGGAGCTCATCCAAGTCAAAGCATATTGACATAAAGTTCCTAGTTGTGAAAGAAAGAGTGCAGAGTGGACAGATTTCCATAGAGCATATTGGGACAAACTCCATGATAGCGGATCCGCTCACAAAAGGATTACCACCCAAGGTCTTTCATGAGCACACTGCTCATATGGGTGTAGTATTGCTTGAGGATATCATGATTTAGTGGGAGTTTGTATTTTCTTTGCTTTATGTTTGTTTAAGACATTTATGTATTTTGCTATTTTCTGATCAGAAATAAAGTTTTCAGTTTATTCACTCTGTTTTGTTATGTTTAAGTTTGACCTCACTTTGGTTTAAGGAGGACCAGTTGGAAATAGGCATGTTCGGTTCACATTGCATGTAATTTCCATGCTACACATCCATGATTGATCTATGTCATTTGGCTATATTTGTATATGTGACCATTGATGGGTTTAGTCATGATTGATATGACGAAAATCGCTTTGATCCTATATGGGTATAGTTGATGGACGAGATTGTTGTGAATACCTTTACATAATAGCAAATTTTGAGCTCATAAGGTTATACATTTATCAGGTAACATATGTTGCCCAAGTGGGAGATTGTTGGATTAAAAATCCTAAGTGGGCACATATGTATAATGTATATGCTATTATAAAGTGTGATACAAAATTAAGTGACCAATTATGTTATGGGTATCAAAAGGGTATTAAAGTGTCATGGAATTAATGTGTAGATACCATAAGTTAATTTATAATTTGTTGAGGGGCCAAATTATAAATACCCAAGAGTTATTCTAAGATGACTCTATAAATAGGTAGTGGTCCCCAAGAAACACTATAGGGTTTTGTATTCTCTCATTCCCCATCAGAGAAAATACTCTAGAAAATAGTGTATTCTTGGAAGATCAAAACCTTCTCTGCAATCTCCAACAATGGCTTCAGGTTAGTGCTTCCGCTCATATTTTATCATCTTCTTCTTCTTTAATTTAGCAAAGGCTTTATAGATTTATGATTTAGGGTTTTCTATATTAAAGCACTTTTAGGAATATGTTTGGATCTGTGATTTATATATTTCTTTGAGTGTTTTATAAATTCTAACAGTAATATCGCTATTAGTGCAACTCAATATCTTATTTTAATAAATATTATTAAAAATCGCTAACTAATTATATGATGACACTTTATCATAGACATCACGAGTGCCTCATAGCAATGCTCTAAGAAAATAACTTTTAAAAAATATTAATAATTAATCATAGGGCGCTACCTATAAAAAGTACTAAGTACCACTGTGCCCAATAGCAATGCTCGTTCATAAATGTTGATGCACTATTCTTTTTTTTCTCCCTCCTTTTATTCTTTATTGGAGACTTTTAAGTCTTTAAGACTGGATTCTTCTTCCATAATAAAATTATAATTACTACGTAGAGTATAGACCACGATAGATAGTGTATATAGGTTCTTCATTTCCAATATATATATATATTGGACCCTTATATATATTGACTGTATAATTCTTCTTCAAAATGTCTTAAAAGAACAATTTATATACAGAAACAAAATAATACTTATGGCCTATGGTTCTTAGTTTTTTTTAGTCATATTATTATTATATATAGGGTGTATCTTCGAGGAACCCTGCATGCAAAGACTTGTTCAAGTCTATGTATGCATGTATGTGATTGGGAATCTTTGAGGAATTCTTCAAAGACTGAATTAAATTATAAATCAAATTGTACTTATTTATTTCACCTTGAAAATTAAGTAATTAATTGATGAGGAAGCTTCATTGGCAAATTCCTCACTTGGTGATGTTCAAGGAACCTTAATGTCTCAATACTAATACAACACACTAATTATACATATATTATTATATATGTATATATAATAATATAATGTACATATGTGGGGAATCTAATGCATATTGAATTTCATTAGTAAAAAAAAAACATATATTTATATTTATATTGACATTTTTATTTATGAAAAACACCACCCTAGCTATACCTAGTCCATGTTATTCTAGTAGGGGTGTTTCTGGAAAATTGTGTATACAATCTTGACTATATATATATAAAAGAATAACATGACTACATATGCCAAAATTCTTGTTACCATAGTCCATAACACATGAATTAATTAATTTCGTACTATATTATATATAGATTTATATATATAAATATAGAGGTGCAGCTCGAAGTTTCAAGTAGATGACTGGTAGTGTGTGGTGACAAATTACCATTCAATTTTCAATATATATAGACAGTCTAAGTTTACTTTTCCTCTTTTTGACAAGTGATTAATGTCAATGATTAACAATATAATTACTCATTAGACTAATAACACATGATCATACACAATAAAGTTTCCTCCAAACATATAAATCATCATCTCTATTTATATATAAATATTATATATATAAATATGCATGCTATAATAAATAGTATAGTATATATGAAAACGAGATATCACTATAAAAAAAACAGTTACCTTTAATAATTTTTTAATCTCAACATAAATTTGTTATGAATAAATGTAATTTTTATTTATAGTAATAAAAAATTACTTGTAACTAAAATATAATTTTTAGATACAAGTTGTAACGTTCCCGCTTCAAGCCTCCATTGAGCCCTTACACCCACAGAATAATGACTCGTATACACGAGTACGTCAGTACTCTGTCTGCTTCATAGACTGATGACTGACCCTACAAATCAAGACGAGTATTTCCAGCGTGCTTTGTCCTCACTCGCGCACTTCCTGGAAATACTTCTCAGGAGGTCACCCATCCTGAAATTACCCCAAGTCAAGCATGCTTAACTAAGACATGAATTGATAGATTTTTAAAATAGCTTCAAAACATAAGTTAAATCACGTCAATTGAATCAATATTGAGAGAGTTATGACCATCTTACTGAAGGCCAGCACCCAACACCCAAGTTGACATCCAACGCTCAGGTTGACATCCAGCTGGCGTCAACCTGAACACTGGGTAAGTGGAAAAACATTTAAGACTTGAATTTTTGATGTCTAAGTGGCATGTTTGACATCACCTAGTCAGATTCTTTGCTCTGGTGATGTTATTCACCAGTTCTTAGAGATGTTTCTTTTTGGTAAAATCGAGTAGACTCGAAACTCCCCGATTTTGCTGATATTATTTCATCATGTTGGAAGGGTGAAATATCAAAGTGTGAATTTGACTTGTCACAAGTCGTAGCTCTCGTTTACTATGAAGAAATAATCTGATGGTCGAAACGGAATCAGAGTCTGATAAGAAATAATTTGACTTGGGCGTTGGGTGCTTTCCGGGGCTCGTTTTGATACTTCTAAGGCATTCGAGATTGTGAACGAGGTCTCCTACCCCATTTTTTTTTTACCAAAATAAGAAGAATGCTCGGAGTAGAATTTTCATTTGAGGAGCAAAAACACGTAAACCATGTTGCACGTCAACCTGTGCGCAAGGCCCTGTGCCCATGTCAACCTAGGCGCGATGAGACCGAATTTTAGCTCCCAAAGGATCTCGCTTGCTCCCTGAAATCACTTGTATCTTTGTTATTTCTAAAAACAAAAAATATGCCTGGAAAAATTTTCAAAAAAAATGACTGAAAATATCCCAAGTTGACAAAATGTCAACTTGGGCACTGGGTCCAGCTTTTTGCCACTGGTTGGTTCCGTTTGATTCCCACAAATACTTGTATCTCAGTTATTTGTCAAAACAGAGAATATGACTGGAATACTTATAAAAAAAACTGATTAGAAGTAGCCAAAGTTGACAAATTGTTAACCAGGGTGATGACCCCAATTCTGGCTCCCAAATGACCCTGTTTGTTCCCCGTAAGCACCCAATCTTAATCATTGATGAAAACGAAGGATATGACCAGAAGACTTCTTCTGAATTTCTTATGAAAATTGCCCAGGTTGACAAAGTGTCAACCTATGCGCTGGGTCCCTATTTTGGCCTCTAAGTTGACCCATTTTTTTTTTCAAAAGTACTTGATTCTTCATTTTGGATGGAGATGAATAAAATCCTCGAGATACTTCTTTAATACTATGATTGGAAGCACCCTAGGTTGGTAATATGTCAACTTGGGCGCTAGCTGCACTAGGTGCTTGTTGGAAATATTTTACCAGGATCTAGATTTACTAACAAGTATGTTTCATTAACATCCTAATATGAATTCTAAAACAATGAAATAAAGACATAAGGGTTTAAGGAAACCTTACATTGGGTGCAGCGGAATATAATGATTCCTTCCGTTCAGATCTCTAGCCCTTGATTCCTTTATGTAGCAGAACATAATCAAGATCTGAACCTGGATCTCTTTCTCTCCTTCCTATGATGCTGATTCTCCTTCTTGTTGTTTGGAATCTCGTACAGTCTTACACACTATGATTGAGATACCACTTGATGTGTGTGGGCACTCACTCATTCACTAATGGCTGAAAAATATTTGTGAAGATTAGGCTATAGTGTTTTCGAAATTGAAGAAGAAAGAAGAAGGAAGAGGTCTCATCAAAAGCTAGGTTATTAGCTTTGGAGGCATTAGTTGGATAACGAGACCATAACTTTCATTTTATACTATTCTTCAATAGGGTTAGGGTTGAATTAAATGGATTAAAAAAGAATAAAATATTAGGCAAAAATACCTCTTGGCCGTACACAATAGGTGGACCAATCTCTAGTTACAATTTTGCCACTTTATTTCAACCACTTATTCTTCTTTTCAATAATACCATATTTTCCAATTCAACCTTATAAATGCCAAACTATTTATTTAATAATTAAAATAACTATCAAATAAAATTGTTATTTATAATATTTATTAATTAGACTCCATAAAGTCTCTTAATTAACAAATAAACCCCAAAACACTATTTCTTTACAATCAAGCCATAACATAGTGAAAATTCATAAACTAGACATAGTCTAACTTTAGAATTATAACTGATTAATCAAAATCAATTAACTGAGTCTTACAAGCACTATGGTCTCAACTAGTATGGGGACCATGGGCCTATATAAACTGAGCTTCCAATAAGTCGAACCGAATTTACCAAGTAAATTCCCTAACTTATTAATTCTTTATTGAATCCACACTTAGAACTTGGAATTGCACTCTCAGTCATATAGAACGCTCTATATGTTCCACGATATAGATACGTCATTAGTTATCCATTGTTATAATCCTAATTTGATCAATGACCCTCTAATAGTTGATCTACATTGAATAGGCACTAAGTTACCGTTACACCTTCAATGTATTTTATCCTTAAAATACTTAGCTCCGTATAGATGATATTTCAGCGAAGTAAAATGAGATCTCCACCATTTATCTCTGTTTAGCCAAGCTCGAAGGATATCATCGTTTCACTTCTAAATTCTTATAGAAGTTATAGACTCCATATTTATGTTAGTGCTCCCACTCAATTATACTATCATGTTCCCAAAATGTACGTATCACCCTGACCCAAAAGTAGGCTTAACTAACAAATCAAAGAACATGTATAATACTCTTTAGATCGAACCTAACGATATCAGGATAAAGATCATTTGATCTAGGATCAACGGGTGATATTGAATTGAATAGATATTACGGTAAATTTTAATATATCTAATCAAAGTTCAATATCGGTCCCTTTCGATGTATACTCCATACATCCGATGCTGGTAAACTTTGTCAATTCCCTGGAAAGGACATAACACTTATCCAAGGTGTAAGAATACCTATCGCTGATTGTCATGTCAGTCTAAATCCAGTGAACTGGCAAATCAGGAAATAAACTTTTGAACATATAATCAAGATTATATTCCACTGTGCGGACAACACTATAATCATTAACAAATTCATATGTTCTGGACTTAAATAGAATTCATACATTATGTATATATATAATCATGAAATAAATCATGTGAACCATACAACATTAAATATTATTTCTGATCTTTATTAATAAGTAAATCTGATTATATTGAAATGAGTTTTATTTAGGGCATAAAACTCAACAGTGCTCGGGGCGCTTGCTGCCTCAAGTGATCAAAAATAAAAGTGCTCTGATTCTAATTTTGGTGCCTCAAATATGTTTGTGACAGGTCTTATTCATGTCAAAGTATAAAGTTTGAACCATTTTCACTAAGATGAATCCTAAAACTGAAACCCTAGTTGGGAAGTCAACTTGGGCACTAGGTGAAAACCCTAGGCACCGAGTTGATTTTTGGGGTGTAGTCATATATTTTCAGTTTCCATGCCTTGGACTTGATTCTTTTGGAATTGTTGATTAAGAATACTAAAAGATGGTGAATTGAAAACAGCTTGGCGTGATTCAAATCCATTCCAGAGTTCTCGAAGTTAACCTGTGCATAGGGCTAGGGACCCCTCTAGGTTGATTGCTATGACTCGGGACTATTCAACTCTGGGATGTTTTCTTTCTTGCCACATGTCAAACATTAATGTCCATGTCGCCAAGATCGGTTTTTGGTACACAAATAGAATGTGAATAAACATGTCAGACTCAAGTAAGGAGGTAACAGAAAGAAGATCATGCTTAAATTCTAGTACATATAACACATCGGTAAGAGTAAGGGTAGGTGAAATGATAATATTTCCAAGGCATACAATTCAAGTAGAAGTACCATTAGGTAAATTCATATATGAAATAGACAAATATGTGTAAGTATTTTGAAACAGTGATAGATTATTGCATACATGATTATTGGCACATGAATCTACGAAAGAATTTTACTAGAGAATTTCGACACTAATGGTTGACTACATTGAACATGATTAGGTGTTTCTTGATCCCTCTGTGATAGCATGGTCATTAATTTCTGGCATTGAGCAAGAGTAGTCGTGAGATCTTGTTCAACATTCTGACCATCTTCAGGCTTCACACTGTCTTCTAGAGCTCTTGAGAAATTTGCAGCAAGTGGTTTAGCAGGTTTGGAAGCATTCTTGTTTTGAAATATTCCATGCAACCTAGCAGTTTGCCATAATGTTACCTGTAATCCTAAAGTGATTACAGAACATCTTTGATCTATGTTGTTGCACATTCCAACTAAAATATTCTGAAGATGATGATGCTACAGGCTTATCCACCTAATCATGAACAAAAGTAATGCCCCTTTTCCTTTTTTCTTGGTTAATGGAAGCAAAGGCTTTGTCGATATTGGGAAATAGATCTTGCATCAAGATCTCTGACTTTGCATCGCTGTAAGACTCATTTAGGCCAATTGGGAACTCAAGAATTCAATGTTCTTCCTGACATTCCTATATTATCTTCATAGAACCACAACTATAAACAAGTGGCTCTAAGTTCTTGAATTAAATCCCAAAAATATTTCAATTTAATGAGATAGGTTGTGACAGAATTAGGACCTTGATTTAAAGTCTGCATACATCTCTTAGCTTCAAACACCCTATAAGTATTTTTTTGATGTTATCATTCTAGAAGTTCCGCCCAAATCTTGACTGCATTGTCTAGGTACATAACACTGTCGACAATTTCACTTGAGATAGCATGAAGTATCCATGAAATCACAAAAGCGTGGCACATTTACCAAAGATCATAATCTTCATCTTCACCACCGGTCTCTTCCATCAACAAATTTGATCTTGTTTCTTGCAACAAGCGCCCCCATCATCGAATGCCTTCAAGAACTATAGTTTTTACAACAAATCACGATTGAGAAAAAGACTTACTCTTGGGTGATCTCCATTGGATATGAAGTAAGGATTTTGAGCATAATTGGTATATGATCGACTATTAGGTTCAAGAGTAGAGAACCTATTTGGATCATCTGAACCATCTCCTTGGTTCTCCGTGCCTCAAGTCTAAACCACGGGCCATGAACACAAGCAACGATGAACAACTAACAAAGAAGAAGAAGAAGTACTGGAAATGGAGCACACTAAGATTGTGACTCTGATACCATATCACAAAATAAAAATAGAGAACAGCGAATGAAATTGATTAAGAAAATAATTACACAAAGTGAGCTATATGTAGCTCAAGTTACAATTTAGAACAAGTAACAAATTTTCATTATAAACATATCACTCCAGCTCAATAGTCAAATGCAAGTTGACTCTAAGACCATCTCCAATGGGAGATGTAAAAGTTGAGCTATATTTTGTATAAAAATAGTTTTGTGATATTTTTTGCATCAACTTTTAGTCTATTGTGCTCAAATGCATAATTCTAAATCTTAATGCAAAATTTAATATGTTATTTAATGTTTACTTAATAATATATTATAAAATATAAAATAATAAAAATAATGCAAAGTTAAATGTAAACTTTTAATAATAAAATAATAATAATAATGCAAGTCATTTAATGCAAAAGATTTACTGCAAAGGAGAATGTTAGTTAAATTTAATATTAAAATATTAAAAATTGTTTAATGGTAAATATAAAAGCATAATATTTATTGTAATACAAATTTTGCATCATGCTATGTTGTGATACAAATTTAGATCACTTTTGAGTATGCAAAATTTTTGCATCATAATTTAGCACACTATTGGAATATACTTTTAACAAAATGAGTTATATTTTGCATTTGTATCTCTATTGAAGATGCTCTAACTAATTATCACTTATTAGAATATTTTTATTATGGAAATTATTTTCTAATTAAGAAAATGATTTTCTATTTAAGGAAATAAATAAATAATTGATTTTCTGATAAATGAATATTTTATATTCATTAAATCTGGACAAAATCAATTATGTAATATTCTATATATGGTCAGATTTCTATATTCATTACCTGATTTGATTTCCTGAATTAATTGTCAAAATATTCTGACAATTAATGTGGCACAGATACTGATGGAGTATCTCACCTATAAATATAGGGTCTCGGTCCCCGAGCTCCTCACTCATTCTGAATCCATTCAGCAAATTCCATCTAAAGAGAGTTGAGAGAGCGAGGAAGCCCGAACTCCAATACTGAAGCTATCGCAGGGATTGAAGCTCAAAGATCAATGGCTGGAGGTACATCGATCCTTTCATTGCATATATTATTGATATGATTTCATTATATTTTCCGCATTTTCATATCATTGTATATGCTATATTATATACACTATATATATACTCTAACAGTTGGTATCAGAGCGGATTTATCTCTGCCTTGATTTTATTTGAGTTTCATATATATATATATATACATACATATACTGTTCATATATATACATATTTGTTTTCGGTTCTGTATATATATATATTTATATTCATACCATTTATATTATATATACTTTTTAATCAGTATATACATATATATATATCTTTTATTGTTCATATATACATATATATTATATACTCATACATTCGTACGTGTATATATATATATTTTATATGTATATATGTTTATATATATATATTGTATATTATATATATGTTTTGTCACATAATAATAATCATAATATTCATTTTTTATTATGTGATATATACATGCATATATATATATACATGCGTATATATAATCACGATCGGTCCATGGTTTTGTTTTTTCCTTTTTTCATTTTTCGGTGTTTATTTTGAATTCTATATACATTACTATATTCGTATAGTATTATAGATCGATCTAAGCATTGAAAATCCATTGAAAAACTTAAAGATGGAAAAAATTTTCAGTTAAAACTTTTTCGGACCCGATTAGTTTCGTGATATTAAAGTATATATTTTTTCGTGTTTTCGTGCATAAAATCTATGTGGATCTCTTTATTATTTGATTTAGAACCATTTAGATTTGAAAACACGTAATTTGGTCGTCGGAAACGCAATTTCCGATCGGGTTTGGGTCGGGTTCGACGGACCCGCGTGCAGAAAAACGGGTCAAAATCGACCCGGTTTGGCTGAAGAAGACGACGCAAACGACATGTCGTTTTCCAAAAAACGACGTGTCGTTTGCCCAAAACGACGTGTCGTTTGTCAAAAACGACGTGTCGTTTGAAAGCCTACATTTAGTTGTCGTTGTTGAAAAACGACATGTCGTTTTTCACATTGTGGAAAACGACATGTCGTTTTCCGTCTTCTGAGGCAGCCTT